>NC_052532.1:126674100-127275466 GCF_016699485.2 Gallus gallus | reverse complement strand
TGGCTTTCTGGGCTGCAAAGGCACAGTGCTAGTTTGCATCCATCTTACCATCATCTACCTATACCTCCAAGTGCTTTTTTGGTGGAGCTAAGCTCTATTCTTTCATCCCTCAGCTTGTTGGAGAGCATCAGTCTCACTACTGACCCTTGAGGGACACCACTCATCACTGATCTCCATCTGCACACTGAGCCGTTGATCACTATTCTCTGGGTACAATCTTGCAACCAGTTCCTCATCTATCAAACAGTCCACCCAGTGCTAAGTGATCAGGCATTTCATCGAGAAAAAAATATGCAGTAGCTTGACATTTTGCTTTCATTTCTTATTAGTACAAAAATAATGAAAATATTTTTGTAGCAACTAGCTATTTAAAAGCAATTTAAATCTCAGAGGTTGTGATTTTAACATTTCTAATGAAACTTTATTAGATGAACAATATTACAGTAAAGTGTTTAGCTAAGTAATGATGCTCTCCCTTAGCTATATCCAATTCATCTTCCTCACAACACTTACTAAGATTAAAGCCCTTTTGTTCTTATCTGTGTTTCATTTCTGGGGATGATCTTGGACCTGTAGATCAGGTATTGGCATAATATATTCCTGACCCATGGTTGCAAGACCAACAGTCACTTTTTACTAATCCAGAGGACAGATGTCCTTCCCTGGACGATCTGATGAAAAATCAAAACATGCTGTTGGAACTGAAGTCTTCACCAGCAGAATTGTATTTAATTTTATCTCAACAGATATAGATAGAATGTTTGGATCAATTCTGCCATGCCAGTGATGTGTTACCTACAGCTCATAAAATATCATACTGCTTGGTCAATCTTGAATTTTCCTTTCCTAAAAAAAAATATATATATTGCTTTTAGTGTGAATATAAAAAACTTATCCTACTTTTACATGAATATATTTTTACTTTACATGAGTATTTCATCTATGTGATATAAAGTATGGGAGACAGAAAGCACTGAAAACTATTATTTTGACCTGACACTCAATCTCTTTAAGACATTGCCTATTTTTGTTTAAAGATTATAAATATAACTGTTTTGGTTGCCATTCTAGCAAAACCTGACACATTTCACAACAAGATGTTGTCTCTCATGGCTTTCTCTGATGTAACAGGATCAGAAAGGATCAAAGAGAAGTTTCTCATTATTAATGGATCAAATGGATTCTTTTTCCTCCAGGGATAGTTCTTTAATGTACAAATATTTATCTGTTATCATCTTGTTCCGGAAATTGATTTTATGGAATTAATGACTTGTTTTATTTTTATGTAAATTTATGCAACTAAAATGTTTTGCCATAAAGTATGGGAAAAATTATCTAAGTCAAAGAAGTGTTGACATCAACCTTGGTTGGCAGTTATGTGTTCCTTTCAGAATCCAGGACTACCGCCAGAACTTCTTTTGTCTTCATGTGTTGATACCATGAGTAGACACGAGGAAGAGAAATATAGTAGTGCATGAAATTATGTGGTAAAAAGGCATTTACCAGGAAGTCTCCCAAAGTTATCAATTTAAAAACAGTACGTATGTTTAAATGCATGCCTGTAAGGTAAAGTATTAGACTTCAGAAAGCTCAGAGCTTTAAAATGAAATGCATCACTAAATAAAAATGCATAAACTTCAGAAAATAAATGTTTTTACATTTACAGTCAGCATTCAGCTACTTAGATTCCATTTGAATATGAAATAGAACTTCATGACTTAAGTTTGTGAAGTAGTGAACTGTTTCACAGTAGACAATCTGTATAACAGAATTTATAATGAAATAAAACTTGAAAGGAATCTATACCGTGCAACAGATTCTTCTGACAACTATTACATGTTTGGGCTATGAATACCTATTCAGCATCTGAGTGTTTTATACATTTTGTATTTAGCAAGATAAATCTTCAGGTGAGTATGTTTTCCTAAGTGCTACGGCAGAAATGTCACTATTACCTCACAAAGTGCTTTTAGAGAGTACAAATAAAATATAATCAGTCATACAATATGATCTCATATTTCCTTTTGAAAATATTTTAATTTCCACAACACAAATCCAAACCACCACAAAATAATTTGAAATAGTTAGGAGAAAAGAAATAAATAAATATTAGATTGTCCTAAATTGTACCAAGTAACTTTTTTCTTTACAAATCCAGCCAGGCCTATTATCAAAAATATTATAGATACATAAATTGAAATACTATCAGGAAATACAGGCAAAATGTATACAGAATTGATTGATAAGGGAGAAAAATGCACTGAAAAAACATGAGCTTCCCAGAGGCTGCAGCTCTCCCAGCACAACCCTAGCATGGCTCCGTACTGCAGGACCCACCCTTCCGGCACTGCCCTACATGGTCCCCATGGGTGGCAGCTCCCCCAGCCCTCCTGCCCCATTGTTACCCCTCTCCATGTGCTGCAGCTCTGGCCTGGGCTGCTCCTGCAGGGGTACCCACAGGCCTGCCTCCTCCAGGCCTCAGCCACTGCTGCCCTGTGGGCTCCTCCATGGCCACACGGGGAGATCTGCTATCTAAGACAGGGGAGATTTATGTTGGAGGAAATTTTTCACGTGGGGGGTGGTGACACCCTCTGAACAGGCTGCCCAGAGAGGTTGTGGATGCCCCATCCCCACAGGCATTCAAGGCCAGGATGGATGTGGCTCTGGGCAGCCTGGTCTAGTGGTTGGTGACCCTGCACGTGGCAGGGGGTTGAAACTAGATGATCTTTGAGGTCCTTTTCAACTCAGGCCATTCTATGATTCTGTGATCTGCAGTGGGATGGCCTGCTCCTCCATGGGCCTCTCCTGGGCTGCAGGGAGCTGCTGCTGCTGCAGCCTGGAGCACCTCCTGCTCCACTGACTAGGGCTGTTTCTACCTGATTTTTTCCACTACTCTCTCCCAGCTGCTGTTCTGCAGTTTTTTTCCATTTATTCAATATACCATCACAGAAGCACAACCAGAATTGTTCATGGCTTGGCTCTGGCTAGTGTGGGTCCATTTTAGAGCAGCTGGAGTTGGCTCTTCTTATATCAGATACCAGAAGGCCAGAAGGCCTTTTCTCACAGAGACCACCCCTGAAACTTCCCACCCTGCTACCAAAACCTTGCCTCATACACTCAATCCTATTTGCTGTAGTTGTCTTTACAGTCATTGAGAAAAAAAATTTCCCCCATCCTCACCCTTAGTTTTGGGAGATTTCTGCCTGCAATAAATAATTACAACAATTTTAAAGGATAACTATAGAATAGAATGATCACAGACTGAAAATATATTGTATCTCTTAAGAAGCTAACTGAAGGAAAGGAACATAGTCTTACCTTCAGATCATGTGCATCTCCATTCCATAACTAGAAATGCAAAGAAAGAGTACAGGACTGAGGATAATAGTCTACACTTCTTTGACCTGTTGACAGCACACACAAGTCTTTGATGGACTTAAAAAATAGAGTGAGTTTAATCTCAGATCTATCAAAGAAGAAACCCTTGCTAAGACATCAAAGTATTCCCCCTTTTGAAAGAAAGTAGTTTTAAAAGACTTTTCACCATGGATTGATAAATATTTCTCTGCCCACGGTTAACTTTAAAAGCTGTTTTCACATTTCACTGTTGGAAACATAACAGTTGTGAGTGAAAATAGTGTAGATTCTTCAAACACTAAACTTTCATATGAATTTTTTCTTATATGTCTGATGAAAAATGCTACTCAGAAAATGTTTGGACATTTACATATAAGAAAACTTTCTTGGGTAGCTAGGAACATACTAGAAAACTTTTGGACTTGTGGAAGGAAGTTCTGGGGAGGAGGACCTAGGTGTTTAGGATATCCTCTGAATGGTGGAAAACAAGACAAAAGACCCTTAAGACTTGGTGACAAACTTCTGCTTCAACCCTGATATATGGCAACAGGACAATAAAAAATAAGATTTTTCTTTTCGCTGACAAGAAAAGCATTTGTGACATCTTGAATTTCACAGTAGCAGTAATTTGCTTTTCATAAAATTTAAATCTCTTTATTCCATGCATATAGTATACTACCTCCCATAAGCTGATGTCTCATCCCAACATTTCAGTTTCACCTGACAGCTGTGCCCCTCTTCATCAATATTACAGCTCCTTTTTCTCACATCTTTTTCAGAATTTCAATGCTATGTGATACTTTTCAAAGCTGAATCATATTTCTTCCCCAAGCCATTTTCTCTTTCATTGATATATGCATAAATTGCATCATTGTGAATAAAATATGATAGATTTCTTTCCTGTATCACTGCCAATACTTTAGCCTATGTTCCAGAAAAAAAAAACTGCAATGTTCTAAATTCAGTCCATTTCAAAGAGTTTATAGCATTTAATGCTCTCTTTGTTCTTCAATTGGTATGTCTGAATAAAGTCAGCGTCCATAAAATATAGAATGTGCAGCAGATTCTGGTTCAAAAAACATTCAAATTTCTTTTCAGCATGTTTTTGTCAGTGCTCAATAAACACTAGTTGATGAATAAAACTGTAATATATATATAATATGAAGTGATACACTGACTTTATTGTGTTATTATGTATTTTTTAAATTAAGTTTTTGGTGTTGATTTGTAAGAAACTATATAGATGTATTTTATTATGTCTCTAAGAATTTAAAACAATGTTCTTTATATATTAAAAATATAGCTATGATATAATGAGTGTATATCCTGTGCCTAAGGGGACTCCTGGCAATCTAATGCGGACACTGAATAGTATCTTAGGTTTGCATATAGGGCACTTGTTGATATTCAAATGAGTTTATTTGGTGGATTTCCAAAATCACAATGTTAAACTTCTGAACAAATCTTCTTCCTTCCTTCTATCTGAATCATAACTGAAAGCTGTTAGTATTATAAGATAGAGAAGAAGAATGGCCATCAAGATATTAGAGAGAGAGTTACTGGGGGATGTGGGCATTACAAGAGTATAGAAACAAGAATATAAATTCATTAATACTTAGAGGACTGCACAGTCATCTAAGAACCTTTTTAAAAAGATGGCTTCAAAAAAGACATGCAGTATAGGTAGGAAAAAAAAGTCTGTTATTAAACAGTATGAACAGTATGTTTCTCTCTGAGCTTAGGATTTGAGAACTCCATGTTCACTTTATACCTATATAGCCCTTTTAATGATCTAATGTAGTAGGAGGAAACCCTGCCTGCAGAAGGGGACTTGGAACTAGGTGATCTTTAAGGTCCATTCCAACCCAAGACATTCTATGACTCTGAGTTTACGATAATGGCACATGATTAATGTGTGCATATGTATGTTGTGTTAATAACTCTGCTTGCTGGTTTCCACATAGATACTTCAGTTATAATGGATAAAAAGAGTTTGAATTTTTTTTTTCAAGGTTACCACAATGTATAGTTTCAAGAATACTGACAGAAATAATGCCATACTAGTAAAAATGCCACCACCAACAACAAAGCTAGAAAAACAGTAAAACAGTCATAATCTGTGAAAATAATGAGACAAAGTCTCTTCAGTGGTAGCATATCAAGAATAGAAGAAAATGGAGGAGGGAAAAAAAAAAGAGATAAAAGAGCTACAAAATATTATTAGGAAGAAAGATTAGTGACCCACAGAGAACATCAAAAAAGAAAACTGAACTGTGTCAAGGGGAATATGAAGAAAGAAACACATAGCATACCCACTGCATCACAGATGTTAACAGGAAGACAGCAGTACCTTTTAAAAAATTAACAGCTTTGTGTGAATTCTTGTTTTGATACTTCACTGAACACAAGAACAAAATAAATTTATTCAAAACGAGAGAGAAAGAGAAAGATAACACTGTTTGGAGTTAAAATATCTACACTTCCTTAAAGAGGATTCAGTCTCAATATTTTGTGCTTCAGTATAACCATTTATTGCTTTGGTAAAAGAACAAGATTCCCTGTCTGGGCAGATAATAGATAATTTTCACCTTGTAGAAACATTTCTCATCTTCCTAGGCAACATAAAGGACGGCTCTGATGCATAATACTAAACAAAATAAATTAATTATATAATCCAATGTGGCTACCTCTTTAATATACACACAGTTGGAGTATTTGATCATGCTCTCAATCCATAGTATTGCATAAAACAAGTATAATTCACTATTAGTCAAGGATCACTAAAAGAACAAGGCTGAGATGATCAGAAGGTCACTTTAAAAAGCAAGCAAGATTTATATGATTTATAAAATAATTTTCTAATATCTACAAATTGGAAATATCACTTAATCTACAAAGGTAGTTCTGAAAGTAATGCTTCCTATTTATTTCCAATGAAACTAAAGAAGATACAAGAGCACAATAACACTGTTGGATAGGGAAGATTCTCATCTACAATACACTGTTTTTCAACATAGTCACCACAGTCAGCTACGCATTTTTGCCAGCAAAAAACAAGAGCTTGCATGCTGCACTGGTAAAAATCTGCAGCAGGGAAGTTGACTCACTGTTTCATAGCTGCTTTGATGATATTGTTGCTAGGAAAATGTTTCTCACACAGTCCATCTTTCATCAGCCTGAACAGATGGAAGTCAGAAGGGACCAAATCCAGACAACACAGTGTGGTAGGACAGTCCAACCAAGACTGGCAATATGCTTCAAGTTTTCAAACTGTTTTCAAAATGTGTTACAGTTTTCAAACTGGTGTGGGGTCTGGCATTGCAAGAGAAAGGTTGGCTCCTTCTCTTGCCTGACTAGAAGTTCAAGCCTTCAGCTTAGCCAGTGTCACAATGTAGTAGTCAGACTTGATGTTTTGTCTGAGTTCCAGGAAATCTAGAAGAATTAGTATCTTTCCTATTCCAAAAGACAGTGCACATCTCTTTACCATCTTAGGACTGCAATCTCAAGGATTTTCTTTGATGTTGCCACTCCATGGACTGCTGTTCTGATTCTGGCTTGTAGTGCAGATAACACAACTTGTCATTGGTAATGATGTGATCTAGGAAATGGTCCCTTCGGATTTGTATTGGTTTCATAGGTCCTGACAAAATTGCATATGTTGTTCTTTCTGTTCTTGTGTGTGAGCATTCTCGGCACAAACTTCACAGTATTCCAGCATTATCAGCATAATTTCCAACACACTGAAGCCAATACTCAGCTCAGTTCAGAGTTCCCTGGTCATAATCTGATGATTTGCATGAATGAACTTATCAAGACAATCTTCATTTCCTGGTCTGGAAGCTGTACATGGCCATCTGGACCATGGCTTGTCTTCATGTCACTGTCACCACTACCTAAATGTACTGCCCACCACTTTACTATGCTCACATCCTCTGTTTGGTCTCCATAAATGTTCAGAGAGCATCGATGAAAGTCAGTGGGTAACAGTTGCATGACAACAACATGCAGTGGAATACTGTTGGGAAGGTTCAACCTCTACTGCCATACGACCAACATCTGCCCCACATTGTGGGCCAACATCATAAAGTAGGAGGCATTACTTTTGGAGCAGCCCTCATATATTTCATTTTTCTCAAATCTATTATCTATTCAATATCAGAACTGGACAAAATGAAAACAGGTAACTTGAAAATCAACAGTTCCCCCAAATGTTCTGATGGTGTACATATTTATAAGGAAGTTCAGCCATTTACTTTAGATTTTTTATTTTTTATTTTTTTTTCATGATAGGAGGTATTACTTTCAGAGCAGCTCCCATAGCTTTCAATTTTCCTTCTGCCTTTTCTTCACCTTCTCTCCTTTATTTCTCACAGTACTGTAAAGTGCTATTTTTACATTGATTTTTCTCTTCCTAAATTACACTGCTATTTCTTCTCCTCCTTACTCATACCAGCTTTGCTTTATTAGCTTCGAATTTGAAAGCCCAAGTATAACAAAATCTTGCATCTAGTTCAAATTATCTCAGTTTTGGCTGGTAATATTTTTCTTTGCTGACTCCTAGGCAAAGCAAGATAAGGAGTTTAAGAGAGGTATGCGAAAAGAGATATACAATGAGATAACAACAATGCTCGTAGACAAATTGATAGTTATTATTCAGTGTAAAATAATTATTGGTTTTTTAATCTGTTGAGATTGCTCTATACTAACTTTCATTAAAAAAAAAAAAAAAAGCTTAAACTTATCTGAGACCATTGCTGTGCAGTGAATGCTATTGCTATTGCATCCTAATTAGCTCTGTTGTCCTATTTTAACTGGTTTAACATTGTTTTATTTATATATTTATATATTTAAATTATATTCTATATATTAGTGTTCTTTCTCCTTATATGCAGACATTCCACAGTCCTCTTTTCCTGTTATTTCCATGGTAATATAGGCTGGTCCAAGAAAATGTAAAAGAAGCATATATTAGTTCTTCTGCTTACTTGCTCATCATAATACAGTTAGCCATCGCATTAAGCACATAGAAGTCCCAAGAAGCACAACCATTTTAAATGTTCATTTTATCTTTCAGGCTTATGTTCCAGCCACCATCACATATTTGTCTTCTCAGTCCTGTTTCCCATGTTTTCTTTTCCTTCTGGAAACAGTGGAGTAGGTATAGAAAACTGTCAAGAAGAATTCTTCGAGAAGAAGAATTTCAGGTTAGGAATACCACACTGGTTAGAGGAATATCACACTACCTGAGTCAGAAATTCAAGGTTGAAACAAGGCTATCCTGCCTTGGTAATAGGTGATGCATGTATATACTTACATACGAAACTTAGCTACCTGCAGGATTTGCAATGACCTAACCTACAGTTCTCAAGATCGCTAATAAGGAGACAAATCTTTCCTGTTTGCTTGGCTTCATTCTGTCTGAAAAGTAATAAAATGAAATCCTTCTGAAAAAAAAAAACAAAAACAAAAACAAAAAATACCCCTCATCACCCCTAAATACAGAAGCATGCTCAGTGTTAACTCACAAGAAGTTATTCTGTGACTGAACTTCAGGACGTATTTTAGAAAGAATATATTTCTTTTCACTCTTAACAGTTTTTGACCTTGCTCTTCGGCTGAGAAATTATAGTAGACTTCTCTTTCAGAAAATGATAAAATTCAGTTTGGTAAAGATAGGTCTGATTTTGTTGTTGTTGTTGTAACTGTATAGTCATTTGTGTGCTTTTATTGTTTGTTTCTTTCAGGTAGACCTCTGGTATATGAAACATATAAAGAATAATTATGAAGATTTTTACTTTTGTACAAATCTTAAGTTCCAGAAGGAAATAAGGAACATATACCAACACACACTAACAGTATCTTCGTGACATCAGTTATCTCTAAGAGGGAGTTTCTTGTAGATTAAGACTTATTAATTGTTACTAATTGCATCTTGTTTTTTAATCATATAATCTAGTAATTTTTATCGAAAAGATTAGTTCTAATAATGTTTTTTATTTTTTATTTTTTTCCTCTAGTAAACATAAACGCTTTTCTTCCAGTTTTCTCTATTTCATACTCCTATTTGCCCACATTTCTTCTCCAAATACATGTAGAGGAAATATGTTGTATAGGATTCATCTAAATAAGTATTCTTTTCCACATCCTAAGAAGGACCACCTTACACTAATCCTTTATGTTTAGTGTTGATTTGTTTTATTAGAATAAACTCTTAATGTGTAGCTGAATCATAGAAAAGCCTATCGTTTTCAAATCCCACACATTAAGCTTGTGTATTCAGAAGGATAGTGGCTACATGTTATGATTTTGCACAGCATGCAAGTCTTATTTATGGCCTCCAAGCACATCTGTAAAAACATTACAATATCACTCCCCTCTTATCTGTGTATGTACCTCTGTTGAACATAGTAAAGAAAAAGAAAGAGTGAAATATAGATGTTTCTCAGATGGCTCACAAGTTTAACTGACATCCCTAATGAAATTCACTTCTTTTTGATTAAGATATTTATTGGTGGAATTTTCTATTATGTTATTTGCACGATAGATTATTTATTTATCTGCTCCTGTTCTTCATTTTCTAGGTTACTATTCTTCAGTTTTCTATTGCTCAAAGCCTCCAATTCAGTGTTTTTATCACACTTATTTGTGAAGAGCGCTATTTTCAAGACACAATGAATAGCTGTGGAAAACAGTTTTAAAGGTATCTTCTCTTTACACAGTTCAGTAAAACATTTGCTTTTGCCATAGTAGTAATTAGGAATTGATACACCTCTCTACTTCTGTAAAACTAACTTTAAAGAGAACTTAGTTGAAAACACTTTAGGCAGCAAAGACCAGAGTTGCGATCCCCAGTATTCTGTTCAGAGAAGATGCTAGCTGTGCAGATGGTCATCTTTCATTCACATCCTGAAAGAGAAGTTTTTTCTTCTCACCTCTAGCTCTTTTCATGGAGAAACTTCTCTAAACAGAGCTGTTGAATGGAAAGCTACACATGCACTTGGCCAGTTGAACAACAGTCTATTGCCCACTGGCTTTTTTCTGTAGACCTGCAGTAGTTTAATCACTCTCTCTCACATATAGACAACTACATGCAAGACACTTAAAGTTGTCTGAATCTGGGAACTTACTGTACATATGACCACACTTAAAGAGTTTTTCTGACATCTCTGGAGCATTCTTAGTACATGTATGAATGTCTGAGTACCCTGAGAACACCAGTCATGTCTATTTTATATTTCAAACACAGCAGCTGTAGAAGAGTTATTCAGTTACCCAGGCATACCATGGCAAACACCCTAAAATATTTCTGGCATCTCTGTCAGAGGACAGTCTTCTACTGCAGTAGCTAGAATACAGGTTGGATTTACAAAGTATGTTTAACCAATCCACATCTTGTCCCTTCGGCTATATTTATGCATCCAACAGTTTGAAAAAATCAGAATGTAAACTCACTTCCTGACCTCAGTGGAATCTAAACCCAAATAATTTCTATTCCAAAACTGTATTATTGTACTATCAAATCATCTTAATATCAGTGATACAGACATGGGATAGTTTAATGGAAATGAGTACCAACAAACCAGTACCGATGATACCAATCAGTAAAGAGATTAGAAGATTAGAACATCACCTAGAAGTGTTCTGATATTATGACTTTATTTCTTAGCATTATTTCAGTTTATTTCTTTAATACCTAAGGATAAGTAGATAAGTAGCTGTAAGAAAAGTAATATGAATACAAAATTCCACAATATTAAGTGAGTATCTTCATAGTTATCTTGTAAAGTATGGTCTGTATTGTAAAGTTCAATTTCTGGTCAAAAATATCATTATTCTTGACCACAATGTTGTCAAATTATATTCTTGAACAGGTAGTTTTAGAAACAATCTCCCTATGATCTTCCACGACCTGTTACATCTAAAACTAAATTTTTGTATGCATTCCATTTAAACTTTCTGTACATATCATTTTGTACCTAGTATTCTTAATCACACCATTTCTGAGTTGTCCTGAATTTGTTTATTTTTTTGAGAGCTGATGTTTCCTGATCAATTTCCTAATACTCTATATATTCAGTACAAAGTATAAAAAGCCTAGATCATAACATAGGACACAGATTCAAGTCTGCAGACCAGTTGCCCTAACACAAGGTTTCAGAGCTCTTAACTCTGTTACCTTGTTTAATCTTAGTGTCTATGATACCTCAGGGAAAATACAGCTTCAAACAAATTTTAAGACAGTGTACCAGACATTCTGCAGATACCACATTCTGCAAGTGTTTTTTTCTTATTTGTTTTTTAATGAAAGTGACTTACATTTCTACCAACATAAAAATAAGTTAGATTTATATTCTTCCTATACTTTTTGCAGTTCTTTTATTTTTTAACATTCTATTGAAATACTAAAGACACACACACACACACCCACATGCATGCACACAAAAGGAAAAAAAAGAGAGAGAAAAAAAAGAGAGAAAAAAGAGAAAAAAGAGAAAAAAAAAACTCCACCAACAAGAAGAAAACTCCTTTGTGAATTCATGTCCTGGAGAGATCAGGTATCTTTTGTTTATGCTCTTTACTTGTTGTTGTTGCTGCTATTTTGTTTATCTCTATAGCATATATCAATATTAATTAACCAAATTACAAGATATACTAATGACATTTGGATAACCACTGCTTTAAAAATCATATAGGACATCTTTTTCCTTCTGTTTCATTGAAATTCTGATGGCAGCTGTAGCTGTCACAATTAGACTGAATTTTGAAGTGTCACTCCCTCCATAGTCAATTTTCACTGTCCTTACTCTATTAATTCACAAGTAGCACAGACGGTGGCAGAAGAAAAAACTTAGTCTGCGTCAAAAGAAGCCAATTAACAAATCTCATTTAGTGTTAATTGCAACAGCAGATCTCATCATACTTTAATCAACACCTTGCTAATGCAATCTAAGAGAAGGAAAAAGCTAGACATCAATTTTATTCACAGACAGAACTATATTGACACATTTCAGCCCCAGAACAACTTATATTCCCAATAGGCTGGAGTGGTTTCTTTCCATACAAACTACTCTGCAAAACTCAGGTTTCAGCCTTAAGAAAACAATGATATATCTGATAGGAATTCTGAAGGTGCTAAGGAACAAAGTTCTACACTGTATTGAATTATTTCCAACAGTACAGTTCAAGAGCACTTCACAGAATCATAGAATGGCTTAGGTTGGAGGGGACCTTGAAGATCATCTATTTCCACATAGACAGGGTGGTCAATCACCACATCAGGCTGCCCAGGGCCCCATCCAACCTCACCGTGAATGCCTTAAGGGATTGGGCACTCACAACCTCTCTGAGCAGCCTGTGCCAGTGCCTCACCACCCTCTGAGTAAAAAAGTTTCTTCCTAATATCTAACCTAAATCTTCCTTCTTTTCATTTAAAGCCATTCCCCCTTGTCCTATCACTATCAGGCCATGTAAAAAGCTGGCCTCCCTCCTTCTTGTAAGCTTCCCTCAAGTATTTGATGGCCACAGTTAAGGTATTCCCGGAGCCTTCTCTTTTCCAAGAAGAGCACAACTCCCCCAACCTTTCTTCAGAGAAGTCCTTCATCCCTTTTATCATCTCTGTGGTCTTCCTCTGGACCTGCTCCAACAGCTCCACAACCTTCCTGTACTGGGGGACCCAGACTTGGACACAGTACTCCAGATAGGGCCTTACAGAGGCAGATTAGAAGGGGACAGTCATCTCCCCTCTCCCTGCTGGCCACTCCTCCTATGATGCAGCCCAGGATACTGTTGGCCTTCTGGGCTTCAAGAGCACACTGCTGGCTCATGTCCAGCTTTTTGTCCATCAGGACCCTTAGTCCTTCTACATAGTGCTGCTCTCAATGGGTTCTTCTCCCAGTCTCTGCTCACATCTGGGATTGCCTCAGCCCAAGTGCAACTTGTTAAACTTCTTTTGAGTTCATCTAGGTCCCCCTTGCTGGGATCCTTTCCTTTTATTTTGTCAAACGCACCATTCAGCTTGGCGTCATCAGCAAACTTGTTGAGAGTACACAAAGTCTCACTGTCTATCATCAAAAAAAGATGTTGAAGAGCACTGGTGCCAAGATGATCCCGTGGAGGACACCACTCATCACCAGCCTCCAACCTGGATATAGAGACACGGACAACCCTCTGGCTGTTACCATCTAACCAATTACTTATCCACTGAAGAAGAATCCACCATTCAAATTCATATATCTCCAATTTATAGATAAGGATGTAGTGTGGGACCATGTCAAAGGCTTTGCACATATCCAGGTAGATTACATCAGTTGCTCTTCCTTTGTCTACCATTGCCATCACTCCATCATAGAAGGCCACCAGTTTAGTCAGGAAATCCACTGACCTGACTATAAACCTTGACTTTTTAAACAGATTCACTTTCTCTCAAAGTGAAGTCATGTAATTATACATGCCTCTTAACATTGGCCTACATAACATGAAAATAAACAAACAAACAAAAAAAAGCAAGCTAAGTAGAGTGCCTCCTTGTTTGAAATTGACAGTTTGTATCTGTAGCTGCCACTCAGCCGTTCAAAAACAGCTGCAGTTGACAGGCCATCTCAATTCCTCCAAGGCAGAAGTTTTCACATTTCAGAAATGTATTAGTCACTTCACTGTGCTTCTCTAAAGCTCTGAATTACTATGCTATGCTTAAAACTCTCAGACACCATTATTTATTAACTTGTTTATTTGTTTGTGGCCTCAAAGGGCTAAAAATATACACTGAGTTGATGAAAGTTATTTATATGTGGGATCAGTGACATGTGCTATGCTTTTTACTGCCAGTTGGCAACAAATCTTGATTCCACTTTTTTATCACTTTAAACAGCTTCCTCCTGAGAGACACGATGATTTTCTTTAAATAACATATGCATAAAAGCTTTAAATTCAATAATAGGATACATTTAACTGAAAATGTTTGCCTGTTCCTCCAAAAGTCTGTGAGACTTTCTAATAATCAGATAAGTCTGTATAATTACAGAAGAACAGATTATACTTAGATACATAAATTTCCTTTTAAAAAGCTTTCAAGCAGAACAGCTACATTCAATCCTGCTCTGCATTCAATACAATTTCACTTTAATTATTATTCAATTATTATTTAAATCTGAAACCTTAAAGTACCAATTAAAGTTAACTTTGCTGTTCAAAACAAAACAAAGCAAAATATATACACTACAGTAACAAAAAGGACAATATACTGTTTATAGTTACATTCCATTCCCATAAGTAAAAAGAAGATACAAAATGCAGACTAGTTCAAACCTATAATCTGGTTTCCTGCTTTCAGAGCAGATACAGTATTGTTTATTTGTTTGTCTATATTTCTTTTAACTTCAACATTTTTTTCTTTGTTAAACATGCTACTTTTATTCTGAAGCCTAGAGAATGAGTTTAAAATATCAATAACTCAACGGTCAGTTTTAAATGTTCTAATATTGTGAATTGTTCGCTATTTTGTTGACTTTAGTATTATCTGGCCTGTTGTTTCGTTGTTTGTTTCCTTGTTTTGATTCTTGTTTTTGTTTGGTTTTGTTGGTGGATTTTTCTCATTCTCTATGTTTTGAAAGCTGCATTTTGTCAGATTGATCATCTGCCAAATTTTCAGATCATAGTAGAATTCAAAAGATCAATACAATTTCCTGTGGAAGAGTAAGTTCCAGAAGTAGGAAACACAAGACTATTGTGTCATAGCTAACTTATCGACTAGAATGATAAATGATAGAATTACCAAAGCTGTCTTTTGTTCAAAAAGACAGTGACATGAATACATAAATTTCATGCTGGTGCTTGCATACAGTCTTAAATTCAGCCCAACAGAGACAGTGTTTTCCTGCTTATTAGAGACCTAAAGTACTGCAATATGCTATCATCTGCTCAGTCTGCTCTGCTCGGTCTCCACATCTTCCATATAAACAGTCCTCTTTGTCATGAGGTATACCTATTCTTTTAATCCACTATGCCTGGAAGAGAGGAGTCACCAGCAGAGTAAACACATTTCTGCTAGATTAACTTGGTGGCTCAATGATATTCAAGCTCACTTCACTCTCTGTATCTGTGTGTCTTTCCTAGTCACTACATTATATTTTAAAGATAGCAGAGAATAAAGATAGCAGTCATAAAGAGAGTTTATGGGACAAAAATAATTTCCTATCTCCTCTTTCTGCATGACAGCCACAGCCACTTCCCCAAACCCTCAGCACTACAAAGAGAACACTTGCAAGGCCAATCTGTTTTTGTGACAAGGCTATGTCTACTTCTAGGTGGGATGGCAATATGATACAACTCTGAACACTTAGAACATAAAAATGTGAAAGAATTGATTTCCAGTGTGTCAACATTAAATTATCTTACGTGAATTAATTTAAAAACAAGTTTGGTCAGTTTCCAGCTGTTCCTTCAGAATATGAAATATTTACACTGTGGAGTTTACTCCTATCATTCTTCTTAAAACGTTTCTGCAAAATCAAATTTCGGAGTCTTAGCAATAGTTTATGCTGATCAGCAGCATTGTTTCCTAACAATATGGCTAGTAATGTCAGCACTCTTATGGAAATGCAGAACACTAGCATGTTTTTTAAACAGGGTAATTAGCAATTTGTGTCCACTGGTGCATCACTATGAAGAAAATTGCAAATTACACAGACATATCACTGTGAAATTAGTCTAAAAAGTCTTGGCTGAAGCAATTAAACTATTTGTGGATTCCTTTGTTACAGGTAATTCAGATTTGGAATAAAATTAATTAAGAAATTATTAATGCAGTGTTGTGCTGAAGTCTTTTCTGGTCGTCTGATATTTCAAACTGTCCTATTCATGAATTTTAGTCACAGCAAAAGTGTTACACTGAGGAAATTTTAGAGCAAATCAGTCAATAGTTGACATATGAGACTACCACTTCTTTTATTTATACTCTGCCAAACAATGTTTTATTCAAAGCAATAGCTGTTGATACTAAAAACTAACAAAGTCTTTAACTTCTAGCCCACGTGGAAAATGTAGCTGATAGGTATTGAAGAGATTCAGAAAAGTCAATGGTGTTTCCTCCTAATTAAAATTTGCAGATAACAGTCCATGTATTTTCACTTATGAACATTACTTATAGAAGCATGGATAGATGCCTTTTCAAGGGGTTGAGCCCAAGTAGTCTGTTTGCAACATAAATTTAATCTATGTGAATATTGTTTCAATCATTATATATCTTCTATGTCCCTGCTATTAAATAGTAGCACTATGTCCTAAAATGGTGGCCAGCACACAGGAAAAGCAGCTCCTGGGATGTACCTGTGGGCACACAAGAAAGGGTGGCAGGTCCTGCCAGGTAATCATAGCTGAGCAGACGGTGAGGGTGTGACTTCAGGAGCAAACAGCTGATCAGGCTTCTGGGAATGGATGGGATTTCTGACAATTAGGAAGAGGATATCTGTCACTTCCTTGTAAAAATGTGCCATATACTACAGAAAGTATAGAAGTTACTATTCTCACCCACCTTTCCACCCCAGAAAAGGGTTGCAGAACATACTGTTCAGTAGTTAAAGCCCTGAACAACTCAATTTTTGCTGCAGTAATAATAAATGTGATTGGAGGAGGGGAGGAAGTGAGATTTGGCTTAACCATATGTAATGGTGTTTCATATGCTATATGCTACATTCAGTTTATAATTTTTCTTTGAACATGCAAGAAATATGCGTGGTTCCGATATCACAACTGTCATTTCAGGTTTAAAACTGAATTTTAAATGTGTATCCCAAAGTCTCCTACAGATGCTGGGGAAAGCACCACACACACTCTTTTTGATCTTCTTCAGCATAGAAAGCTGTCATCATATCCTTTGCATACCATTACTGTATCACTACCCTGCATCTCTTCCTTTCTTATTTCTCCTGATCTACTCATATCCTATTCTACTTGTGCACTATTTTTATAGACATTATTGACTTTTCATAGCACATGTATTTACTTACCATTGTTTCCCTTGCCTTGTACAATACGATATTCCATTTTTGAAAGTTTTTTTCTGCATTTTTATTTACTACCTTATACTTTTCTGAAACTTTCTTGTACACTGACTTCATCACTTATCTTAGTTGCTTCCTTGCTGTTCTGTTCTCTTCACCAAACTTATTTTTCCACTGATAATATTCACACAGAATTTTTTGCTGATCTGAATCTTCTTTACTAATTTTCTTACATTATTCTTACATTTGTCTCTGTCCTTCTAATTTCCTAATTAGAGGATGCTATGGTGAGTATACTTCAGTATGGACAGCATTATTCTTCAAACAAAACCAAATAAAGTTAGCTGGGAAGGTTTTATTCAGTATGTAAAGTTTTTAAATCTCATCTTGCATAAATTAATATATGACAAAATAGACTTCTCTAAACCGATGAAAAACGGGTTTTACTTTACAAAAACTTGAAACATTGTCCCAGTTTTCTATTTTAAGGTAAAAGCTGTATGCAAATTAATTTTTTATTCTCTGTTGGATCTGTCATTTTAATGGTGTCAGAACAAAGATAAAGCAACAATAGAATAAATGGTAATTTCTTTTGCTGCTAACTTCTAAGGTCAGGAGAATTCCTCCTAGAAACCATTTTTGAAAGAAGTGTGGGGAAAAAGGTGTGGGAGTACAGAACTACCAGATTGCATAGAGCATACATGAGTCAGACTTGGGCTATGGTATATGTAGGCCTCCAAGAAGATGTCTGTAGTCTGAAAATGTTCTGCAGCCATAACATGCTACTTAGACTCAATATACTTTGTAAATGAATTAAAAGGCATGGAGCTGAAGAGGTAATAGAAGGACAGAGATAACTCTTGTAGCTTTTTTTTTCAATTTATTTCTTAAGTGGAAATCACCTGAAAAGATTTAGGAAGTTCTTAAAATGCTTTTGGTATTCTCTCTCAAAGTTATTATACTGCACATATACTACTGAAATCAGCAATAGTCTTCCTACTGCTAGAATTTACTCAAAGTATCCTTATGGAAGCTTCAAATTTGAGATTACCAGCTAAATCATTAGAATCACCAGTTCTCTGAAAACTCACTGGTAGCACTGGAAACATTTAACTTCCTCACTAATTACAGATTTCCTTATTGTTGTTTGTTGATTTTTTTATTTTTATTTTTTAAGGAAAAAGAATAGTGAAGAGTATAAGGTTTAGAATTCACAAAAAAAGCAGCATATCACTGTGTAGGGAAGACACACTGTCTTTATTTTAAAGAACTGAAGTGTTGTAGTAGGCGACACTGAAGGAATGTAAGTTGCAATGAGAAATAGTAGAGGGAAATGGGGAACATATATTTCAACAACGACTTATCTTAGCCTATAATTTCCTTATAGTGGTAACCAGCAGTAGGTCAAGATTTGATTTGAAAGTTTACAGTGATGTTTTATACAATGGATCTTTCCCCTCTCAAAGTTTACTGCAGTATAATTCTCACTTTGTTTCTGTAATATCTTTGAAAAAGCAAGATTAGACATGTAGGTCACTGACAGGATTTCATTCTCTTGAAAACATTATTATGAAACAGCATCACACTGCTGTTTGCCTGCCTTTGAGCCTATATTATTTACTTCTCATTTCTTATAGCATCAAAGATGCAGAATCTTTTCTTCACCTCTTAAACTAAGACTTTTTTCAGTTTAAGTACAAATGAAGTACTAAGAAAAGCATAAACTGATGTAGCACTAAACTCAATTTCAAAGCAAAATTTGAGAAAATGTAAGAACTCGAGTAGGAGTGAAATATGTCACATAGCTACAGGGACAGACAGATGCCATTTTGGCAGTAGAAGGATTATCACCATAGCAGCAGTAAAATTAAAATGGTATATATGTTTAGAAGCACTGCTCTTTTTTTTTTTTTTTTTTTTTTTTCCTGACTTTGTTTCCAGTCAGGTCAGAAAGTGCATGGAACAATAAATAAAAAGATTAGTATATTTCTTTCAAGGCTCGCTGTAGGTTTTAACTCTGAAGACTATGTTGATAAAACCGTAACTGTTTTTTATGTGTGGGGCTTATCATGTTCATCTGTAGTTAAGTAAAGTATCTAACAGACCTAAGTTCTGGCAACCCAAATGAGATAAACAAGTATAATCACACACACTTCTGAATTTTTAATTACATTACAAGGTCAATATAATTGAAAAATGTTCACAAATTTTCTGACTACAGTATAATCAGCATTCTGAGGCAAGAGTATTTGTACTCGTAAGCCTGAAGTGTTATTGTACAGACTTGCAGCAGTTGCAAGTCACCTGCTCCATTCTCCAATCTCAGAAAGGTTCCTAAACTGTAAGCATATCTGTTCCACAGTAAGAAGCTTAAAATTAGTGGCAATGTGTTTGGAACTATAATTTAATGAAAATCAGCTACTTGGCTATATATGCTGTGGAACAGCATATGTTGCTGTATTTCAGTTGATTGACTCACTGAAATTAGAGCTACTAGTGTTGAATTACATACTATATAAAATAAAGTTAGTATTAGGTGCACATGTATACTAAGTAATTAAAATTATCATTTGTGGTGTAACTGCTCTGTGTCATTTACTCTGAGGAAAACAGTTGAAATATTTTCCAGCATCCCAAACTGCTGCTCAGTTTTATAAATGGTATTTCTGAAGTTTCTCCAAAAGAGAAAAGCCATTATTCAATAGGAAATAAGATCAGCACTTCTGAATTTACGGTTCATAATAAGCTTTATTTTTTTATTTGTAGATATTTAACATATGAAACACATTAAAGCTATAATTATAAATTCTCAGTTTTAATTTTTCCATACTTTACGTATTAGAACAATAGAAAGATATGAATTAAGATAATACAAGATATATTAAGGTAAAATTCCAATATGATATCTTAACCATTGTAGATTATTACATAGAGTGGGGCCTTTAGTCATCCATCCTATTTACTTGCCTGCAGATGAGCTGCTTAATCATAGAATCATATAATATCCCAAGATGGAAGAGATGCATAAGGATCACTGAGTCCAACTTCTGCCCCTGGACCACCCAAAAATCAGATCATATGTCTGAAAGTATAATCCAGATGCTTCTTGGGAAGCTCAGTGCTGCAACTACCTCCTGAGGAATCTGTTTCAGAGCCCAACCACTCTCTCTGTGAAGAACCAGATTCTGATATCCAACCTGAACCTCCTCTGTCACAGCTTAATGCTGTTCCTTCAGTTCTGTTACTGGTCACCAGAGAGAAGACCATTCTCATCTGGTAACAAATCAATGTTCTCTCTGGTCCTCCTTGTGTTGTTAACTTATTTAAAAAACAAACAAGCAAACAAACAAAAACCACCTTTTTATTGTCCCCACAGTATCAGCCAGCTTTAACTCTAACTGAGCTTTGGCTGCACAAATTTTCTCCCTACAAAGGGAAGTACATTGTAGTCTTCCCATGCAGCCTGACTTTGTTTCAGCTGCCGTGTACTTTCTAGAGCCTAAGCTCTAGAAGATATCTGTTCAGCCAAGCTAGCCTTTTGCCCTGTCTGCTTGACTTCCAACATTTTGGAATTTACTGTTCCTGTGCTCTTAAGAGGTACTACATAAAAAATAACCAGCACTGATGGACCCCAATGTCTTCAAAAGCAGTTGCCCAGGGACCTTACTAACTAGTTTCCTGAACAGCCTCAAATCTGCTCTCCCCATGCCCAGGGTTGAGCTTTTGGTGGTAGTTTTCCTCCTTCAAAGACTTTCAATTTTACTGCTTTGTGGTCACTATTGCCCAGGCAGCCACCAGTTGCCATTTCACTCTTGAGAACTTCTCAGTTCACAAGCAACAGATCTAGGAGGGCACGTTTCCTCAACAGCTGCCTTAGTACCTCTACTGGAAAGTTGTCATCAAGCTGTTGTCTCAAGAGCAACGTCAGCAGGTCAAAAGAAGAAAATAATCTCGTCAGTTCTGAGATTCTACCCAGTTTGGGGCTTCTCAGTACACAAAAAAAACACATACTGGAAAGAGTCCAGTGGAAGTTCACTGAGATGGTCAGGGAGATGAAGAAAAAGATATACTAAGGGATGTATAATATAATATAATACTAAGAAGCATGTTTGTTCTGCTTAAAGAAGGGAAGGCTAAGTGGGGACCTTGCTAATGTCTACATCTACACAGTGGGAGAATGTAACGGAAAGTAGGACTGGACTCTTCCCAGAATGCACAGGATAGTCACAAGAGGCAAGTAGCACAAGTTGGAACTCAGGAAATTCTACATTCAGTATAAAGGAAAAAAGAAATCACCATGGAGACAGGACCAGGCTGCCCAGAAAGGCCTCCATCCATGTAGATATTCATGACTTGCCAGGATGTGGCCCAAGATAGCCCCACAAAACTATCATCGCTTTTAGCAGGCAGTTGAGATCCCCTGTAGGTCCCTTCTCAACTACACAGGTCTATAATTCTGTAATTAAATGAAAACAAGAAACAAGAACTGATAAAAGCTGTGACACTGAAGTTGCTAGAACTGTCTTTAGTGTGAAGTTAGTCACTGTCCCCTCAATATAATTGCAGTATAGTAGTAATATATGTTAACCTGTCTGTGATGAAAGAGAGAAAGGAAGAAAATTAACACAGGAATTTACATGTTTGTCAGAATACAGAAGCAGTTGTACCATTCCTTACAAAAGATGAGCATTTGCTATTTAGACCATTATCATAAGCTGAAGAGATGTAAGCAAATATTTTAAATAAGTTTGATAACTTTTGGTAATTGTATTAACCTTACTGTAAGAGATAATAAGCATCTGAGAAAGTATTATGCACATACATTCCTCTAAGCAATTATTTCTATGTACTGTGAATTATCAATGACATATCCTAGAAAATCTTCACCAGAGTGAAGAGTTGGATGATATGAGAGGCTTCTGAAGTCCAAGATGACTCTAGGAGGCCTACAACTGCAAACATAGATGGCAACTTACTGATGACTTTGGAAAGCAGCCTGGAGATATACCAACTCTATAGCATAATGAAAGCAATGACAAAGAGGGCAGTAACAAAACATGGCCTAATTGAGCAAATTGAGCCATTAGTTACAGTATTAAAGGTCAACCTTGAAAAACATGGAGAAAAAGGGAAACCTTATGTTGGAAAAACTGTTTTTTGGAGAATGATGCAAAATAATAAGTTTCAGAGAAAGCTATATACCTTGAAGAAAAGTAAGGAAAAACAAAAATCTGCTATTTTTATATTTTCTGCCCACTATGTGCAGGTCAGATAACTTGATCATGTGTAGAATTGCTACAGCCCAGAAAAGCCCATAGCTAGATAACTTGGCACATAATCACACATTTTAGTTCCAAATCAGGTAAGCAGAATTCAACAGTGATGAACAAGGGGAAATATTGATTTTTTGTCCTCACAGATGAGAAGCTTCATATAATCTCCCAAGGAACACTCAGATTAATATACTGCAGTTCTTCTATATCCAGGACATTCACAAGGAGTTGGCCAACCAAGGCAGAAAGTGTCAGAGCCTACAGGAAAGACTACAACTGTGTAAATAGTAAACTAAGTCTCAGATAGTGTTCAGAACTCATTCTATAGAGTCTAATAGTTTCATTTTATCCATTGAAAGACAGCAAATAACACAAAAAGAGCTTACAAATTAATTTCTTGCAGAAAATTGTATATCAACCCATAGTCACCATGACAACTTTTAATGTCTGTGAAAAACAGAAGGATTTTTAAGTATTATTAGTAACATTAAATTAAAATGCTGTTGTTTTTGTAGAAATAAGTTGTTTACTAAATGTTAGACTAATATAAATGTGGTGTTTGCCAATCTAAACAACAGACTTGACAGTAAATACCAAATGTGAAGGTTAGATGTGTGGAAACCTGTCTCACCTGTAACAAAGCTAGTAACTTGTTTATCATAAGTCATTAAAGCACCTTCAGGCAGCAATAGATTTTTATTTGCAGTAGTTTAGTTTGCATTTAATCTATGTGATAGGAGGAAGAAGGAAGATTACTCTTACGATAAAAAAAAACCAAAAACGTATTAATGGCATCTCTGATCAAAGTCAGAAAATAAAAACATTGTTATTTTAGAGTCCTCAACTGGCAGTGTTGTGAGAATGAATTACTTCTCTACATTTTTATGACCTAGATTACATTTTACATTTCAACACTAACCCAGTTTTTTTTCATTTCAACTCCTGTAGTATGAATGTTTCCAGCTGGGCTCTGTCATCCTCTGTTCCACCATAAATCATATCTGCTTTCTCATCAAAAGGTGCTAATTGATGAGGCAGAAATAATGCAATCTCAGCTGGCTTTGTGGCCTACTTACAGTACAGCTTTGGTAGGAATGCAGATTGTCTTTATGTTCTTTCAGATAATGCCATAAAAATGTTATACCCTTTCCAACTTACTGCTTTGGAATCCTTCCAGTTCCTGGTACTATTCTTTTTACTGAATATAGACAATAATGCTTACACTGAAAATAGTCAACAAGATTTTAGCAATTTTGGAAATTGGTTCACTGTCCTGGCTAGGAAGGGCTGATACATAGTATTAAAAGCATTCACTTTTCAGCTACTTGCCGTTTGAGTTAATACTATGTAACAAGATAGAATGTTAGGTGGTTGAAACTAGTGGACAAATCTTTAAAATAAAACACGAAGCTCTAGGGCTTAAGCCAATAATTATTACCGACTGAAGTGAAACTTGAGGGGTTGAGAACAGAAAATCACTGCACACTTGCCAGGATATAGGACTGATCAGTCCAATACATGTGTTCTTGTGTTTTATAAATTGCTCTCTCTCTGGAGATGAAGAGGGCAGATTGAAGGATGGGAAGTTTCTCTCTTGTGTTGCTTTCTCTTTACCAGTTTCAAACTTATATACAGGTTAGTGTGTTGTATTCTGAGCTAGCATTTTTATGTTTTTCACAATCCCACATAATAATTTCCATACCTACTTTTAGAGAGAAGGTATGTAAAATGAAATTTCTTCCATTTTCTTGCGTGTGTGTGTGTGTGTGTCTGTTTCTGTGCGTGTGAAGAAAAATCTAATGTAAAATAAAGCAGTAGGAAGGAAAGGTGTAAGCAAGTACAAGGGGATGAAGACATATACATAAAAATGTATTGTATACAATTAATGCATATATGATAACAAAGTTATAAATACAGAATATGTATATGTGACTTTTCAAGAACATAAAAATTGTTTATATCCTATTCTTTATTCTTTCAGAAGAAAAAACACATCCATCATCAAACCCTCTTTCTCCCTTTCTGAGTACCAATTGACATTACTTTTCAGTTTGGCTACAGAAATTCATACCTCATATTGAGAAATAGAAAGCAAATAATAATAATAATAATAATAATAATAATTGTCATGTAGTATTAAGACTGTAAAATTCCACATTTAAGACTATACATATATTTTTTGGACTGTTCGTTTCCCTCATCACTTTATTGAAAATAATACAATAATGTAGTAAAAAAGTACAGATCAGATTTAGCATGTTATGCTGAAAAGTTGTTTGATCCTGATTGTGGAAACAATAGAAACAGTAGCCTCTGGTAACTCAAAAATTAAGGGATTAAGAATGCAAACTTCTTGAATCTTCAAAGAGATTAACAACAAAAAGTAGTTCTTTGTTGTTACTGATTAGAAGATAAGAGTGTGATTATGAAAAAGAGACAAATGAATATTGGATATCCAAGCCCATATAGTATATCCAGTAAAGGTGGTTAAAATGCATACGGACTTAGTGAGTTCTCATCTGGAATACTATGCACAGTTTTGGTTTTTTATGATAAAGGAAAATTAATACAGCTTAAAACAAATGCAGAGAAAAGCTGTTAGCATGATCAAGAAAATCGACAGCCTTCTTTATGGGAGAAGGTTTTTTAAAACCTTGGATTGTTCTATCCAGCAAAATAACAACTCAGAGGAGCTACTACTGTTCAGGATAAATAAGTTCAGTATAAATATCACCAAGAGAAAAAATATGATCTACAAGATAATTTTGACTTGATATGAAGTGCCATAAATTATCCTATAATACATTTCTCCTATTCGTGGCATTCATTTTCATTTCCTGTTTCTTTCCTGATTTACTTCATCCTTCCTTTTTGTATCATTTAGAGTTCCTTGCCAAGCATTCCACAGAGGAAAGAAGCCAGACTTTCACAGCTCCAGTCTCTTGTGATGATCTGAACAGTGGAGTTCTGCCAGGGAAGATATTTGAATAGAAATCATTTGGACATGCATGCCATGCTCTTTTCAGAGAAACAGTTTCTTGTAAGCCATTAAATTAGTATGTTGGCTAATTAGTTTGCTAACCCAGGCCACACTGAAAACCCATATTTCTTACTTTTATTTTGCAGTGCTTCCCTTGACCCCTGCTGTTATCAGCAAAGCAGTTTTGCATGCTATTGACCATTGTGTTGCTCTACTATCAATAAACTTCTTAACTCATTAGAAAAACTAGGAAATCTGAGATGATAAACCAAGTGTATTTCACTGAAAACAAGTTTTGTTTGTTTGTTTGTTTGTTTTCCATAGTTTTTTTTTTTTTTTTTTTTTTTTTTCCCCTGGGTCTGTCGGCGTACCTTGCCTCTTTTGTTCTTTGGAATTCAAAATTCCTAACAGCAGTGTAAAAATACCATATTTCCCATTATACTGGATGATAACATTTTTTTGTATGTCATATTTAAATACAGAAGAAATGACAATGAGTCCAGCAGTGAACAAGCATATTTTCCTGAGTTTCACTTGTGTTTTCTTTCAGTGTGAAGAACTAGCTCAGGTGACTCTTTCTATATAAGGCTGGTTAAATGACTTAAATAGGACTGTATGCTGTAACACTGTTTTCTTTCCCTTCTTCTAGGGAGCTCCAGTAATAAATATTAATGGATCTGACTGAGATATGTACAGTACTGTGCTTTGGATTTCTGGCTAGAACAGTGCTTAGTAGAGTAGTGCTTGCATGGTATCAGGGCCTTCTGTTTTTCCTACTTGTCCTCTCCGTTCCCTCAGTGAAGGGACTGGAGGTGCACAATACACTGGGAGGGGACACAGCTACAGGCTGCAGCTCTCACAGCACCACCCCAATACAGCTCTGTACTGCAGGGCCCAGCTGCCTCACATGATCCCCACAGGTGGCAGCTCCTCCAGTCCTCCTGCCCCACCACTGCTCCTCTCCATGGGCTGGAGCTCCAGCCCAGCCTGCTCCTCTGAGGGTACCCCCGGGCCGTGCCTCCTCCAGGCCTCATCCACCACTGCCCCATGGGCTCCTCCATGGCTGCATGGGGAGATCTGCTCTGTGTGGTGCCCGTGGGCTAAAGGGGATTAACTGCTCCTCCACAGGCCTCTCCTGGGCTGCAGGGAGCTGCTGCTCAGCACCTCCTCCAGATATTCCACATATCCATCTGGATTCTTTAATTCAATCTACTTTTAATATTTTACTATAGATAGAGTTTTTAGTGTGTCCTGCTGTATGATGCATACATCGATACACAACACAGTTAGATCTCTATGTTGTCATTCACAGCTTTATTTTGAAGAACACACAGATGAAGGACTTGTGATGGCAGTAAACTTTACAGCCATCAAATAAAACACAGCTGCTTTGTTGATGGTGATGTTTTTAATCAGATATTATAATACAGATGAGATGATGGACAAAAATAAAGTGGTCTAGCTTAAATAATGTAGATAGTCTAGTTGATTTTTACTGATGTGGACTCAGGAAGAATTTTATATGAGCAGCTGTTCTGTCTTCTGAAGAATGTATACTTTGTTTTATTCTTCAGGCAGAACTAAAAAATCAATTTGCAGTAATGGTTTTGGTGGTGTGTTTTTTATTGTTGTTTGTTGGTTTTTTTTTTTTTTTTAATCTTCAGCAGATTTGTTAATCCTTAGGACCTAGTGTTTTAATTATTCCCTATATGCTTTTCTGTTCAAGTAGTTATCAACCTAATTTGCATGCAATACTTGAGCACATCATGTTGAGCCAAACAGCAACACAGTCTTTGGCAAATTAAATGAATTTACAATGTTCACTCATTTTGACATATCTGTGTAAGTTCTTAGTCATAGTTTTAGAGCTTTTCCTCTCCTCTTCCTTTCTTTTTGCTCTATCCCACAAAGTAAAGGATGGTTACAGAGATGTACAGTTTGATTTGATGTATCTGTAATGTCTTAAGCATGTGTGTACCTAAATTCTCCTTTGGTTCAAGTTTTCCTAAATTAAAGAATTACTATTACTAATTTCTTAAAATGTTATGTAAGGTGTACATGGAAGTGTATATCCAGTTGTTCTCTAATCCATTGCAGACAGAAAGAAATGGGCTAGCTTAAATCATTTAGACACTAGCTACTCTGAATGATTCTGACTGAAATGCATTCAAGAGCAATTGCATTAGTAACCCTGCAAGATCCAAGAAAGTGCTAAACTACAGCCCAGGAGGGCAATAACTTTTCTGTCTGTTATGATGAGATCGAGAAGGAGTCATGTGAAGACAACCAGTGCCTTCTTTTCCAGTTAGTGGAATGACCCAATTTGTGAATAAAATGAAATACTGTCACATAGCTCAAATGGTGTCACTTAGCTTTTGTTCATGTACATGTCTGATTTATTTCTGTGATGAGTGGCTTTGGTTCAGTTCACAGCAAACACAGGAAATTGTGATCTTTCAGTAATATGACACTAATAAAATTTTATTTCAAGGTGAAAAACTCCTCTGGGTGGATTGCTGTAGTTCGTGTTCATTTGAGATCTGCAGGTGCTTGACAGGAAATGAGCATAGCTGTGGCAGGACTACTCTTTGGAAAATGTCACAAGGTATTACTGATGGAAAATTTGAAAAGCACAGATCACATATGAGCCATAGTCTAGTTCTTGGTTTGCATTAACTGTTTCTGTCCATCAAGCTTGAAAACAACACATTATTTTTTTATTTTTTTATTTTCTGTATTCTCCTAATAGTTTTGAACTCATTTCAACATAAAAGTAGAGAATGGGTACCCTACAAAAATATTTTTTTAAAAAAAGTAACAAAAAGATATTAACATTCTATATGCAAATGAAATTATAACAAATTCTAGCATGTCTCCTGTTTAATTCTTCTGTTAAGGGAGTCTATTAAACATTTTTACACTATTGCTGCTTAAAGTTAATTCGTAGAGATAGCTTAAGAAAGCAAATTAATTCTTGGACTCTAAGCAGTAGTCCACAAAATATTATGACAGCAGTTTAATTTTTACTTTCGAGTTCCTGGGACTCTAGGTAGGTTTGAGTTTCTGCTTTTTATCAGCAGATCTCAGTGAAGCTTATTCTTTCAGCCAAAAAAACCTCACAAACAACAACACAAACAAATGAACAAACAAGCAACAAACAAACAAACAAACCCACCAGCAACACAAACAAAACAGAAAAAAACAAGTGCCATAACTTCTTTCTTTTACATTTTATCATCCCTATGTCATAAATTCTGGAGTTAAACTTATTTTAATAAATGTTCCAGACTAAGATCTTCAGAAAAAAAGAGTCATATGCTCTGTCAATATGCGAACTGATCTATAATATAGAATATATATACGTATGTGTGTATATGTGTATGGAATACACAATCAAATTATGCAATGCCTGCTCCAAAAATAATGCCTCCTATTTTATTATGTTGGCCCACAAAATGTTGGTGATGCGGCAATAGAGGTTGAACATTCTCACCAATATGCCCTTATGTGTTGGTGCTGTGTTAACAGATGGAGCAGAGTCTGACAAAATGGTGTCTGACATGGAAGTGCGGATTAAGTAAAGGTATGGAATTGAAATCTTCCATGAGAAAGAAACGGCACCTATTGACATTCACTGGAGCTTGCTGAATGTTTACTGAGAACAAACATTGGATGAGAGCACAGTGAGGTGGTGGTTAGTGCATTTCTGCAGTGGCAACAGTGATGTGAAAGTCATACTAATTCCAGATGGCTATGCACAGTTGGTGTAGATTTTTATGACTGTGGCATGCAGCTCTTATTCATTATTGGCAAAAATACATAGCTACAAAAATACATAACTAAAAAAAACATAGCTATAAAAATACGTAGCTAATGGTGGTGACTACTCTGAAAAACAGAGGCTGAGAAGCTGCTGTATAAAATAGTGTTACTGTGCTCTTTGTATCTGTTCTAGTTGCCACGGAAATAAATAGGAAGCAGTACTTATAGAACAACACGAATGAGATAAATGCACTAGATATACATTTAGCAGTTCTCATTTTTTAAAATAACATTGTTTTGTCTATAAATTTCTGCTGTAATAATGCATTGATTTGATAAGTCTTTTTTTCTGACATAACAACAAAAAAAAAAGTTCATATTTTGTTAGTAATAGACTTACCCAGAAAAATTAAGTCAGTACACAAAATCAGTCTTTCAAAGTATTATAACAGCAATCCAAGATCACACATGAGAGTTTGTTTTTTTAAATAAGATGTTCAAAGGAATGCTTCCCGAACTAAAGTTTTTGACCTTGTGAAACAAACTGTGAGCAACACTGACTTACTGAGGCTAACTAGTTTGACCTTTTATTCTAAATGTCCTGCAGTCTTTGTCTTTGTTCTCCTTCTTTATGTTTTAGAGTCTAATAGACAGATTAGTATGGTGTGCTGGAAAGGTAGGAAACTTACATTATTAAAAACTGATATATAAGATGCTGATAGAAATACCATTCTTTTATCCTTGTCATAGTGAACTAGGAAATCAAATGAATAAATACATAAAAATGCATATAATCAATTTTAATAATTTTAATAAAAACTGCAAAAATATTTAATACAAGTCTCAACTTTTCCTTTTTTTTGTCAATGTAAAAATAATATATGTATATTTAGATATCATTATATGGCATTAATACAACTGCAATAATGCAACTTATTCAAAAAAGTAACAATCCCCAAATGCTGGAAACTAATTAAAGCATTACCTTCTTAGTATTCGTATAATGTACAATCAAACTGCAGACACCAGTAACTATGCTCTGTATCTTTTTGTGCAAACTATATTATCTCCAGAGCAAGTTGCTGTGACTGATAGTGACTTGTAAATTGCAGTTTAACTACATTGTCTATTAATAAATAAGATATCTGCTGGGAAGCTATTATAATGTTACAAGAATCGGTAATAGTTTTATAGCCTACTGTAAATGCCTTCAACTCCAATGGTTAAATGAAAATCTGTCCTTTTGAAGAGAGTTGATGAGAAGATGCTTGAGGAAGAATGTTACACTTCCAGAGCCTCTTAGCAAAGTAGATAAGGTTGTTCATTTATAAATATAGAAAAATGTGTTTTGAAATCTAATAATATGTAGTAATAATAGAAAATTAGGGAAGGCTGAGAGAGCTAATACTGTTTAGCCTAGAGAAGAGAAGGCTTTTTTTGACTAAGCAGAAGGTGCAAAGAGGACAGATCCAGGCTCTATTCTTTGGTGCCTAGGAACAGCAGAGGTGGCACAAACTGAAGCACAGTTGTGTCTGAACATCAGGAAACACTTCTTTACTCTGACAGACTGAGCACTGGCTCATGTTGATCAGAGGGGCTGTGGAGTCTCCCTCATTGCAGAGCTTGAAAAGTTACCTAGACGTAGCCCTGGGCAACCAGTCATAGGTGTGCCTGCTTGAGCAAGGGACTGGGCCTAATGAACTCAAGGTCCCTTCCAGCCTGAGCTATTCTGTGATTCTGTGAAAGCAGAGGCATAAATTAATAACTTCATAAATTATGTTTGTATGCTTTTCACATGTAGGTTAATGGAGAATATGGGATCTAATAGATTTTTGCTCTTTTTTTTCCACTAATAATATAATAATTAATATCACTTATTTTAAAATACTTTTTTTCCTCAAGTTCATATAGCAAAATAAGGGAAGTCTGGGTTGCTCTTGACATCAGTGGATGTAGCTTTAAATGTTCTGCTTTGGAGAGATACCAGCTTTGGAAAGGAAAACCAAAGCATATGATCTGAAAATTTGCTTTTCTAAATACTGAACTCCATCACTTGGCATTCTCATTCACCGAGGGAAAACCAGCAAGGAAGGAGTATTTCACATGTGTAAAACATATTGCAGCTACACTGTAGACTAGTTTCGCTTAGAGACAGATTTGGGGGCTGTTGAAAATAGTGGGACTTGTTAATTACTGAGTATCCTATGAGTATCCTTTGAGTTCCAGCTTAAGACAGAGACAGAGATGCGGAGCCTGAAGCAGTGTTATACTCTCGAAGTGTTGTTTTGTCATTAAAAACATTCAAGGTCTTTAGTATAGGTTTCACTTTCATTTGACAGATTCCTTCATGACCATTAGGTATATTGTAAAGAGGCATGTAAAGATTCTTTTATTCATTAGACATGTTATCAGTATAGACAGAACACAGAAAAATGTATTTACTCCAAATGGGTTAGATTTCACCAATGCACCATATACTTTGTAGAAGATTATTCATTCTGTTGCAATGTAAGTGCAGTTCCTAAACAAAGCTTGAGATTAAACTGTTTTTAACAGAGGATATATAGATATATATTTTCAAGATCAAAACACTATGTATGTTTCAATGAGTTTGTGAAGCTGTTAATTTTTGGTATGTTATGCTTTGCTTTTGTTACTAGTTCCTTGGAGTAGGGGGATGATTGCTTTGAAACCCCTGGAGAGAACTAGATGACAGAGTTTCAGAAAAGCTAAGAACCTTTCTAAACAAACTCACTCCCTGCAGAGGCAATTGGAGCTGTTGATCTTCTCAGCAAAAACACTACCTAAATGTAGCCACAGTTAATTACATCCTGTTGACAAGAGGCACCTAAAACACAGTGCATTTTATCATCATGCAACAGCATACAAATGACAAGTTTTGACAAGTATCTATTTGTTGCTTCCAGAATTTGCATTGAATATGACAAGTGTACTTTAAGCTATTATGCCTCAGTGCTATTTAATCAATCATCCTTTACTTTTGAAGTTAATTCTAGTTCAGATAAACATGCCCAGATCTGAAGTTTATGTGATATCAATACAGTTTCTATGTCTTAAGAAGAACATTAACACAGTGGTTGTGCCTGAAGCTATCAAACACTTGATTATTGCTTTTGCATTCATGAGAATAATAGGAATGGAAGATTTGGTTTCATGCAATAAATTCTCACATTTTAGTAGAATTGTATCATTGCTCTTCTATTTGGCTGTCGTAACTCTCTCCATTACTTAGTTCCACATGTTGTTGTTTGCCATTTGAAGCCGTAAGAGATTATTCTTTTGCATCCTTGTCCCAAAGCTTGCTGAGGGACACAGACGAACAAGGCCAAGCAAGTCCTGGTCAAGGATTGAGAAACCCTTTGTCTGGAGAACACAGATGGACAAATTCTGGGCATGGGTTGCGAAATCCTTTGTCTGAGGGACACAGACAGACAAGGCCAGGGGCAAAGAAAGAGATAAGCCAGAGCTTAATGGACAGGAAGAAGTCTTTTGTGTGGGCTTATCTTGAGAGAGACAATAGCCATCTCAGGGGGTGCTGCACATGGCTGCTACCCAAGCACTCAGGAATGCCACGTTGGCAGACGAAGAAGGATAAGAAAGGGACGAACAACCATGAGATTAGATTTCTGACAACGCATTCCTCACAAAGAAGAAGAAGGTTTCTGATATGAGAAGCCTCACAAACTGCCTCTCCCTCCTGGACTTGCTCTGTGCTCTACCTGCCTTCTGCCTAAGGCCAGCCACTCTGCTGCTGCTCTGCCCCCCCCCTCCCCCCCGCCCTGCCCCGAGGAGGTGTCTGCCATCAGATCCCTCATCACAGAATGCCTGCATGCTGTCATGCCTGCATGCTGACATTCTCCAGGGCCTGCTACCAGAGACCTGCTGCTTCCTCCCGGACTCCTTCCTGGATCTACTCAGTACCTGCACATTCTGCCGTTGCCCTCCCCTTGCACTTCTGCCCCTGACCATCTGAATGGCATGCAACAGGACCGCTGCTGGATCCTGGTGGTGACTATCCCCGCTTTATGTAATTCTTGCCTCTTTCTATCTTTTCTATCGCCCACCCATTCCCTTCCCCATCACCATAAATCGTCCATCCTCCCCTTCCCCATCTTCCTGATTAAGATTTATAATAAACTGGTCAGACCAACATTTGAACCATCGTTTCTTAATCTCATGCTGGGTATACATGTATCAAAAAACCTCCTCTCCAGCCTATAAATTGGAGCGAGACAGAAGCTTGTATAGTTCTAGGTGGTATTAGATTCTGATTAGAAATGTAAACCATACATTTTTATCATTAAAAGAATACAGTTTCTAGCTTAGTGGCCTGCTTTTCTATGAGGTGGGAAAAAAAAAAATCAAACTCAAATTCTACTTTCTGATGGAAGATCTCTTTTACCAGAACTGAAAACAGGTTTAGCTGGGTCTGTATATCAAGGTACCATGAAAGGTTATATTTAGCCATCAGAAGTCAACCAAGAAGAAGGGATAAGGTGATTGTCCTGGAGAGAGTTTTGCAGAGGGCCACAAAGATGATAAAGGGCCTGGAACATCTCCACTATGAGTAAAGGCTGAGCAAAGTGGGTCTGTTCAGCCTTGATAGAAGAAGACTCAGAGGTGATCTTATTAATTTTAAAAAAATGTCTTAAGTCTGAGAGTCAAAGAGACATAGCCAACCTCTTTTCAGCAGTCTATGGGGACAGGACAAGTGGAAACAGCCATAAACTGGAGCATAGGAAGTTCCACACCAATATGCGAAAGAAGTTCTTCACTGTAAGGGTGATGGGAGCACTGGAACCGGCTGCCCAGGGAGGTTTTAGATTCTCCTTCTCTGGAGATATTCAAGACCTGCCTGGATGCCTACCTGTGCAGCCTGCTGTAGGGAAGTAAATATGAAGCAGGAGAATGAGAAATAAGTTATTTTCAGATGCATTTTTCTGGTTATTGACAGCCTGAGAAATTCTCACTGGAATGTAAACAGCCTGTATGCAACGTCTGTGGCTCATATTTCTGAATTCTTATCTCTTAACACAACCTTTTCTGTTTCTTCCACTAGTTCTCTAGTTTTACCTATACCCCAAAAATATATTTTTCCAGAAAATATAAAAGAAAAGCAGACATTACTGAATGAAAGCTTGCAGTGAAGAAATTGACTGTCTGGAAGCTTAAAAATCTTGAATACACAATGGATTTTGTTTTGAGTTGTGCAGCCATCACAACACTTGTGTAGCAGCAATTTATATTCTGTGTAAACAATAAGATTGCTCAGAGTTTGCATTTGTCACTAAGACAGATTCAATGAAAATGACTGTGCTGTACTGCCAAGCATTGCCCTTGAGATTTCAAACATCTTTGTTACAGAGCACCAGGTGATTCTGTTTTACATTCTTCTAAAAAAATCATATTTAACGGAGAGGTCAATAAGAGGAAAATCTCCTATCTTATACTTGACACATATGAATCTACAACACAAAAAGAAAAATCCTTTTCCCGAAGCACTGACCTTCAACTTGTTTGTGTTTTAACACACAAAATTATTTTAAATATTAATAAAAATTGGATTACATCCCTCCACCCACTTTCTTTTTCTCAGGTTATATTTTTAGTTTCGGCCAAGAGTAAATCTACTGCCAAAAATGATGCTGTCCTTGTATTTCTGGTGGATCTATATATAAATACTAAAAATTTCTGTTTGGTCAGTTTTCCAAAGCTGTTCTAGACCTGCTGAAACAAGATTCAGATACATTTCAGATAAATATGCAGAACATATATAATATCTCCTTTTCTACTGTACTAGAAAAGTTGTAGGGGTTTTAACAGTGTTATCATGTTTCTGTAAGGATACAACTGAAATTGTGTTCAATTTATTATGTCAGAAATTAGCACTTCTGAGAGCCTGTAGGCAGTCCTTCCATGGTGGTAATTGCATTGCTCATACAGCAGCTGAATGTGACAGAGAGGTCTTATTCTCTACTGTGGCCTTTGGCTCTTTTCCCAGCCATTTTTATTTCTCTCTTTTTAATCATAGATTTATAGTTTGGAAAGATAAATTCAAATTAGACAAAAGGAGGAACAAACAATTTCTCTGGTATCCACACTGCAGTAGCAATAGGAGTGATTTACCATATAGTAACAGTATGTAGAGTATTTTCATTCTTGCTTCTAAGGACAAGATCTAGCAAATATGGAGTAAGCATCAGTTTTTAAAGTCAGAATTTTAAAATCCTTAGCTTGTTTTCGCTTGCCCAGTATCTGTTTCCAAGGAAACAGAAGAGAAGCCAGAACCAGCAGCTAAGCAGTGATATAAGCACATGCACTGGCTTTCAGTTGCTGGCTTCTTTATTGCTTTTCTAGCTTCTGAAGTAATAGTTAACAAAACCACTGATAGAGATTCAGTTTAGAATACCATGATGTTGTGGGGTGTTTTGGTGATTATTTACATGCATGTAAATAAAAAGGAGCTGGAAACACAGGTGATTTTAAGTATGGAAGTTTTTAGCAGGCTGTAGATTAGGAGATGAATTTTGAAACAGGAAAACACATGGGCCCAAGAGATAATATTGTGATGCATAAGTCAGAAAAAATTATAGCAAAAGAGTACTGAAGATTTTTCTATGAAATACAGAATGGAGAAATAGAAATAGGACTGCAGACTTAATTATTTACTACTTTTCAAGCAATACTCTACTGTCCAGATGTTTCCAGGCTAATCACAAGGATGGTGTCTCACTTCCTCATCCTTGATGCACTACTGTCTGAGATAAAATACAGGAATTTATGGCAATTTGACCAGTTCGGAGTTTGTTGAATTTTCAAAGGAAATACAAGCCTGGGAATACTATTTTGGATAGTGCTTCATGGTTTGTACATCATAACAAGATCAAAATAACTCCTAGAAATGCATTGCTTTCAGAATATACACTGAATATGAGCAGAAATTTCTAAATATTTTACTGCATAAATGTTTTCCCATTCAGAAAATGCCTTCCAGTACCTAAAGGGGGCCTACAGGAAAGCAGGTGAAGGGCTTTTTTTAAAGGCAGGTAAAAACAGGATGAGGGGAAATGTCTTTAAACTGCAAGAGAGTAGATTTAGACTAGATATCAAGAAGAAACTCTTTACTTTGAGGATGGTGAGGCACTGGAACAGTTTGCCCACTGAGGTTGTGGATGCCCCCTCCCTGGAAGCATTCAAGGCCAGGATAGATAGGGTTTTGAGCAACCTGGACTAGAGGGAGGTGTCCTGCCTATAGTAGGGGTGATGGAATCGGATGATCTTAAATGTCCCTTCTGACCCAAGCCATTCTATGACTCTATAATTCTATAAATGGATGTATAAGCTGGATCTTTAAACTGCAGCTGAACTCAAAGAGAACTATTTTTCACTGAACATGGAACTGGCATTTTTATCTTTAGTGAATACTCATGTCAAATTTGCTTCTGGTTGCTAAGGGCTGAATTCTGCCTGATGCTAGAAAGTTACCAAGGTAAGACTACAGTTACACTCATATGCGTAAAAGAATATAAGACAATAATGTAAACTAAACTAGTATACTATCAGACCCATGTGTCAATCTGTTAGCTAAAGTAAAGTAAATGTCAGAAATAGATGAATATGCATGCAGCAATAATTTTTAAAAATGTTATCTGAATCCCAACTCGGCAACACTGCATAAATTTTTATGAGACTTTCTGAGTCTATTTTCTCCCCTCACCTCACTAAAGAGGAGACTGAATTTCCAGATGGACAGATAAGAAAGGTAACCTTAGAAAACATGTATTTTTAAATGTTATTTTAAAAGTAGCCCATAAGGACAAGATCTCAAAAAATATCAATCAGTCTGCTTCCACTGACCTCAACAGTTTTGTTTAATTTTAGACCATTAACCCTAAAGACTAGAATTCTACTTCAAATGGGGAAGCAAAACAGAAAAACAAATCAGTAGAGAATAACTACTACGATAGTAAGTACAGAGTAAATTAATCCATGCTGGTATTGCTTATTTCTGATTCTAGTGGAATCAGGCTATTATTGACAAGAAAACTCATGAAACTGGTAAATGAACTTGTGCTGAATTTTTGGTTGCTGGTACTAGATTACACGTGACACATAATTGACATAGGTTACAGTCCATTCAACTTTACATGCATATTTTGGTATGTATGTGTAGACTAATAGGTATATGTTGTAGATCATCTACATGTAGATGTAGATGAAGATGTACGCACACAATAAAAGTTCCTCTGTTATTTTCAATGATTAAACTTTGATATGGATCAAAGTTACGATAGGTAGAGTTCAGTGAATTATTTGGTTACAATTGCTTTCAGATCTGTTTATTTATTTGAGATGCTTTATATATATATTACATTAAACTCTACACCACATTTGATTAAACTATCTAAAAGTTACTATTTTTGTCTCAAATCATATACCTACCCTGTCCTTCACACTAAAGGATGTGTGTCAAAAATTCAGTATTTCTACATTTTAAGCAAAGCGGTTTTGACACAATTTCCTCCCAGTTTTTCCAGTTCAGTTAATTCATTTCTTTTCCATGTATACCCATGTAAAAATTATCCTCTTTGAAAGGTAAGACACCTTCAGGCATCCCCAAAGCTGAATCCATTACAAAGCAGGCACATATAATGATTAACTTTTACAGCTCTTGTTAAAAATTATGGTTGACTGTTTTTTTCCCCTTATCATAGTACATACTTCAAAACTTCATTGATTAGAATAAATCATTGAAGTCTTGTGTGTTTTTTGCTTGCTACTGTTTCTTTGAAGGAAACCAGCCCTCATGAAATAACCAAAAGATGCAAAACTATAATCTGCAATCCAGAGAATTTAAGACTATTAAAGACCCGTTTAGTTTAAGAGCTTACTGACACACTTTTCTTAAGCTCCTTTAACTCTCATGAAAAGTCATAGAAAATTGGATATTTTGGCAAAGCCACTAAAATTAATCATCCAAGTGTCTTCAGACACAGAGATCACGCAATTTACAAGGCAATACTCCAGACAATTTGAGTGAATATATGACAGGAACAACTGAAGACTAAAGGCTGTTGGGGTAGCAGAATGAAACAGGATCAAAGAATAAGTAAACTATTGCAGTATCAATAAAGCTGACCTAAATACTCAATGAACCACAATTTAGCTTAGTACTGTCAGGCTAAGAGTACAATTTTTTTTGTTGTTGTTTTCATGGTTGGAAATTTCTTATCTTGAAAACTGTGGAGAAAAAATGTTATATTAGTTCTGTAGCACATTTCTAGTTTCAGTTTACATCAGTTTTCTACAGATTATGTTCACCTCAGACAAATTAGGTATTTAACTATAGCACCTGAAATGTAATGCTAATGTTTTCCTCTTTTCTGAGAGTACAAAACACATTATTTCCACTGCTCTTACTTTACCACTCCCAGCATTTTTAATCATGGAACTAAATAATTGGAACTTAGAGAAATATGTAACCTTAGTGATCATACAGTGATAACTTTCCTCTTCATTGTCTATTGGAGGCATCTGCTGAGAGTGGCTTGTAACCAGTTTACAGAAGAACAGTTTCCTACACTTAAACACTTGACTGGCGCTGAAGAATTAAAAAAAAAAAAAATCTAGGAAGTTATTTGACCCTATATTTTCCTTAGACCTCTTATCACTTGTCCTCTGCCACTGGCCACAGAGATTAAATCATCTCTGTCCTTCAGACAATTTCACATGTAAGTCTTCTAATGTAGAATGGTTGAGAAGTTAACAGTACAATCCTAAGAAATAAAACAAGCAAACACAAAAAGAACAAGGAAACAAACAAACAAAAGGTGAACTGAAGAGCTGTATTTCCTGCATGGGAACATAGACTATCACCACATGTAAACATCTGGGGATATCTATGTCAAGGCTTTGCAATGGGCTGCTGCCCCCAAGGACAAGGTGTCAAAATCAGTCACAATAGACCCTCCCTGGCCAGTCCCTGGAGTCCCATAGCCCCTAGCAGGGAATCAGAGCCAGATGATGGGCTGATGATTATATCAGGGCAACACAGAATTGGCCCACTTGGTAGGCCATGGTGACAGGGCAATGGTAAGGTTCATGAGGTTGTGTCCTTGAACTGGAAGCAGGATCAACCGAGATAGGCATGTAAACGCTAAATCAATCAGATGGGGATCGAGTTAATAAAACTTGGCTTAAAAGCTGCCCTAAACCAAAGAAGCAGAGTCCCATTGGGGTTTTTTAGCACCACTGTTGATGGGTAGTTTCCATTATCTTCTCTTTCTTCAAAACAACTCCTATGAATTAACTGCATCTGTGACTAAATCCTATCCCAGTTGACACTCTCCCTTGTTGTTTTTCAGACAACATGCAGTCAGGAATGTAAGTCACAAGAGCAAGGGAGTGCAGGCTTATGAAATTCTAAATCTCACCTAGGTTTTACTCCATAGAACAGTAGGATTCTAATTTTAAATATATCTTTACATTAAGGTATACTAATCTTCTGTCCACAATATATGAAAACACCTAGTTTTCTCTCCAGGCCACACACAAAGTACTGAGAGAAAAGCGGCACTCAGAAAAACATACATATGTAACATGCCTTTCCCTTTATTACAGAGGAGCTCAGGCATTTTTCTGAGCTGACATGAATTTTCTTTCTAGAATAATTTATTATGTTTTAAATGATAATGCTCCTTTCTTTATCTATGTTTCACCAGAACCAATTTTTATAATGAAAAGGGAGAGATAATTTGTATTTTTTTCATATTTTTACTTAAAGTATTTGCCTTAAAATTGTTAATATAGTGTAAAATGAGATACAATAAGAAATGCATTGTATTTTAACCATAACCGTGTCTCCTGGTTTTCTACATTTTCATGAGTTTTCAGCCTTCGTTTGGGAGTAATGCAACATGACAACATAGCCACCAGCCATGCCAAGCTAAAATAGCAGTTTCAAATGATAAAGTATTTCGCAAAACACATTTGAAAATGTAAAGGTTCAGACACACTGTGCCACCTTTTACTACTTGTAATCAAGCTGCTGTGAGCCAAAGTGGCCTTCTATCCAGTATGACAGATTGCCATATTCCTCATATTCTCTCTTCATGCATATGTGCATAAGGTAGAAATGTCTTGTTCCCTATCCAATGGTAAAGAGAATACTACAATTTCAAGATTTTAATTTTCAAGGTCTTCATTATTTATGGACTTCATTTTCCTAACTCACCAATTGATTGTGGATCTCATCTGGTGCCTTGATGACAGATGGCCTTGACAGCAGCTGGTGCATGGAACAACATGTGGTAGCTAAAGCGGTTGCTGCAGACAAGTACCCAGCACAAACAGAATCTCCCTTTTCTCCTCCAGATAATAAACTTAGTGTTTCCTAGTGCAGTTGTGAGATAAAGATTAACGTGCACCTCATTCTTTCTTCTCATGGTCCTCAAATGCAGGAAGGAGTAAGGTTGGGATAGCGATATAGCTAACCAGCAACACTGAAGCCCTCTATTCTGAGTGACTGCAAGAATGCTATGATATCAGCATGTGACAAGAGTGTTTAATACCCATTTCTATAACTTCTACTTAAAGGACCTTAGGTTTTTGTTGTGAAACATATGGTTTATTCTTAAGGCTAAATGTGCACTTTTATGTGCTTAGATTCAAAATAAAATGAACATGTAAATGAGAAAAAAAGTCCTCTGTTGTTATATCTCAGTAAGGAATGGATTAAAAAAAAAAATACACATTTAGTTCAAAATCAGTTGTTGCCAAATTTTGTCTTGATTCAAAACTGACTGCCCTACTTTTAAGTAGGAAAAATCAATTCTTTCTTGAAATTAGTCTTTTGTAATTAAAACATTTAACAGCTTAAATTAGAGTAAAAGAAAATAAAAAGAAAGAAAAAAGCAACTTGGTTAATTGAACTGTAACTCATTTCTTTCTCAGACTACAACAATTCAATATCTGTAGGAATAGTTTTCTGTCATGCATTTATTTTTACTCAACAAAAAATTACATTGCTTTGCTTCGTAAAATCAACATTTTTCCAAACAGGTTTTTGTGATGGAAAAGCCTTATTCTAAAAAACACCTTTTCTGTAACACTCTATGAAAGTGTTTTTGCTTCAGAGAGTTAAACATTTATCATCAAAACCTAGTGCAACCAAATCAGTCTCACTCAAACATCAGCATGATGGCAAATGCTTTTATTCCTTGACATAACTGTACTGCTACCCTGCTCATAGCAATGAATTTGGTCAGCTTTGCAGATGATTCTCCACAGAATATCTCTTACCCAGCTAAAATTAACTGTGTTTGTTTGTTTGTTTATGTGTTTTGTCTGGAGGAGATGAGGGAAGACATAAACCCAAAAGCCTGCTTTCAGTAGTTCAGAAGACTTCAGCTTTGGTTTGCTTTCTCGCCTCACGTGACCTTGTTCACAAGTATACAGTACTTATAGAATGATTCTCCAAAGCAAAGACTGTAGAGTGTAGGAAGTGCAAAGAGTGTAGGAAGTCTCAGTTATATGTATATTTATATGTACAACTCTCAGAAGTCAGGACAACAATATTACTGGATGTCCTGTCAGTTACTTTGAAACACACAGTCATTGTGCATGTGTGTGTATAATAAAATAGATTTTTTTTTTATTGCTTCATTACTTTACCAAGTGATTATTACTGATGGTAGTAAAGAAGTGTGTGTGCCTCTGTGCTGCTGTGTGCATCTGTACTGAGATATCAATTTGTGAAAATCTGATGATTTAAGCACCACTTAATTAATCAAATTGTTCCTCTTTGTCCTCTGAGATAGGACATGGTATGCAATTGACTTCGGGTAGGAAGAATCAGTGGAAAAAAAAAATCCAAATGAGAATTTCATGTATCTTTCCTTACTCCAAGCAGTAAAGTTAGTAAGGGCAAAATAATACTAAAACGTTTTCCACAAAAATAAAATTATTTTCCTTGTGGTTGGTTTTTCTATGCAAGCTATCTTCTTCAAAGTTAAATTTACATATGTGTCACAGAGTTATCTATATCAATCTGTGCTTGTGAGAGGGGGCAGCAGGCCCGTCGGCCCCCTGGCCCAAAAGATGGGAAGGGAAAAGGGGAAGGGTAGGGAGATGGGATCTGGCCCCAGAAACAGAACAGTGGCAACGATCTAAGAAGGAAAACTTAATTTTAGTAAATATGATATTGGAATGCAAGATAAAACAATATAATACAATATAATTGGAATTGAGTCTAATAAATCAAATAAAATAAGGGAGGGAGTGTCTGAAACCGAAAGGCCTATCTTGAACTGAAGGCGCACGGCTGGGGAGCACACCCATACACCGCCAGGCAGTGAGCAAGAGAGAGCCAGAGAGCCAGATCCAGTGACTTCCTCGTGTGACTTATCTTTCTCTCTGAACATGAGGTCCTCTGGGATATGCAGATTTTCTCTTCTGAGAACCAGTTCTCTTCTGAGAACTCTTCTGAGAACTTCTCTTCTGAGAACCAGAAAGTTGTCAGTCCACAGAACTGGAGTATTAACTCTTTAATTTCCCATGCTTTACATGATGTTATGATGTGGAATACCGACAACAAAATTATAAATCTATGACAATATGTATATTGGAATATTATCATTGTCTAGCTGCAAGTATCTTAGAATGTGTCTTCCACATGTGTGGCATTTCCCACATGTGGAAGACACATTCTAAGATACTTGCAGCTATGCAATATACCAAGGAAATGGCCATAATTTTCATTGAAAGCTAGCCTTTGGTTTTAGAAAATTAGGGAATTACTTTTTCTTCTAATGTATACCCACATTGTGTAAGATTCCAAGTTCGATTATTCCATTCATAACTCTTCAATGGTAAAGTCATACAACTGTATAAGAAAGGTAGTCTAAACTCCAGACTAACAAAAAACAACAAAAAAAAGATAAATCTTCATTGGTTGTTAAGTTTCAACCTGGATGTAGGTAAAGATCTTCAATAATCATGAGTGCAAGAGGCTTGAAGAAATAGGTGTTAATGATTTCCATTGGAAATGGCAAAAAGAGAGTATGCTATGAACTTGCTATCTGAAATTTTGATTCAAACTTAACCAGTGTTTTTATATTTAATCCTTATAGCAGGATATTAGGACAGTTGCTGAAGTAGACACATTTGTTATTTAAACTTTGTATAAATTTATTTTATCTTGAAGGTAGAAATAATTGACTAATCTGTAAGGAAAATGTATTTAAAACCAGACTGTGACTTTTAGCTTTCTTTCAGCTGTAAGTGAAAGCATGCTCTGCTGATGTGAAACCATGGTGCAATTGTGCACCTGTAAATTCTACATAATTGGGGCCACAGTCCATACATGGGCTGTTCTGAAATTGCTACATCACTAATCGGAAGTACCCATTGATTGGGTCTTGAAAGGTCATATGAAATTCCCAGTCATTTCGTTCAGAAAAGAACCAGAACGTGGTTATATCTCTGCAGGTTTTGGATTCATTTTCTCTTTCAGACCAATTGCTTTCCAAATAGACTTTGGCACATTGGAAAATCCCGATCAGGAAGGCACGCAGCAATACAGCATTATACACAGATACTGAAAGATCCTTCCACTCAGGTGACAAATTCCTTGAAATTCAGAGGGAGAAGCCTATCTATGGTGGAAGTACTTCTGACATAGTTGCCTTTTTGTTTCTCTATTATCTATCCATATGTTTTGACTTTTTAACCCTTTTTTCATTTTGATCCACAGGGAAAAATAAGTGAATAGTCACCTTAGATAGTAATAACACCTTAGATAGGTGTGTGGATAGAAAAAAAAAAAAGTATGAGGAATGAAGTATTGTGATTCATTATGACTATTAAATTTATAAGTAAAATATAGAATTTTGCATGGATAAGCGTCAAAATTCAAAATAAAAAGCATGTTAATTTAAATAGCTGGTCAGCAGATACTAAAAAAAAATAAGTGTACATTCTATACTAATCAGAGGGTGAGGTTTTAAATATTTCACTTTTTTTTTTTTTTGTATTTTCTTAATGTGAGCAGGTGTTAATGAGAAAAAAGAACTCTCAGTTTTCAGTGGGCTTTTCTTGTGCATATGTGTTTTGGTGGGCTTCAATAGTCTGCTGCCAGTTAATCTTGAAAAATAATATTTACAGTTGTACAACAATTTGAAAGTTTTTGTTAAACTCAGCATGTGGGTCAGCAGTTTTAAAAAACAGTTAATGTGCTGATTAATTTCGAGCAATAATCTTAATTAAAATAAAAAATGGTAAATCGTACTATTTTAAGATGGAAAAATTGCATTAAAAATGTTAAGCGTTGTAGTTTTCGGCATGAAAATGTTACAAAGTATTGCTAGAGAAAAAAAAAAATCTCTTGGTGGAAATAAATCAAATTATATATCTTGGAAATAGCGTCGTTATAAAAATACAGACTTGAGCCAGTTAGACAGAAAGCAGCTCTCATGCTCATGAGGCTCGGGGGCAGCCTCTAGGCATCTCCTGGGCATTAGTACATAAACACTCCCCCTGTTCCTCTGTGTCCACATGCTGCCAAAGAGTAATTTAACAGTGTCTCTCTACCATCTCTCTTAGTGGGTTTGTATAGCCAAATGCTAATTCATGCTTTCATGATTGGTTGTGTAGTGCCTTCGCAGCAGTTTCAGGTGTTGCTCTCTTATCACTTGTTGACCTGTTGCCCATCCCAATGCTCATGACCGTCAGGTCTTCCTTGCGCTATTGTCAGGCGGTCATTTTCCTCATTCGCCTCCTGATCTGGCCGAAACTTTAACACACTCGTGAAACACAGTATAATGAAGAGAATAAATTAACAAAAAAATGAGAGTCATTGCTGAATTAGATAATTTTCTCTTTTGATGTTTCGTTCAACTGTAGAACAAAACAAGTTTTCTTCTTTTGGCACTAACTTCACATTTCATGTAAGGAAGTGAAATTTATCCTGTGTACCTACAGGCTGAAATGAAAAAAAAAAAATAAAAAAATCAGAAAAGTTTATCTGTGAAAGCACAAAAAAGGACATATATGTGGATAACCTCACAAAGACAGTCAATTTTAGGATGGAAGGTTTCATTGAATAAACCCAACAGAAGTGGAAGTGGAGAGAAGCAGAACTAATACTGAAGTATTTTAGTTTGAGACTATGTCTATACTTGCATACTGAGCTTGCATACTAGGGCACAACCTCAGGCACTGACACTCCTCTAGCTCTACTGCTTATTTGTCAGAAAGCTTCTTGCTGCCTCTCTGACTGTGCTAAGCAGTTCATTCTCACACGATGCCTGAGTGCATGGTGAAGGACACCATATATCAGGGGTTACTCGCCACTGGTGATTACTTATCGCACTTATTCCATGAAAGGATTAGCTCAGAGGATGTGTGGGCTGCCCTTTCACCTGTCACAGAACAGGCCTTGGGTGACTTAACTTACTAGTCTGTGCACCTAGATGAAATCTGAACAACTCATAAAATATGCATCTTTGTATAGACTTTTGGGTCTGAGGAATTTTTGAAAGAAACTTACTGAAAAGAGATAAGTGGAAGGAGGGAAGGGGAGGAGGAGGAGAAAAAAAAAAAACCTTATGTCACTTTTACAAACTGCTGTTAGGTAAATGTTCAAATTAATTCAAGGAAGGGATGGCTTGTATTTTTTTGTTTTGGCTTGTGGATAATATTCACTCCAGAGTAAAAGGCAGGATTGAAATACCTTATATATATGCATTCGCTTTCATTTGATTTGTCCAAGATGCTTCCTTCCCTGGCCTCCGATTCTTCAGAAGAGCACGGGTCTCCAATGGGAGAGCTGCATGGGTATCTTGGGTATCCATGGCCTCCCAGCTGGAGCCTACATGCAAGCTACTGAATTTAGCTCACCTGCCCATCGATTTATGTGGCAACTTGAGTCACAATAGCATGTCATACAGTTAATATGTACATGTTTTCACTGTAGCTTTGAAGATAATCCATGGTGTTACACCTCCACTTACTTCTGTTTAAATATGTTCTCACATATGTGGTTCTGTTAAATTAAAGCTTAGGGTTTTGAGTGTAATTCACCTATCCTGAGTTGCCTCACCCATAGACCTTAGAGACTTCTGCTAGTCAGTTGTTCAATAGTCTCTACTGTTACTCCAGGAAGATAACAACCATTCACTGCCAGAAATCAAGGACTAAACAAGGCAAAATTGTCTTCCAGCTTATCTCTAAACTGTCTGAAAACAGGCATCCAACACAGAACTCTCTGCTAGGCATCAGCAACCTGAGATAAATATTTGCAGAAGCCTGCTAAGATCAGGTGAGACCTCTCAGCTGTCATTCTCTACAAAAACCTCCTTCATTGTCTGTGCCTTATTTTCATGGGTATAGCATGTAAGAAACATGTGAGCAGTGCTGAAATCTGTCAGAAAAGAAACCATCAATTCTGTCTTATCGTGTTAGTTTTCAAGTCAGAAAGGAGGGATATCAGCTCAGACACTAACACAGCTGACCTAGATAGAGCAAGCCAAATATTTATTTTAATGTCTTTTTACTTAGAAAGTTTCAGGTATGAAAAATTTAACGTAATCAAATAAAATTAAATTGAAGAGTAACAAGCCAGGACATGCATTCAGATCATTCAGTAAGTAAATGGAGAGGATGATTCCAGGCTAGTAATGGACTGATTGTTTTTTTTTTAATAGGGAAAATAGAAAGAAAGCACAAGAAGATGATACTTTTTCTAAATTTATGACATAGAAATATGCAGCAAAGTGAATAACAGAGAACAAGGAAGTGTTGCTTGTTTTTTATTTTTGTTTTGGGTGAGAGGGGGTGTTACATATATCCATTATATCCACTTAAAATATTGGTATAACATTCTGAATTAATCAGTGTTATTTAATGTCTCTCTCCCTTGGCAGAATGCAATGCTGAGGTCTATGTTCAAATGGCAATGCTAGCTATTTTCATGTTAGTTTACTTTTCTTACTAAAAAGAAAGTGTTAAATATTTCTGTCTAGATTTCATATTTTCTTCTGGAGAGAAGAAATCTCTCACTTTCAGTGAGATTACAAACGTGTAACCGTAAGTCAGAAGAACTATCAGATGCAGAAAAAAAAAAGCCAGGAAGATATGTTAATATCAAATTTCAGTTGATTGATTTTTAGTTAATAATAAGGATTAAAAATCAAATCTGTCCAGCAAACAAGCAGAAGAATCTTATTGAATATGTTGTTCATTAAGACTGGATTGTGTGTAATACTTCGAGTGGTTTAAAGATGTTTATTACTTATTTACAGCAGAAGAATTGCTCCCGACAATTGTTGTTTAGCTATTGCTTTTCCTTGTTGTCTATGGTGGAAGAAAATCTTTGTTGGAAATAAGTCAGTATTACATTTCTGGGATAATTTTGGGGGGTAGAGAGAGTGGATTTGTTTGATCTTTCGGCTTTGCAGTGGAAAACTAGAATGCTTTTCTCTTCTTGACTCATCTTGCTCTTCTCATCTTACCTATGTCCATACAACTAACATAAAATTTAATCACCACTAAAATGCTATCTAAACTGTTAAATCAGAGTTTAAAAGGCACTTAGTGATTTCCAGCTCTTCTGCAGTCACTCTTCACAGAGGGAGGGATAAGAGAGATAGTTTTACTTAGTGAGCTTAGACTTTTATCCTAATTAATTATTTCAAGATTAGCAGCTTCTTTACTGCTGGCTACCTGTTAGCCAGCTGTGCAGCATGCTTCTATGACATTTTTTCTCTTTGCTGATGTTTGTACAAATAAAATAGCTTGAACTGGTAATTTAAAATGTAGCAACATGTCCTGTCATATCTGTACCTTACACAGCTCCTGTGATCTTTTATGTTATATTACAGAGTTTAATACATGGACATGCATGCAGTATGTGAAATAAGCAGGATAAGATGGAAAGCATGATGCAACTAGAAAACAATGACCCAATTGCTGTGATAGAAACAAGATGGGATAAGTCGCACAACTGGAACACCATGACTGAGTGTTAAAAGCCTTTTAGGAGGAATAGGCAAGGCAGGAGGGGCAGGGGAGTTGCTCTCTATGTTAAGAAGTGAACAGATTGCAAAGAGCTGCCTCTGAGAAACTGCCATCATCTGTTTAAGAGACAATGAAGGATCAATGAAGGACATCTGGTTCTCAGGGTCTACTACAGGCTGCCTGATCAAGGGCACTCTGTTGCCTACACCTTCTTGCTACAGCTAAAGATGCATTATACTCACAGGCTCTCATCCATGTGGGGGATTTCAAACAACTAGATGTCTGATGGGAAAGCAACAGCAGGCTGCAACCAATCCAGGAGACTTCTGGAGTCCATCAGACATAACTTCAATACCTGGTTCAAGTACTGAAGGGACCAGAGATGAAATGCTACTGGACTGGATGCTCACCAATGCAGAGGAGATCACTAAAGGGGTTAAGATTGGAGGCAGTCTGGGCTTTAGTGACCATGACCTGGTTGAGTTCATGATCTCGAGGAATATCAGACTGGTGAAGAGCAGAGTTGGTACCCTTAACTTCAGTAGAGTGAACTTATGGCTGTTTAAGGAATAATTGGATAGGATCCACTGGGAAATTTTCTGTAGGAACATAGGAATGGAATAGAGCTGGCCACCCTTCAGGGACAGTCCCAGAACAAGAACAATATGGAGCTCTTGGAGAGGGTCCAGACAAAATGTTCAGAGGGTAGGAACACCTCTCCTGTGAAGAAAGATTGAAGGATCTGGGTTTGCTTAGCTTTGAGAAGAGAAGGCTCTGGGGAAACCTCATTACAGCCTTCCAGTACTTGAAGGGAGCTTATGAGCAGGAGGGAGGCTGACTTTTAACACATTATGATAGTGATAAGACAAGGAGAAATTACTTAAACTAAAAGATGAGAGATTTAGTTTGGATGTTAGGCAGAAAGTCTGTATTCAGAGAGTGGAGAGGCACTGGAACTGATTTCCCAGAAAAGCTGTGGATGTCTAATCCCTGGGGGCATTTAAGAGCAGGTTGGGTGGGGCCTTGGGCAGCCTAATCTAGTGAGTGGCAACCCTGCTTATGACAGGGGAGCTGGAACTAAATTATCTTTAAGGCCTCTCCAACCCAAGCCATTCTATGATCCTATGATTCTATTAAATTAAAAATTAGGGGAATTACAAGAGAATAATGAAAATAATGAATGAACTGGGACATCAACCCACAATGAACAAATGTAAAAAAAAATCTTCTATTGGAATTTTAGTATTTTAGATTGGTTTGTTAGCTATAATCCAGCGCTCCTTGTTGACGGGTGAGGTCCCAGGAGACTGGAGGCTTGCCAATGTGACTACCATCTACAAGAAGGACTGCAGGGAAGATCCAGGGAACTACAGGCCTACTAGCCCAACCTCGGTGCCGGGGAAGATTATGGAGCAGATTGTCTTGAGGGAGATCATGCGGTATGTGCAGGACAACCGGGGGATCAGGCCTAGCCAGCCTGGGTTTACGGAAGGCAGGTCCTGCTTGACCAACCTGATCTCCTTCTATGATCTAGTGACCCGTCTGGTGGATGAGGGAAAGGCTGTTGATGTTGATGTGGTCTACCTAGACTTCAACGCCTTTGACACTGTCTCCCACAGTACTCTCCTGCAGAAGCTGTCAGCCCATGGCTTGGACAGGTACACTCTTGGCTGGGTAAGGAACTGGCTGGAGGGCCAGGCCCAGAGAGTGGTGGTGAATGGAGTTAAATCCAGCTGGCAACTGGTCATGAGTGGTGTTCCCCAGGGGTCGGTGTTGGGGCCTGTCCTGTTTAATATCTTTATTGATGACCTGGATGAGGGCATTGAATGCACCCTCAGTAAGTTTGCAGATGACACCAAGCTGGCTGGAAGTGTTGCTCTGCCTGGGAGTAGCGAGGCCCTACAGAGGGATCTGGATAGCTGGGCTAAAACCAATGGGATGGGATTCAACAAGACCAAATGCCAGGTCCTGCACTTTGCCCGCAATAACCCCAGGCAATGCTACAGGCTTGGGGCAGAGTGTCTGGAAGACTGTGCAGAGGAAATGGACCTGGGGGTGTTGATTGACGCTAGACAGAACATGAGCCAGCAGTGTGCCCAGGTGGCCAAGAAGGCCAAAGGCATCCTGGCTTGCATCAGAAATAGTGTGGCCAGTAAGAACAGGGAAGTAATTATCCCCCTGTACTTAACACTGGTGAGGCCACACCTTGTGTACTGTGTCCAGTTTGGATGTTGTGTTGAGGGACATGGTTTAGCAAGAAAGACATCGAGGCCCTGGAGCGTGTCCAGAGGAGGGCAACAAAGCTGGTGAGGGGTCTGGAGCACAGGCCTTATGAGAAGCGGCTGAAGGAGCTGGGATTGTTCAGTCTAGAGAAGAGGAGGCTCAGGGGAGACCTTATTGCTCTCTATAACTACCTGAAGGGAGGTTGTAGTGAGCAGGGAGTCGGCCTCTTCTCTCCTGTGACTAGTGATAGGACTAGAGGGAATGGCTTCCAGCTGCACCAGGGAAGGCTCAGGCTGTACATTAGGAAATACTACTTCTCTGAAAGGGTGGTCAGGCACTGGAATGGGCTGCCCAGTGAGGTGGTGGAGTCACCAACCCTGGAGGTGTTCAAAGGGTGTTTGGACGTTGTGTTGAGGGACATGATTTAGTGAGAACCATTGGTGATGGGTGAATGGTTGGACTGGGTGATCCTGTGGGTCTTTTCCAACCTTAGCAATTCTGTGATTCTATGAATTCAGATTGCTTATGACTGTTCAATATAATACTGGCATTTGCATCTATGCTAATCATTCAGAGTGTAAATGAAAAAGCAAAGATCTAGACATACTGTTTGGAGATAAACCCTTGTGAACTTTGCACAAGGTAGAACACCATATTTTAAGGCAGAACATTAATATCTTGTTGATATTTCTGTACTGCACTGCTCTGAATATTATAAAACCTTCCATTGTATTGCATACTGAAAAACAATATATGCTCAGCTAATTGTCTGGAGATTATCTTCTTCCTTAGGGACATACTGGATATACAGAATCTTCTTTTTTTTTTTTTTTAAATCTTTAAATAAAATCTTGTAATACTTTAAGGAATTGTGTGCCCAAAGGCATCAAGATGATATGAGGAAAGAAAAGAAATAAAGTGGTCCTTTTGTGATTATATGCACTGGAAGTAGTGTTACATGTGCTTAGATTTTCTTTCTTTACTTACTACACTTCTGAAAGAATACTTACATAGGTACTCTGCCAAAAAAAGCTCAGGATAAAACATGACTTCTTCAACAGGTAATATCTGAATTTAAATTTTTAGTTAAGAACTATTATTTAAGTAAAATCCACCATTGCATTACTACTGCCACGCTATTCCATTGCTTCTGAGCTTCAGGTATCCCCTGTTGACTTTTCCTTAAGGCATATTACTTTCATGCTGAATGACTCCCTAAAAGGTTACCCACTGGGCTCTACTAATTAGCAAGTTTGAGACTGACAGTTAAAGTAGGAAATGTGGGAAGTGTAACTAAGCTGCTATTTGTTCAACTCCTGTAAAATACTACTGTGATGCTTAAACAAAACTGTGTACAGTACACACCCCCAAAGGACCAGTCAATAACATACGAATGACATTTTTACATTTCATGAGTACAAAGAAACTTGGGAATCATATATTCTTGTATATTGTGGTTTTGTTTTGTTTTTAAATATGTTTCTGCCTTCATCATGCTCATGAATTATAGACAAGCCATTTGATTTTAAGGAGTTTGACTCTATGCAGACACAGAAGTCTGTCATTTTGAGCCCGTTTTGTCTGCCAAAGTGCTGGTAAGCTGTGGGACTATTGGTCTATGAACCATGTTCCCTCATTTCAGTGAAATTCAGCCTAGTCTTTCAAGAAAACTGGATAACAAAATGTCTTTTTTTCACTGTATGTTTTCCCACAAATTTCTTTTTTGTTTAATTAAGCTAACAGATCATGGTAGGGGTCATTAACTCTCCAAAGGCAGCTGTTGTCCTAGAAAAGCAGCTGAACTACTATTTTCCTTTCTGTTATTTCAACTAATTTTCTTCTGTGTAAGTCAATGGTATTTGATAAGCTCAGAATACTCAACAGCACAGATATGACAAAGGACACTCAGTTTCCAGTCCACTTTCCACCTGAGGTAGTATTCCAATTTCAAGACAGTGACTGTAATTGCTGATTTTCAGAGTTGGTTTAAGATTAAATCTATGACTAGCAGTTAAATCTAGCCATTGTTTTCACTTCTACCGTACTTTTACTGAAAAAAAGAAACAAAGAAAAATAACTTATCTATTGGTCTTTCTCTTTAAGAAGGTAAATGGAAATTTTCAAATCAAGTAGAATTTTATCACACTGGAAAAAAGTTATTCCCAGTCTTAATTCTAGAAATTAAAGACATCTAACTTCTGATTAATTTAAAATCTTAATCTAATAATAAATCAGTGTAATAGAATTTTGTCTAACAGATCATTTTCTTCCTTTTTAAGTAACGCTTGCTCAGTTCCTGTCCAAAATTGTTAATTTTGAATTTCAGACAACAGAGTTTATTTGCTCTGTTCAAGATCCTTCTCTTACTTTAATTCTGTTATTCTGTTCCCCATAAACATAGTTATAATCAATGACCTTGACATATGATCTTTCTCTACTGTCTTTAATCAGCTTTCAAAAGGAGCTTTAACTAGGAGTATTAGCTACCGCAGACGATGGATGCAAAAGTAGACAGGGTATTTAAGCTATGTCCCTTATGACAAAAAAAAGAAAAAAAAAGACTCAAAAGATTTTTGGTCTTCTGTGCTCAACTAGTCCTCTGTAAAATTAAAACAATAATCTTTCTTATAACACTCTTCTATTTATTTTCAGTATTCTCTTTTTCTTCATCAGTATCTTCTTAGGAGAGCTATCTTTTTGACATATAAGTTAGAGCACGTTTTCTATAAAATATAATCATGCTGTTGTTGTTTTTTTGTTTTTTTTTTAATGCTGAAGAATGTCAGAGCAATACCAGTGAAGGTCCTTTTTACCTTCACTCTTGTATAATCAGAGTGGTGTGGTTAGGCTGGTATCTACAGATCACACAGCTAGAAAGATTATCACATTGGAAAGGAATAGTTGAAAATAAATGAAAATGCTCACCCACATCCTAGGCTCACAGAAGAAAAAAAAAAAAAAAAAAAACTCTAAAAGGAACAACCTACAGAAAGAGATCCTTCCCGAGTGGCAGTCAGCCCTTAAATGGGGTCTAGGAGAGGTGGAGACAGGCTTTACCCCCTTCTGATCACACAGGTGAATTGCCTTCACCTGTACTCCTGTGGCTGACTCAATGCTCACCTCAGGTGATCAATCAGAGGTTCAGGCAATGATTCAACATGTACATACAACTCTGTTTGGTTTCACATTAGAGAAAATATATTCATTCTATCTTCTGGTTACTATAATGTTGGAATTATTATTGACAATAAAACATGAAAAGAAATAAAAATGCCCTAAAAATTAAAAAGAAAAAAATCAGATATGATTGGAAGGTGATGTGAGGATAGGGATGCAGGTTAAATGAATTGACTGCAGGTGGAAAAGTGGATCTTTACAAGTAATAAAAAGACCTGACTGATGTAAATTTGAATTGATGAAATATTTCGTCTTGACTTTTTCTTGTAAGTAAACATTCATTGGTGACAGACACCAATTCTTCTTTCTAGAAACAAATATTTTATGGAAGATCTTTTGCTGTCTTTTCTGTCAAAGAAGCTTCATTGTTTTTAAAATACTTTAATGGTCACTAATAAAGAAAACAGTTATTTAGAGTAAATGCATAGGTAATTCAGATATGAGGGTTCTTTTCTGATCTCTGGTGTTTATCCATAAAGCATAGAGAAGTTTACAAAGTATTGTGTACATGCACCTTCCCCTTGCAGCTAGAATTCTCACCTAGAGCCATAGTTGTCAGGATACTGCCCTACAGGTGATTGTGTTATCTGGCTTTTAGTTCTGAAGGTAAAGACTGCTTGCTCCTTTTACAAGAGTAGAACATCTTTCTTCACAACACCCTAAACTTATTATCTTAGACACTGGAAAATGTATTGTTAAGTCTTCTGATGGTGGCTTAGACATGGATCTTGGTCACCTTGTGTACATCTGCTATCAGAAAAATGATGGCTTTTACCTTTAACTTTGTGTATCTAATTTGTCATGCCCTATGGTTTTATTCCAAGCATTTTATGTACAGTACCTATTTACAGGAAGAACAGAACGCACCGTGTTGGACAAAAAATTAGAATAAAATAAAAGTAAAAAAAAGGTCATAATACATGATTTGCTCCTTAGCTTTAAGATTTAGCGTAAACTGAAAAGTAAGTTACTTTTAAGTAGTATAAATACTGAAATTCCTTTTCTGTATAAGTAGTATACAGAAATATACATTTTACTGTTCCTGTCAGAAGACAAAAAGGATAGAAGAAAGGCCAATACCTGTTTTATGGCTCCCAGCTCTCTCTTCATTGCAGAGCAAAATGCACCTAAAGAGGCACGACAGGTTTGCATTCATTTCAAATGTTTTGGCACTGCAATAGGAAAATAGAGCTAAAGAATTGCACCTCCAGATACATATTGTAAGAGGCTGTAATCCTCTCAGTACTATATTTTAGATTGCATCACCTACTGTTCTGATCTTGTTTATCAGGATAGCTGAAGACTTTACTGACAGTTGGATTTATTATGGATCTGTAGTCCATATGGGTGCTACATTCAGGTATCTTTGTCTTGTATGTATTGAAGATATCAAGAACAAATGGAATGATCAGTAGTCAAACTTGAAGGAATTTTTTCCAAGGACTTGCCTTGGAATTTCAGTCAGGATGAAATACATGTATATATTACACATACAAATGGCAAAGACATTAATCATAAGCAAAGAAAATAATAACAGACGCTAATACACACACACACAGAGAAAAGGTTCTCTATCAGTTCAGAACAAAGTCTGAAAGAGCATGCACAGAAAGCAGCACAGCAATTCAAATTCTGTTTAAATCACTTAGCCTGTAATTAACACCCCCGTGTTAAAAAGCTTCTTATACCAATATATAGCTATTAAACTAGACCTCTATGAGAAGATTCTTAAAAAGAAAAAGAAGTCTTTTAGTTCACTTTTATTTAATTATGGTTACATGTGAATCTTTTCATTCAATATTGCTGTTTATAAGTTATACAAGAGAATGACCCTAGCAACATCAGTAAAAAGACAGAAATCTATTATGATTCTGTCATAGGTTTTTGCTGGTAATGTCTTTGATTTTTCTTTTATAATTCTTTTCTTACTAGTGGTCTAAAAAGTGCATTTTTTTTTTATTTCTTAAATTATTTATTTATCATGGTTAAAAATAGCACAGAGCATACATAAAAGAACAAAGCAGCCTTACTTTCACAGATACAGTTTAGGATGTAATCAAACAGCAAACTCTAAAGGAACACCTGCACTGAAACCTTGCCCACCTCCTCCTACTTATTTTTCTTTGGCAGCCCTCCTGATCTGGCCTGCCAGCTCCCCTCTGCAAGCAAGGACAGCTGCAAAAGAGAAAGAAAGCTCATCTTCATCAAAACACTCTTTGAAGCTCTTCTGAGGATAAACATTCTTCATTTATTAACAGCTTAATGCTTTGATAAAAGCTCACTTTGTTAAGTAGCTTGGCTTTCAAGAACTGCCCACGTAGATATTTGCATGAAGTTTATAAGAACTTTTCAGACAACAAGGAATTGATGAAAATATTGCTACAGGCATAGAAATAAAAAACAGAGAACATATTCCTACTAGGAAAAGAGAAGAAAAAAATCTAATCAAACTTATGTTTAGCAGGCTTTCCCATTTTCTGAATTATCATAGTCCCCTCTGTGTGGAAATGTCATTATATGTAATGCTGAATAGCTTTGCACTTGATTTTGAGTAACTCAGTGCAAAGAAAAGCTTATTGATATATATGTTATTGTAACGACAAGAATGTAAAAATAAAATGAAGATTTCAAACCGAGTACAATTTAAAGTAATGGTCAACTGCATATCCAGGGAAAAAAAGGAAGCAAAACTTAAAATACTGTCTAATCACATTAAAGCTGAAAATCTGAAATGCCCCAAAGTGACTGTTTGATTAGAGTATCCAATTAGATTTTTTCATGAACTAAGTATTTTGATGTATCTTTTAGGGAATTCATTCCAAAATTTCCAATGGCAAAACCCACTCATTCTTACTTTTGTGTTTCATGAAATATTTTAGAGAGACAGACTGTAAGAAACGGCATTTGTTTTGACGATAGAGACATCCTTCTGTGACTGTAAATTATCAGTGAAGTTGGTTTTTCTTTGTTGTTTTTTCTTCATTTGTTTGTTTAATTGGAAATCTTTAGAATACATTGTTTAGTATTCAGAAAATATAGTGTTTAAAGGCTTCATGTTCTCAGAGATTTTAAGAAGCTTTTCTTTAAAGAGGGTTCAGTCTTTTCTTTAGGGATTTTTAATAAAGAAACATATTTAAAAAGAAAAAAAAGAAAAAAGAAAGAAAAAAAAACACCATCACCACCAACAACAAATACCTATGTTACCACTACCTAGCTAAAGAAAGCACCTCAAGATTAACTGATTGCATTTATTTTCTCTTGTTCCATGTTTCTTTGCTTTAATCTCTTTTTTAATGAATTTTTTAAAACCTCACTGAAAAATGTAAACATTTTCAACCATTCACATTTCAGAAATTATTGACTGACAGATGGGTTTTCCCATCTGGGCAAGTGAACCAAGTAAGATCAGATAACAAAATACGTTGCGGACTATTGCCAAATAAAAATACAAAACAACAACAACAAACGTGCAACAATTAAGCCGTGAGGAAATGCATTGAAGATCTAGCTGAGAAGAACAGAAGAAATGATTAAAAAAATCTATTGCAGTATTTTAGTAATGAGTCTATAGGAAATCAGTGAAACTAGAGTAACAAAAGTAATTAAATCTGGAATATCTTCTATGTGTACTATTATTTTATTATATTTTTAATACACTATCCTAAATAACTGAAGGATACTTGTTAGGTTCTAGTAAATATTTATATGAATGAAGTTTAAATTTAGATTTTTATGGGCTAAGCATTTTTGAGAAAACAAATAAATATCCATGTAGAACTCACTGATTTCCTAGAAAGACATTTTTTTTTTTTGCCTTTTCTTTTTGTTGTTGTTGTTGCTGTTGTTAAACTATATAAATAATTATGATGTATTTGATTTTCACAACTGCAACTAGTTTCAACAGTTTAGGGGGTTGGTTTGCCCTAGTTCCATGACTAGTGAGGTAGGGAGACCCATGAACCCATGCCCCAGGAAAGGGAAGAAGGGAAAAGGGGGAAAAGTTAAGGAGATGGGCCTAAAAACCAAACAGCTGCAATGATCTGAGGAGAAACAAACTAGTTGACTAAATAAGATATAGGAATGCAAAATAACACACTATAATACAATATAATACAATATCATTAGAATTGAAGCTAATAAAATTAAATAAAATGAGAGCGTCCAAAAGCCTAAGGTCTTACTCTTAACGCTGAGGCATGATGACCTAGGGTATGTAGTTCTTCCTCTCTTCTGGGACAGGCACTCAGAACTGTAGCAGAAACTCTTTACCTCCCAGTGCAGTACATGATGCTGTGATGTGGAATACCGATAACCAAAATCATAAAACCATTACAGACTAGAAGACCAACAAACAAACAAAAATGTTTGATTCACTGATTCAAATACCATGTATTTTTATTCCTGGAAGTAAAATAGTTAATTTATAACTTTCATTCTTGAAATATGAAACACTGCTCATGCAGAGTTTTCACAGCTTTTAAGTCTTCTACGGATGGAACCAGTTATGTCAATAGTGTAGCACAGTACTTTTTTTTTTTTTTTAAATATTAATTTTTGCATCAGTCCTGAGGGATTCATACATCTGTGAAGAATAGACTGAAGAGGTTTATATGGTAAAATATTGTACTCTATGTTCCTGTTGTGATACTTAAATGACTCCGTAATAACCTTTCCACTATTCCTAAGTGCTTTTTTACTTGTATCTTATAAAAGTCTCTGTGCCTTCTATCACTTATCCTTCAACATCCCTGGATCTCCGTGTGTGCTATGATTCCTCAGCCATTAAACTTAAGAGTATGGGAGAAGCTGATTATAGGAGATCAGCCTGGAGAGGATTCCCAGCAACGCCTACTACCCTGTTGTATGAAGAGATAGCTGTCAAACATGTTATCAGAAATGTGGTATCAGCTCTAAAAAGATGAGTGATCCAAGATCTCAAGATATGTATTTTCACAGCATATTCCACCAAGTCAAGCAACAACATATCACTGCCTTCACAAATTATTTAGTAGAGGACTGGAAGTAGAAAAAGTACTTGCTGTTTTTCTGGACTGTATCCCCATGCTCTTTTTCAGGACTGTATCTCCACGATCATTTAGGCTCAGGTAATTTCAGAGACATGGGTTAGATTAAAAAAACAACAAAAACAAACAAACAAACAAACAAATTATTCTTTTAGATCTGAAGCCAAATTATTTCTTCTTTTATTAGAACAAAGATTTACCTGATTATTATTCTTGGTCCATATAAGAAGTAATATTTGCTAACTGTCCAACAGAAGCAGACAAACAAACCAACAACAATATTGGAATTAAAGCTCTTTTCCATCATGGGATTTATTCAGCCAACCATGGTAGCTATCACTAACATACAGAGCTTCAAATCAGTTAGCCAGTTGATGAATTTTGGCAAGCAATTATACAAAATGCAATTCTGCGTGTCAGAACTGAGTAAGATAAGCACAAGCCCACTAATGGAAATTACCTCCTCTTTTAGGTTCAGAAACGTGGAAAAATAAATTAATAAGAATTTTCATGTCATGGAAGCAGTAAAATGTGCTTAACATCAAATATTTTGAGAAAAAAGAAGTTTATGAATAATAAGGTTGAAATACTAATAGTAATACAAAGGTTAATGTGTCTGGAAAGGTTAAACTAGACATTAAAAAACTGAATGAGAGATGCTTTCCTTTAACTGCAATCATTTCCTGAAGGTATAATGGAATAGACTATGTCAAAAGGCTATTGTGAAGTTTTCCTCATTCTTTTAAAATGGAAAAAAAAAATTAATTGAATTTCATCTTCCTCATCCTGATATAAATCAAAAGAAACTGCATGGAATCAATGGAAATTCTCCAGGGTAAAACTGAGAACAAAATAGTTGTAGTCAGGCTGTTAGTAGTTCAGATGAAATAATACAGAGGGAAGAGAAGGAATATGAATTTAGAATTGTAGGTACGTGATTGTATATATAAATGGTAGATATAAAATAAAATTTGAAAACATAATCTCATTGCATTTCCTGGTTGTTTCCCTCATTTTTCACTGGTCTTGTCTTTCTTACCCATATGTATACATACATTTTTTTTTCTGTAGAGATCAACAGATCAGTATCTCTACAGTACACATGCACTTGGCCAACATAACCATCCAACACTACATGGACCCTGGAGAATGGGCACTCCTTTATACTGGGTCTGGCAGGGATGGAGCAAACTTTCCCCACAGCAACATATATGGTGTTGTGTTCTGCACAAGATAGGACAGTGTTGATATCATACTGAGGTTTTGCCTGTTGCTCAGCAGCTACCTCACCTTTGAAAACCAGTAGGCAAGGGGAAAGCAAAAAGCAGGGAAGGAACATCACCAGGGCAGCTGAACTAAACTGATAAAAGGTATATTCCATGACATATGATGTCATGCTCAGCAATAAAAGCAGGGAAAGGGGAAGAAGGAGCTGAACTTGTTCTGTGAAGATCTGTCCTGACTGCTTATTGAGGCCTTGCTTCCCAAGACATGACTGAAAATGGTTTGCTAATGGAAAGTAGAGAACAATTGTTTTCTCTTTCTTTGCAGTTAATATTTGTTGCTGAAGCTGCAATTAATTTATATTAACATCTCAAATGCTCTGTTGTCCAGAATAGCATATGGTGATAAACCGGTTCTGACTGATATTCAGTGAGAGTTATGGGTCAAAAAACTCCTTGACTCCAAAATATTCAGGTATTCTATGAAACATTACAAACATAAGTTACTTCAGTTAAATAATAGAAAACTGAAAAATGTATTAGGAGGACTGAAATGCTGTTTACTACATTTTCTTAGTCAAAGGTTTTCTGTTTATATGATCACCTCATATATAAGCTTTCAACATATATGGAAGTGTTTGTACTTCTGAAAACCCAATTTATTTTTCAGTCTGGTAGTCATTGTTATTATCCATTAACTTATAATAAAAGGCTTACCATCTTTAACAATAATACAGTTGTCAGTATTCAGTTTGCATGACATAAATTCCTTTGTTCATTTTGTTTGGAGAACTAATAACTGTAAAAAAAAAAAAAAAAAAAAGACATTCATAATAATTTTCTGATAGAAAACTATGAGAAATTCCATAAGCAATCTTTAATGGCAGACTTTTTAGAGTGATTGTAGAGACATATTCATAATCAGATTTTAATGTTTTCAAGTGGATTTGTGACAATAGAGTTGTTTTGACACAATATACATATTGCTTAAGGATTGCTTCCCCAGTTCTTGAATTCTCTCTAGTATTCCATTTCTTATATTTGGGTTTGTACATCTACATGAGATTATAGTCAAAACAGCAAAGATATCTGGACATTGTAGGTTTTGTGTTTGGAAGTACTTTGCAGAGCCTTTTTTTTCTTTTCTTTTCTTTTCTTTCCTTTTTTTTTTTTTTTTTTTTTTTTTTCTTTTTTCCCCTTTATTTCATGCACAATAAGTATGGATAGTTGTAAGCCATTATTACCAGTTCTAGAAAGAGTGAATTTAAAAACGTTAAGATACAAACAGGAAAAGTAAGAGATAGGACCCAAATGATGGGAGAACTTAGATGTTAGAGATGTAATTAATCAGACCAAATGTAGGGACATATAAGAGCTGATCATCTTTGAGTCCGTTTAGAAACTGACACATCTAAGATGTCAATCATCTTATTGTTGGTATCTAAGAAATCATGCAAATCATAACAGAAAGCATGTTCATGTCATTGTTATTCTGTTGACTAAATGAAGAGTAGAAATCTAGGTGAAGAGAAAACAACAACAGCAACAGAAATCATGCAGTGAAATTCTTTTAACATACTTCACTTTAAAGGTGAGCTAATAACAAAACCTACTGAACTGCTTAGCCGGCATCTCAACATAGAGACAATCAACACTAAAAATTTCTCTTAGCACCTGAAATTCATAGTTTTGATAGATGTAGAATCATACCTATTTTCACATATCTGAAATATTATCACATATTAGTGTTGTCAACTTCCTCTGAGGTCTGAATGGAATAGTCATCTAACACACATAAAGCCAAAAAAGCCACTCAGATAATGCAGCTGCACCTTCCTTGGAAAGCCTAGCTGAATATTAACACCAATATATTTATGTCTTAAGGTTACAGTATTTATACAGTATATATTTCTGTATCCATATCTTCCTCTGTCTGAAGATATTTAACTCCATGTGTCTCAGAAATAAACTTATGCATTACTCTGAAATGAGATGTTATTACATCCTATATTGCAATACTTCTGATGAGAGAATGCCAGAAATATGAGACTGCCAATAGAGAAGTAGAGGAAAAAGTTAGTGTGACCGTCTTATGTAGCAGTTAGATCTTTTAAGCAGGTAAGTATATTCTAGTTCAAGCTTATATGCATTGATACAGTGTAGTGCATTGTTTATTCATTCATATTTTAACTGCTGAGCATCTCTTCCTGCTGCTGTCATCAAGTATCACTGCTAGTTGTACAACGGTTGCATAAATATTTCTACACAAGTTAGGAGTCTGAGTATCACTTCTCTTCTGCTCGAGGTACAAATCCTAAAGATTTGAAACATTTCTAGCTTTAGACATCTAGTTGCTACTGGTTTTGTTTTTTGTGTCTTGTAGCACATTACCCACCAGTATGGTGAAACTTAATGACAGTGCTAAGTGTTAATGATTAGCAACTTGTTTTCTATACCATGCATTAGCACCCATCCATGCAGTCACTATGTAAATAGGAAATAGAAGTTCTGTTATTAATGACAGATGACTGACACAAAAATATCTATATTCTACATGGATGAGGGAAAGACAAATAAAAAGAATATTAGAAGTAGTAACAAAGAAAGTAAATTCTAGAAAGAAAGAAAGAAAGAAAGAAAGAAAGAAAGAAAGAAAGAAAGAAAGAAAGAAAGAAAGAAAGAAAGAAAGAAAGAGAGAAAGAAAGAGAGAAAGAAAGAAAGAAAGAAAGAAAAGAAAAGAAAAGAAAAGAAAAGAAAAGAAAAGAAAAGAAAAGAAAAGAAAAGAAAAGAAAAGAAAAGAAAAGAAAAGAAAAGAAAAGAAAAGAAAAGAAAAGAAAAGAAAAGAAAAGAAAAGAAAAGAAAAGAAAAGAAAAAAGAATACACAGGAAAATATTCTGGTTCTTTTGGTTTGGTTTGGGTTTTTTTTTGTTGTTGTTGTTGTTGTTTTATTTTTGTTTTTGAGAGGGAGAGATGATATTATATTGAATCAAATTATAGAATGTTGCGTAGATAGAGAAAAGAATAAATAAGAATTATTATTTCTAATTTTGTAAATAAATTTATGTTGAGAAAATAAAAGAGATGATTTTGGTACTGGATACATTTTTAGCATTCCTCCAAGCTACACATGGCCTTTTTCTGTTTACTCACATGTGATGGATGAAAGCTTCCATCATTATTCGACTGGATTTCAGGACAAATCTTATCTCAAATATCCACTGCCTATGACATATCATTTTGGATCTGGAATCTATAGCCTGTGTCATCATATTTTCTTTTAACAACTCTTCAAGAAATATACAGTCACATAAATATTATTTTTGAGCTATGTACTTATCTGTTGTAAACTGTAATTCAGATGACATCAAACAAATTAACTGAAAGTTTGGAGTAGGCTTTAGCAGGGCATTAAATTTAATAGTTGTATTTTTCTATCAAACAGTAGAAAAATAATTATAATAATCTAAGGAACAGTTTCCTATAATCTCAGTTGAACATAGTTAATACATGAATAGACAGTACTATACATCAGATAACATACACTGTTTTTAACCCAGGGATTCTATTTGAAAATACTCATGCACACATGTATGCTTGGCTCTGTCTGTAGGAATATACAAGAAATCTATAAAAAATAATTTAGTACTATTTTAAAATAGGTTTAGAATAAAGCCGTATAATGTGCATATGCATATTTATTTACACATACATATCTGTATGCTCAAATGCACTTAAAGGCCCACATTGCTACAGAATCATAAAATCATCTAGTTTAGAAAAGACTTCCAAAATTATCATGTCCAGTCATTAACCTGGCCTACTGAGTGCCATTGCTAACTACTCCACATCTCTCTTAAGTACTTCCAGGGATGGGAACTCCACATCTTCCCTGGGCATTCCATTCCAATCATAAATTCATAGAACCTCTCAGATTGGAAGAAAACCATAAAGATCCTTGAGTCCAACTGCTGGTTCAGCACAGTCCTGCATATAAAATATATGTATGAGAGCATTGTCCAAACGTATCTCAAGCTCTGGCAACCCCAGTGCTATGACCATCTTACATACAGAAGCCTTTGATACATATGCATACATATACATATATATAAAGTACCTTTATGGAGACGTGAATGAGCTCCTTAACTTGATGTTCTCCCTGATCAGTGTTATAGTCCTAGAATACCCTTGAACAGAGAAGAAAAGATTTTCCATGTAAGGTATGAAATAAGAGATAAAAACAATATTAAAAAGAAAATCTAAGCCATTTTAGTGTATTTCATATACTCCTGGTATTTGAAAAGAAATCTGATTCTGAATAAAATATGGATGAAATGTATCAGTTTGGATCTTCTAAAAGAGCATAAATAGCTCAGGAAGGGATGAAAAGCTTAACCTTTATTCTGACATGATAAGGATTGCACTGGAAAATTCAGCCTGAATGCTATTCTTAATGCTAGAATCTCACCAGTCATTTGCTTTGGCTCACCAAAATGCTCAGTAAAAAAGGAGAGGGAAGAACAAATACATTGCAGATAGTCATTTCACATCTGTACATACATAAGAGAGGGTGTGAAATGTAACAGCATAACCAGCAGAATGAGTTAGTTCAGATAATTGATAGATATTTTTCCAAGCTTGACAGCACATAAGTGTGATAGGTAGGGACAGAATTTTATATGAGCTATACACCCTGAAAGAAATGAAGCTTTCCTCAGCTTAAACTGACTAAAGAAGACAGTTTTAAGGAGGCAAAGACAGAAAGAGAAGTTCTGTATATATTCTTTTGCAAATCTTAGGTTTCAGAGGTGGTTTCAAATGAGCTTAACAAAGAGAAACTACAGGCATCTGGATGTGATATTACCAAGGGATAAAGAAAGAAAGCATAAAAGCAACTACAGGAGTGAAGCAAGATATTATTATCATTTGCTACTCACTGTAGTCTTTTTACTTCTTGTAAATACTTTACAGTACTAAGTAAGAAAATCATGTATTTTATCTTTGACTCAGTTGTCCTGCACTATTATTCATGTACAATAGAAACGGATTTACCATTTTATACTTACAGAAATGTCTATCACCCTTCATCTAATTACAAGGAAGAAGTAATACAAAACAAAACAAAATCCCATGAAAAATTCTCATGAAGCTGCACCTTCCAACGGTTCTCATGCTAATTACTTTCTTCTGTTGTGGAAGAGACTTCCTAGTGGTGCTAAATAGCTATGCTATGACTATCAGTATTCAGCTTATTGAGCTACTGCACACGTACAGTACAAATAACAGTGGTAAAATGTCAATCTCTTCTCATTACACAGTCAATGAAATTTTGAAACAATTACTTAATACAAAGACTTGGAAAAGTAAGTCGAAGAAGAAAATGAAAGTAAACTGAGAATACATATTCCCCCCCTCCCATCCCCTTGGGAAGGTATTAGTACGTAAAGAAGGGGCTGTGGAAAAGTAAATGTGGCAGAAGATACAGAATGACATATATCTTATTAATAGTTACTGGCAAATTGTTACTATCACCCTCTGGGTGAATTAAAAGAAGACAAGCTTAACTTTCAGTGGATTTCAGGGCTCAAGGGAAGATTCCTCTAAAATAGTTTGGAGGTAGAAAAAGAAAGAGAGATGCAGAGCTGAAGCAAAATGTGAAGCAAACAAAAAACAGACAGACACAAATTTAGAACAGTGTCGGCAAGCACAGTATTAAAAATGCCAAACCTCTTTTTCTCTCTACATTTTCTTCATGTATTTCCGTAATTGTACAAAAAATATATTTTGAAAAGTTTTCTCAGAAGCACCTCCACTATTATGCTACTTAGTGCTTTCCTGATTGAATCAATTCAACTCTACCCTTATAAAATCTCTATCGTTTTCTGTGATGAATTACATTAAAATCTCTGCTAAACCTTAATTTTTTTCATGTTCCTTTGTAAATTCATCTTTACTTTTTTAAAAAAGGTCATTTATCTAAATATTTTCAATAGCGAGGTTCATAAGATAAGACCAGAAGAAAAAATAACATTGAATTTTGAGTCATTTTTCCTTTCATTATATGTATTACAGCATTTAAATTCAAAAAGTATTAATGATTTCAGCATATGTGTTACTTGAAAATAAGACATTCTGCTCAGAGAAGTTTGGGCATGGTCTTATTTAATAATACTAAATAGTGTTTCTGAAGTATATGCCTTTGTTCTGACACACATTATATCAATGTTACACTGCAAATCAGACTTCTTTCCTTCATGAACCTAGTTAGATTATTTAAGAGGCAAAAAAAATCTTAAGCATAGTAGTGTTATTTTCTTGGGTAAGTAGCTGTAACTCCCTTTGCAGAGCATGTGGTGACAATGCACAGTGCCAGAAGCTCATTACATTCCTACGGCTGTTGCAAAGAGAAGCACAGAGTTTGTTAACATTAAGTGCTGAAAGCACTTCTAGTAGGAAGGAGTGATCCTGCCTGAGAGGCATGAAAAGAAGTTTTGTGAAATGAAAGAACAAAAGTTGGACTAGAGTTCCCATAAAATACATGGGAATGTAGCTCTCTGAATGCAACAAGATCCCTGCTATGAAATTGCTCAGAAGTATTTGGCTGGGGTCAACTTAGAAATCCAGCAGCAGCATGACATATTGACAGGTTGTGCCCTCTAGAGAGGGCATGTGAAAAATATGTAGAGAAAACACGCTTCAAAATACAAACAGAAGAATGCTTCAATGGAGTACTTATATGAGTTACTGCATGCCTAGGACTTGCTGAATAATGACCTTTCCAAATGTATCAATAAACAAGAGCTGAATATAGCTCAGTTTATGAATAGGATACAACTTATGATATAGGCTGGCCACTCAGAAGAAGGAAGAAAATAAACAATACAGGTCTCAATTTCATGTAAGCATGTACAAACATTCCACTCAAATATTCTTGTATCTAGATGCTGTATTCATACACATTTTTTTTTTTCATCTGTGTTTTCTCATGAGTTTTGTAACACGAGAATTTACTCTTTTGTTAGGACATGGAATGCAATCAATTTTGACCTGTCTCTGTACTGTAAATGTTGTCCTATAAGTGGTACAGATATCAAGCACAGAGAAAGGATTTTTCTTCACATTATTAGACTGCAGCTAGCTGGAGATCATTATGAAGCCCTAACTTGAGTACCGTTATGTTGTCTTTGTGAAGCGTGTGAGATCAAACTATTTCTTCCCAGTACTTCTGAAAGCTTTCACGGTGAGGTTAAGCACAAATTCTTAAGCACACACTCCTAACTGAGTATGCATAAATGCACTTACATACAAAAATGAATTGATCAGTTGTTATAGGAACCTTAGAATGTATCAGACAATACATTTTAAGAGGAAGATAATTGCTTGATGGGAAAATATATAAAAATAAAAATAAAATCTGAATTCTAAGTTAATATTGTGCCAGTTTTTGTCACCTTTAAACTTAAGGGATAGGTAGAGAGTCACAGAGACGAAATGCTACAGACTTACTGCAGCCCCCATTCCTTCTCCTAAGATGTTTGTTGGGAAGAGGCAGAACAGGATGGATGAAAAGAAGGTGTTTTTTTTTGTTTGTTTGCTTAGTTCTCTCTGCTATAGTCTTGTATCAATAGGCAACAAATGACTTTAATCTCCCTCCTGCTGAGCCTTTTTTTGCCCATCCTGGTAGGTGAGTGATCTCTCTATCATTACCTTGGCCCATGAGCTTTTCCTTTGTCATATTTTTTCTCATTCCTTCTAAGGAAGGGAATTAGAGAGCAGTGTGGTGGTTCCTAACTTCTGACTGATGTGAAACCATCACAAATTGTTTCAAATTACAGCTGATGAGGGACATCAAAAGGGGACAGCATTGGAATTAGAATTCTTCCCTTCTTGAGTTGAACTGAAAGATAAAATGACTATACACCCTAACATTTAGGGTCCAAGAATCTGTTAGAGATAACCTTGGGATTTTTATGTCTTTTGTTGTTGACATTATTATATAGTTTATGCAGACTCTCTAAAAGATACTGAATGTTTCATAAACTTCCTTCCAGGAATTTTTTTTTTTAAATCTTATTCAAAGACTTATTTATCTGTGTAGCATGGTGCAATGAACTGCTGAGTTTTATGTTTTAACATTATGTAATAAAAATGACTACTTGTAATTATCCTTTCATCTTCTTTAGTGGTAGATTATATTAGTTCATTTCTTATAGAACATGTATGCATAACTACCTTTTCTTAGATCATTTAAATTACACAACAAAACCACCAATTAAACAACTCACATCAAAATTTCCTAGGGCATAACTTTGGATAATGTAGGATTAATATCATTCTGATTCTAACTGTTGACACATTCACGTTGTCTAATTTTTTCTCCTAACATTCTCCAAATACTACTGTAGCCAGTAAACTGAAAATTTTCAGTAAAGATATTTGAGCATGGGGAATAATAATTAAAGATCTATCTGCTCTGGCAATCAGTGCCCAGGGTTGTTTTCATGGAAAGTTATCTAATTAGTTCTCTTCAATATATCCAAGAATTAATTTTAAGGATGCTTAAGGAAATCAAACATTTTTTTATTTGTTAACAAGTATTCTACACAATTTTCTTACAGTTTACTTTTTGAAAAGAAACAAAAAAACATTTACTAAGGGTGTTTAAAGTAAAATTTAGTGACTGGAATTTGAGATGAACTGGATGGTCAGCTAACATTTAATGCTTTATTTCCATTATTCTTCTCCTTTAGGAGGACAATAAGAACTGTAGGAACATTACTCCATAGCTTTGCTGTCTTGTCCATCTTCCTTTTTGGAACAAATCAGGGCACATACTTTGAAAAATAGTGAGCAAAATTTCCCAGGGAATGCGAACTTTACTATAAAACAAATGTATGTGGTCAAGAGCAATCCCATTTTTTAAATGGGAATTTTTTTTATTTTTTTTATTTTTTAAAGAAAGTTACTTTAGAACTGATTTGTTTAGTGGTCATTTTGCTTTGATCTTGTGAGAGGGTGATGAAGTCAGGCTAAGATAACTAATATGAGAATTTGTGTTCTAGTGAGAAAATAAGAACTCATATACTCTAAAAGCAGACCTAAAGCAAAGGTCTGAACTGTAACATATATTTTTTTAATTTGGAGTCAGTGGGCTGACCTGCAAGAATTCTAGTCTGACTGCAGAAAACCTTCACTAGAGGGGAAAAGTTTTTCTCACAATGTGTCCAGGCCATCACAGTCCATTTCAACAGAGCCTTTTCTGTCACAGGAATGTCTATTTTCTTAAGGAGAGTATTGACCTTATTAGGACACAGTCAGTGGGGCTTTGCTGTACTAGTTTTCAAATTAAGTTTAGTCATGACAAAGTATTCTTGCTATAGAAGTGGACATATCACTTGAGACGGAAAGATGAAAGCTCTCTGGGTAGATATCTGGTGCACTACCATGCAGGCTACTAATCTCTAACTTAAGTAGCACTGACACAGAAATATAATATTTCCAGGTGATCCATACGGAAATAGTAATAGTAATGCTAATAATGATAATAATAAACTGCAGTCCTAGCAACTTTCTGTTCAGTAGAGACTAACGCATTTTCCTTCTTAACTGCAACCTGCTGAAATATGCTTAATTGGTAGTTCAAACATAGAACCAGCCTTTTGTTTTTGTGGATCAGCTGGTGAAAACAAGTGAAAATAATTATGAATCTAATAGAGTTTATAGGAAAAGTGATCAGTTAGAAAATATGTCACCAACTTCAGGTGCTAAGTTCTTTCAGATGAAAGTAAATGCAAGCAAATTAAAGACAATGATGTGTTTTCCATGATTATAAAAACAATTTACTTCATAACTGTACAGTAGAAACTTAAAACATAAAAGCATTAAGAAAGCAATACTATTTTAGTAAGATATAAGAAATATGAATTTTCTGAACATTTTCCTCTATGGCATCTATCAGGAGGCTCTCTGCCTCCTCCAGCCCTGTCCTGTCACCGGGACCCAGCCCAGTGCCTAGGAGCCAAGGGTCTCTCCCCAGGCTGGGAGAAGCAGCTGTTGCTTTATAAGTGTTATAACTGTTGGAATATGCAGGTTCAGTCAGTAGTAAAGCCGAGTGTGTGTCCCAGAGACAGATACGCAGATGCATAAAGGACACTGTTGCAGATGGCCTAACAGACTGCCACTGAGAAGATGCTGCTATTAACAGCACCTACACAGAGACCTCACATAAAACAAACAGAGGATAGGGAGTGGGATTATGCAGAGTGGTATAAACAAAAATAAAAAGAAAACAGGACAAACTGCCATGGTTAGGAACTGAGCTGGGTCAGATAAGTGTACTGACCAGCCTTGTTTTACAGATGAATAATCCCTATTGCAGCCTATTACATCCCTTTCTGCCTGCTCTTCCTCTGATCGCCCCCCCCCTCCTTTTGCCCTGCTCATTGTCTCATCAGCTCTCACAGCCTCAGTGAAGATCTCCAACATACTGGACCATCAGATACATATTCTTCCCCACTGCAAATTTTCCTGGCAGTTTCTTGATTGCCCATCAATTAATGTGATTCACCAGGTTGGTTTCTTGTGCTTGTTTTTGTTAATACTAATTGTTCAGGTTTTATGTATTTGTCCCCTTCCCTTTCCTTATCATTCCAATATGACAAGGCAGGCAATCTTACTGACAAATAAACATTTCCCCATTCCAAATATTAATTAGTGCATTAGATCAGGTTTGTTTTTATCACTCCCTCTCTTGTAATCACTTGATCAGGTTTGTAGCTCTGTATGTACTTCCGTGTTCATGGCTTCTTCCTTATTGTCCCTTTTGGTATTGAAAATGTTTTTGAATCCATACTCAAAGACCTCAATAGTCAAAAAGACCTTGACTAGATGCTCTTAAACGAGAAGATACTCTGCATACTGCTTCCATCAGGATGTTTTTATAGAACACATAGTGTTATATGTCTAAAGACCTGAGTATCAATTTTTACTGTACTGTGACTGTTGGGGTGACTTATCTGTTCACCCAGAGACACAGTGAGGAATAGGCAGTGCACTATCAATTTATATCCTACTTTATAATTATCATAGTCTAAGAAAAGTAGTCACTTCTATTACAGTATTCCTGGATCAAACTATGTTAATCAAAGACTATTTCAAAATGTGGGGGAAAAAAAAAAAAAATGAATCATAGAAACATAGAATTGCTCAGGTTGGAAAAGACCTTAAAGATCATCGAGTCCAACCACAACCTAACCATACTACCCTAACTAACAATCCTCTGCTAAATCATGTCCCTGAGCACCATATCCAGACATGTTTTGTTTTTTTTTTTTCCCAGATTTTATTTTAAATTGTTCAATGATATAAATGTTATATGAACCATGATTGAAATCAAATAAAACATGATTATTTTTAACATCAGATAAAAAGATTCGACACAACTGATCCTGCAGTTCTGTTAACCTTACTTTTATGTTACATCATCTCATTTACTCTCCATCATCCCTTTTCTAAATCAAATAATCTAAGCCTTACCAACATTTCACTGAATAAAGTCCTTTACCCCATTTTCCTCACCAGTAGAAACTTGATTTATAATCTAAATATTTAGTTCTGAAATATCACTTTAAAATATTTGATGTAATATTTAAGATAGGGATGAATTACTAATGTGGTAATGAAATTGTAACATTTTCTATATTACTGCATGATGTTGGTTTCTTTCTTAATGGTGTCAACATCCTATCCATGCTTTCAGTCTTATTTACTGAACAGGACTTTTTGATAGACTATTGTAGTACCTTAGCTTTCTCTGGGAAGGATATAACCCCATCATTACGTCTGAGTGATTTAACTTGTTAGTTCTGCTGTGCATAGTCTGCTGGCTCATGTCATTGTAAGTAAACTCATTTGGTGCAGAGCAATGTTTTTGTTTGATAGGCATATTTCATTTAATCTTTGCATGTTTTCTCAACAGTCGTTCTATGCACCATAAAATAGATGCAGAATGTTCTCACCTAGTTGTACTAACACTTCAGTTTAGAATTCCAAAGTTGTTGCAATTCATACTAGGTGACATCTGCATTCTCTTTTGAGTAAAATTCTGATTTAGAGATATAATTGTAAATCTTCTATAATCCTATAGGGTTATACTTCAATGCTTGCATGGAAATTAAAACCAGCTCCTTTTGATTAATTGTGTCTCTGCATCTCATATCACTTCAAAATGCAAATAATGCCAGTAATTCCACTAATTCAACACAACATAACCCAGCTTTTATTGCAGTTTTTAAGAGAAATTATCCAATTTTTGTACAAAGTCCCCAAACTATATGTAGAGTTTGTTGTAGTTCTAGCACAGTTTTCTATGTGATGCCATCTGTGCTGTGAATTACCAATCTGGTTTGTGCTCCTAGTCTATCAGTCTGTCTTAAAAGAAGAGAGCACATATAGAACTAAGATGTTAGATATGCTGGATGTTAGAATGTCCAAGCCTGAACAGTGACGAAGACTGTGGGTCCATGTTTACTTCTATTTCAAAGTAGATACTTTTTCTTTGAAGAAATATGGAAAGTTTCACTGAATTTTCAGTACCATTTGCATTTTTCTGAGTCTCTTGGTCAGTGACAGCTCAGTATAAAAGAGACAAAAATTACCCACAGATTTGGTGCTTCACTATCAATACATGTATACTCATTATGCCATCTATATTACATTGAAATCATATAGTTAAAAAGGCTTGATCATAGAAGGGCTTGGGCTGGAAGGGACCTCAAAAGTCATCTAATTCTAACCCCCTACTTTTGCCAGGATTGTCACCCACTAAGACAGACACTAAATCAGGCTGCCCCATCCAACCTGGCCTTGAAGATCTCCAGGGAAGCGGCATCCACAACCTCTCTGGAAAACCTGTTCCCACACTTTACCATGCTCTCAGGGTAAATTTCCCCCTGATGTCTAACCTAAATTTCACTTCTTTTAGTTTAAATCCACTCTCCCTTGTTCTATCACTGACTACCCATGTAAAAAGTTGATTCTCCTCCTGATTATCAGCTCCCTTTAAGGCTGCAAGGCTGGAAGGCTGCAATGAGGCCTCCCCAGAGCCTTCATTTCTCCAGGCTAAACAAGCTCACCCCCCTCAGCTTGTCTTCATAAGAGAAGTAATCCTGCTCTCTGATCAGCTCTGGGGTACTCCCCTGGATCAACTCCAGCAGCTGCACATCCTTCCTGTACTGGGCCCCCAGGCCTGGACACAGTACTCCAAGAGGGACCTCACAAGAGCAGAATGGAGTGGGAAAATCACTTCTCCCTCCCTGCTGACTACTCCTCTTCTGATGCAGTCCAAGGTACTGCTTGTTTTCTGGGCTGAAAGCACACACTGATGGCTCATGTCCAGCTTTTCATCCACCAGGACCCCCAAATTTTTCTCTGCAGGGCTGTTATCAGTGAGTTCTTCTCCCTGTCTGTACACATATCTGTCATTTCCCGGACCCAAGTTCAACACCTTAGGTTTCATAAATTCTACTTGTAAAGCATTGCTTATCTTGCCAATCATAGTTCAACACATATTCTCACATTTCCACACCATAATATAAGAACACCTGGAATACTATTCATACATATTTCAGCTAGGACTGATATTGTCACACATGTTAAAATATGTTATTTTCCTTCAAAATGATCTTCTGTGAGTTGGATCTCTTCAAAAATATCCATATTATAATAGCAGTAATACTAAATAACAGTGTAGATGGGAAAAGGTCTTGTATACATTATTATTTAGGTGATGAATATACAGTTATTTAAAGAGCATAAATATCAAAGAGTGAAAGGATTTATTTTTTGAGACTATAAGGAACATTAGTAGAAATAAGTGTAGATGATAAAATGGATAAATAAAATATGTCAGGCATTGAACTTGTATCTGAAGGTAGTGATAAGAACTCTAACAGTTTGAGATTTTGAAAGTACAGTAGGCCAAAGTTGGCCTCAAGTCAGATAGAAAACCATTTGACATTTGGCAGAGAGAAAAGCTAAAAGTGCAAGCAGATCAATTTTATGTCTTAGATTTAAGACCGGATAAAAGTATTCTCCAAGCCACTGAAAAAGTTATAGCACTAAAAAAAGTACATCAAAAAGTAAAAGTAAAAATAAATAAATAAATAAATAAATAAATAAATAAATAAATAAAGGGGGGGGGGGGGGGGGGGGGGGGGAGAAAGAGACAGAGGGAGAGAGAGAGAGAAAGGAAAATGTAGCACTGATTTCAATGGAAACACGGTAAGATGTTAGGACCACAGTTAACCATGCCTGATACATTTTCCTCGGGATTCTTACTCAGATATAGAAAAGTTTGGAGGGCCAGCTCCAGAGGGTGGTGGTGAGTAGAATTAAATCCGGCTGCTGACCAATCAGAAGTAGTGTTCCCAAGGGGTCAGTCTTGGGGCCCATCCTGTTAAATATCTTTATTGACCTAGATGAGGGGATTGAGTGCACACTCAGTAAGTTTGCAGATAATACTAAGATGGTGTGAAGTGTCGATCTGCCTGGGAGTAGGAAGGCCTTTCAGAGCAATCTGGACAGGCTGGATTGCTTAGCTGAGGCCAGTGGGATGAAGTTCAACAAGACCAAGTGCCAGGTCCTGCACTTTGGCCATGTAAGAGATTATTCTTTTGCATCCTTGTCTCAAAGCTTGCTGAGGGACACAGATGAACAAGCCTAAGCAAGTCCTGATCAAGAACTGAGAAATCTTTTGTCTGCGGGACAATGCCAGGAGCAACAAGAAGAGTTTAATGGCCAGGAAGCAGTCTTTAGTGTGGTTTTATCTCGAGGGAGATAATAGCCATCTCAGGGGGTGCTGCACATGACTGTTATGACTGTTACCCAAGCACCCAGGAATGCCACATTAGCAGAAGAATAAAAAGGGGATGAACAACCATGAGATTAGGTTTCTGACAACAGATTCCTCACAAAGAAGGGGTTTCTGACAACAGATTCCTCATGCTGAAGAAGAGAGAGGGTTTTCTGACAACAGATACCTCACAAAGAAGAACAAGAAGGTTTCTGACATGAGAAGCCTCACAACCTGCCTCTCCCTCCTGGACTTGCTCTGCCCTCTGCTCTACTTGCTTGCTGCCTAAGGCCAGCCAGCCACTCTGCTGCTGCTTCCGCCGCCCCCCCCCCCCCCCGGCCCCGAGAAGGTGTCTGCCATCAGATCCTCAGATCCCTCACTACAGAAGGCCTGCATGCTGCATGCTGACGGATTCTCCAAGGTCTGCTACCGTAGTCCTGCTGCTTCCTCCTGGACTTCTTCCTGGACCTACCCGATACCCTCACCTTCTTGCTGCCCAAGACCTGCCATGCTGCTGCTGCTCTTCCCCTGTGCTTTTGCCCCTGGCCATCGGAATGTCGTGCAACGGGACCACTGCTGTATTCTGGTGGTGACTATCCCTGCTTTACGCAATTCTTGCCTCTTTCTATCTTTTTTACCGCCCACCTTCCCTTCTCCATCACACTAAATTGTCTGTCCTCCCCTTCCCCATCTTTCTGATTAAGATTTGTAATAAACTGCTCAGACCAACATTTGAATCGTTGTTTCTTAATCTCACACCGGGTATACATATATCAAATAACCTCCTCTCCATCCTCTAAATTGGAGCAAGACAGGCCACAACAACCCCAGGCAACATCATATGTTTGATATGGAGTGGTTGGAAGACTGTGTGGAAGAAAAGGACTGAGGATGTTAGCTGCTCATGCTAAACATGAGCCAGCAGTGTGTCCAGGAGGCCAAGAAGGCCAAAGGCATCCTGGCCTGTATCAGAAATAGTATTGACAGCAGGAGCAGGGAGGTGATTGTCCTCTTATACTCAGCTCTGGTGAGGCCACATCTCAAGACCTGTGACTATGCTCTACAACTACCTGAAAGAAGGTTGTAGAGAGGTGGAGATCAGTCTCCTCTCCCACATAACTAATGATAGAACAAGAGAGAATGACCTCAGGTTGCACCAGGGGAGGTTCAGGTTGGATATTAGGAAGAATTTCTTCTCCAAAAAAGTGGTCAGGCACTGGAAATTTTGCCCAGGGAGTTGGTTGAATCACCATGCCTGAATGTATTTAAGAAACATTTAGATGTTGTACTAAAGAACATGGTTTACTGGGGAAATATTGGTGATAGTTAAACAGCTGCACTGGATGATCTTGAAGGTCTTTTCCAACCTTGGTGACTCTATCATTCTACAATTCTGTGAAGGTTTATTTTGGAGTGGATTCCAAAGAGTGGCCTCCTGTGCTATGAACATGTAAGACAGAACCTGTTTTTAAAGAGCCTTTGTTCAGAGAGTCTAAAAACACACAGTTTCACTGAAGGAATCTGAAAGTGAATATGAGATGAAATCACCAAAAATCACCATAAGAAGTATTCTGAAACATTTTTATGTGAAGATACATATAAATACTTTCTAAAAATATAGCTCTATCATATTGTATTCTGCCCAGTAATAGATCCTGAGTAGCAGAAGTATTCTGTTGAAAGTATTTGTTGAAAGTATTTGTTAAAACTCACTGACTGAGAATTATGGGCAATTCAAGTATTTTTTACATGAGTTCTGTAATCAACAAGTAAAAATATTGAAAGGTATGCTCTTCCTCCTCTGTTAGGCATATTACTTCAGAAAGGAATGCCACAAGTGTCTGGCTTAACCTAGCAGGCATCTCAGCACCGCACATCTGCTCACTCATTCTCCTCAGGTGGGATGAGAAAATAATTGGAAATATAAAAGTATGAGGTGAAGACAACTGACAGGGTAAATCAAAAGCCTCCACATGTACAAGTGAACCAAAACAAGGAATTCATTTACTGTTTCCCATTAGCAGGCAGACATTCAACCACTTCCAGGAAAGTGGGACTACCAAGTATAATGTTTTCTTTGGAATACTAATGCCATAAGTTCTTTTTTCCGAGCATGGTGCCATATGCTGTGGGATATCCTTTTCATCAGCTTTGATCAACTGTCCTGGCTGTGCCATCACTCAGATCCAGCTGCACCTCCACCCTCCTCTCTGGCAGGACAGTGGGAGAAGCTGAAATGTCCTTGATTTACTGTAAACACTGCTTAATAGCAACAAAAACATTGGTGTGTTATCAGGGTTATAAATAACAAATATATATATATATAACATTGTTTTTTTTTTTTCCACTTTTTTTTGGTCACCAAAGATCCATGAAAGAAAACCTTCTTTTAGATAATACAGATGTGCATTCATACCATTTTTTACACAGCTGATTTTCAAAATGCTCAGCAGAAGCAGATTAGTAACTTTTTTAACAACTTCTAGAACTGAAAGAAGAAAAGCTTCCTCCCCCTCTCCCCCCCCCCCAAAAAATTCTGTTTTTTCACTCGATACAACTTAATATTCAGTGAGAATTAAAGATGTATTGACCCCCACTCCTTTAAAGTAAAACGTGCTTCTAATTTTAGAAGGGTTCATCCTGTGTTTTTAGAGAGCATTTATCTTATCTAAATCTGAAAAGTTTGGTTTTGCTGTCAAGACTGAATGATTAGTCTACTTCATGGACCACTGAAAGTTGCTTATTCAGACAACTTTGCAATATGTTGCATTTCACCAACTATATTTATTTCTAGTATTTCACTCAATATTATGATACTCTCATGTTTGTTAAATAGGTCTGTGGCACTCTTTAGTGATTTAAAGGAAAAAAATAGTATAAATCTACGTATGAGCAAATGAAATTCCATCTGTTTTCTATTGCACAAAAAATAACTGTTATGCAAGAAATAATTATTTGGTAAGCAAGATCAGTAGAAGAACAAGATATTGGAGAGGATGCAAAAAAAAAAGTCATTAGCAGATTTTTTTTCTGTAAATGTTAATATTAATTGAATCTGTTTTTTTTTGGTTTTTTTTGTTTTTTTTTTTTTAGAAAAAGCATCTACAGATGGATGAAGTCTCATGGAGCACTTATTTTCTCAGCATCCACTCAAAAAATAACAAGACTATGAAAAAAAAAAAGTTACTGAAATCTGAAATAGCATTGAAGAAGTAAAAAAGACTAATATAGAAATTCTAAGAATATATTTTTTTAAATCTTAAGAAAATCTCATACTATCCCATCTTTTCTGGATATCAGGGCACTGCTTTCTGATACCAGCTAACTGTAACAACAGCAGAACTATCCAAATACAATTTTGTGAGCTGGGAGAAGTCATGACCTGAATCATCACTGCACCTTGGTGCCTGGCAGTGAAACCTGTAGTTTGTTTGGGCCAATTCCACTCATCATCTCTATCTCCACTTGATTCCCAGATACCTCTATGTCTTCCTCGCAGATCCTAGTCCTCATTTAGAATTGCCATTTAGGCTTCTCAATCATGTTTTCCCTTCTCTCTTTCACCTCTATATATTCTCAGGCTTCTGCCTCCTCTCACCTCTGCTAACAGCGGAGTCTGTTGAAGACCCATCCATTGTAGCAGTACTCCCAGCCGCCTATTTCAAGTATGTTTTCCTCAGTTTATAGACATCTACAGATTCTTTCAACTTCTAAAGCCCAGCTTCCTGCTTCAATCCCTTCTTGAACTGCAGTCATCAATAACTAACACAAATAACTATATTGATCAACTGTTTTTTCTCATATTATTCCTCTTGTTTTAAAAGACATTTTCCACAATGATACCATACTAGATTTACCTGATCTTCATCTCAAGGAAGATATCTATGGATTTTCACAGCAAACTATTTGCATGGTCTGGGTTATATGGTTACAACTAAGACATTTTAAGTAGTCAGGGCCATTATCATCCTTCCTGTCCACACCATCCTTATTTTTCAGCACAAGAAGACCTTAAAGCCACACAAGCCTTTATATTCCCAAACTCCACACATCCAGGAACATCTGCATATTTCTAAACATCCTTCTACAATTAATCCCAAGAACTTTTAAGCACTTGCATGCACATCTGCAACACAGGCACACACACAGGTACACACACACAGTACATACCTTATTTCTCCAGGATGTCAACAGAGCCTCCCAGAGATGTTCTCTCATTCTCCCTGTGGGAGATATGGAGACTCCAGCATCAGGTCTCCAACTTCCTCCCTTCTCCCATATCCTGAAGGGTTCCTCACATGCTGATCTGTGGAGACAGGCCTTGGTTGTACTACAGTATCCCCCAGGGGATGTTCTTTCTGGAATGGACAGAGGTCATGATGCTGGGGCCACTTCCCATGGCATCAGACTTGATTTGGCTGCTGCCTCTTCACACTACAATATCTCTCCTTCTGTTAAACACACTAGAAATTTTCATGTTACTTTGTTCTCAAGAAAAATCCCTTATTTCCGAAGCCTTTTTATAACTCCTTTGTTACTGTTCAATGCAGCTGTTGATGATCTTCCTCTCTCACACTGTTATTTACATCATTATTTTGTTTAGAATCATAGAATCATACAATTGCTAAGGTTGGAAAAGACCTACAGGATCATCCAGTCCAACCATTCACCCATCACCAATGGTTCTCACTAAAAATCATGTCCCTCAACACAACGTCCAAATGCTCTTTGAACACCTCCAGGGTTGGTAACTCCACCACTCACTGGGCAGCCCATTCTAGCGCCTGACCACCCTTTCAGAGAAGTAGTATTTCCTAAAATCCAGCCTGAACCTTCCCTGGTGCAGCTTGAAGCCATTCTCTCTAGTCCTATCACAGGTTACATGAGAGAAGAGGCTGACTCCCTGCTCACTACAACCTCCCTTCAGGTAGTTATAGAGAGCAATAACGTCTCCCCTGAGCCTCCTCTTCACCAGACTGAACAATCCCAGCTCCTTCAGCCGCTCCTCATAAGGCCTGTGCTCCAGATCCCTCACCAGCTTTGTTGCCCTTCTCTGAACATACTCCAGGTCTTTCTTGAAGTGAGGGGCCCAAAACCGGACACAGTACAGTGTCATGCTAAATTCCTGAATTTCAGAATTGTCTTTTTTTTTTTACTTAAGTCTTGTTTTTCTTTCTTTCTTTCTTTCTTTCTTTCTTTCTTTCTTTCTTTCTTTCTTTCTTTCTTTCTTTCTTTTTTTGTAACTCATTATTATGTCACTTTGTTCCTCTTCATTTGAATTAGATCACACCTTTTCAAAAGGTTTTTAAAATCACACAATTTTAAGATATACCTTCTAGACTTTCTTTTGTTGTTTACACTGGTGCTTCACTGTAGATAGGTGCATTTGTACACACACATTAATTTACAGGTAGTTTCTGCCAATCTCAGTATTTGTTTTACAGATTTCTACATTGGATATTCTGGGATATCTCACCAGCCCTGGGCACCTAATGTCAAGACATTGCTATCCACAAAGCATGAATCATTTGGAAAACCGGAAACAAAGGATTTAGAGAGGAGTAAGAGGAAAACTAAAAGGTTAGAAAATCACATTGTTACGTGGAATTCTTAGTTAATTTGTTCTATCCAACTTACTAATTCATATGAATAGTGTAACTTGGTCACAGCATCTTAACAACGCTAAGTTATTGTTTTTAGTATATCACAAAGCAATTTAATTAAAACCATTGTCTAGAATTAAAATCACTGACATAAAAAATCATGTACATTTCTAGAAATATACCTATTCAATTATTAGAGTAGATCATGAAGAATGTTCTGAATTGCCAATCAATTTTTTGACCATTACTGAATATTAGGTATGTATCTTTTTTCTTTTTTTTTTCTTTAGTTCAAGCACAGCTCTTGAGTCTGGAGATGGATATGCTAAAAAGGTATACTAAAGCAAATGCACATCTGACCATAAAATTTAAAGGGATGCATCCAAGGCAAAACACATTGCATTTACATGATATGGTCATATGTCTCTACAGTAGCAAAGAACTGAGACTGATATTTTATCTTTGAAGTATTTGTTGAAATCAGCTTTCTTTTCTTTCTCAATTATACCTAAACACCTCCTCCCTGATATTAACCCAGTTCCGTGACTTGGTTTGTTTAATCACTGTTTAATTACATCCTTTTTCACATGTTCTTAGACTTGTCTTTCCTTCCTTTTATTTTTCACTGAAGATTGAAGGGGTGACCTACATCTTCAGGATGCATGGTGCTTTCTGGCTTTGTATCCTGATCTGTGTGATCAGCAGCAATATTAGGGACATTATCGATGTGAAATCTATCCACTCCCTCAAAGTAGTGGCATGGATTTCAGAAATGATATATGGAATGTTTGCTGCAAGTGAAAATAGATAAATCTAGCTATATTTTATGCCTCCAAACAAATCTCAGCTGAACTTAGGGAACAAAAATTCCCTAAGGCTCTCTCTTAATGAACATAATCTATTTTAGGACTGCAAGAACCTTTTCTGTATTAATCACTATGTGATGGAATGGCCTCTGCCAGATCCAGGATACTAATATAGAAACAGTCTAAGTGAGGAAGGTAAAAGAGGGACTATGCATTTGATTTAGAATAAAAGGGTTAGAAAAGCGTGTCAGGTAATACGGCTGATTGGTAATATGATAATGAAAACAAAAGGTAATGTGACTGAAAAGTCAAAGAAAGGAGAGTGAGGTCACGGAGGCACTGCAGAGAAATTTGAGACAAAGATTTATGGTTGGATATTTTCTGTATCAATGCTAGAGGAATATTTCATCAACCAAAATAATGCCTAGTGATCTTTTTATACTTTTTTTTTTTTTTTTTAAGGATAGCATATTCTTCTTTTTTGACATCATCAAATCATATTCTTTTCCATTGCATCTTGTCAAAATAGGCATTATCTAAAGCTTAAAAAAAAATTTAAGATCATAAACTTTCTGAATTGCTTATGTTTTTGTACATCTTTTCATTTTTTATTTACTGTAATTATACTTCTTGAGAAAATTAAATGTAATGAATCTGATCTTGTTAATGAAATCCTAAATTTCATAAAGAATTTGTCTCCCAAGTGAAAGAATATGCCTTTTTTAGCAAGTTCTTTCTTAAGCTAGCCTGTGCAACTTGCAGTTCTAACTTGTGTGCCAATTGTGCCAATTGTGCCCCTTCTTTTTTATTGAAAATTTGTGAAAAAAAAATGGTTCAGCTTCTAAAATTCCTAGGAAATTATGATAACATTGGAAAATCTGATACATTATCAATGAACAATCAAAAATATCAATAACTAGCCTTCCCAAGAATGAGAGCTGCTCTAAAAGTAACGTCTCCTATTTTATTATGGTATGGTAGAGGTTGAACCATCCCACTAATATTCCATCACATTTTGTTGCTGTGCTACCCATGGCAGCAGAAGGGCAGTATGACAAAATGGCATCTGACGTAAAAGAGTGGATGAATCAAAAAAGTGGAATTGAATTCCTCCATGCAGAAAAAATCCTACATATTGGCACTCATCAGTACTTGCTGAATGTTTAGGGAGACCAAAGAGTATATGTGAGCATACTGAGGTGATGGACGGTGTGTTTCAGCACCAGTGAAAATAATGTGAAAGACAAGCCATGTTTCATTTGGCCATGCAGATTTTACAAGCATGGCATGAAGACTGTTTTTCAGTGTTGGTCAAGATGCATAGTTAGCAGTGATTACTATGTTGAAGAATAGCATTTTGTAGCTCAGAGATTACTCTATCAAGTAGTGTAAATTGTGTTCTTTGTAGCTCTTGTTGTTGCCATGGAAATAAATAGGAGACATTACTTTCTGAGCAACCTACATAAAATCTATGCACCAAGGATACATCTTGGTATGGAATTTCAAATTGAAGTTAACAGTGATAAAGATATTTCATATTTCAGTAAAAGGACTGTGCATCCAGAACTGTATTCATAAAGTTAAACTGTAAGAGAACACAGTGTATTATAATATGGACTCGTCTGACAGGAAATTAAAATTTTGTAACAGAAATGCTATATAGTTAGAAAAGCTTTTCAAGTAGGGTGTTGTAGTAGGCGTCTTGCGGGGGTACGGGATGTACAGGACAGGCCTCTCCCTAAGCATAGAGAGACAGTGCTATCGTACTGACCTTGATGCAGAGAAAACAGGAGAAGAAGAAGGATGAGACAAGAATGTGGAAACGGCCAAATAAGGCACAATGTTATCTGGTGTGAACCAATCAGGGTCGGACATGACAGCACGGTTATGTAGGTAAAAATGTATATAAGCTGTGTTTGGTAGTGAATAAACGCCATTTTGCTGCTCATCATATTGGTGTGCGTCTGCAGTCATTTGGCCCTGATCAGGCTATTGGTCCGTGAGTGCAGAGGCCTAACACAGGTGGCTAACATCATTGTTGCAGAAAGCAACAAATGGTACCCCGTGTGAGGCCTGTGTGAGGAAACAGACTGTGTTTTGATGCCCTCTGTGCGGCTGCAAGCTGTGGGGTGATGCCATAGCATGAGATTTGGGGTGACGCCCAGCCCGAGTACCCTGAAGAGAGGGGGAGCCTGCAGAAGACGATTAGGGTGACGCCCTGCAGAAGATCGTGGTGTCGACAATAGTGCTGGCCAGCAAGTAGAACCTGTGTTGCGGTGGGGTCCGGGGGGACGACAGGATGCTCACGGAAGACCCGTGTGGACGGCGGTGTCGAGTTTGAATTCGTGGTGATGGCGATGGGCTGACTATGGAACATGTTCTTAAGGTATTGCTTCAGTTTTGTGAAGATTACTTTGGCAAGTATGCTCCTTCTAAGAAGGATATCCACGTAGTTATTTCCCGGTTAGAGCGGGAGGGGGAGGTTAAAGCCCCCCACGAGATTCTTGATCACCGGAGGTGGGATGATCTCACCTCTGAGTTCGTGCAACATATTATGAGTGCTCAGGAGGGCAGGTCAGAGTTAAAAACTTGGGGTCTGATACTAGGGGTGTTGAAAGCGGCCAGAATGGAGGGAAAGGTATTGGCAGAGGCTCAATACCTTTTGGATCTTGGCGGTGGAGGTGAGACACTGGACCCGGTCGGGTCCGATGGGGGCTCGGAAGAAGTTTCTTGCAGGGGCCGAGAGGAGACGGAGCCGCCAATGACCGTTGGCGAGATAGCGCTGGCTAAGCCAACCACGCTCAGTTCAAAAGAAGACAAACAAGAGAGTGGATGTTCATTGTCTCGTCCCCCTCCCCCTTATCCGGACCCCTCAGGTGGAACGTTGTATCCTTTATCAGAATTATGTCAGTGTTACCTGACTCAAGGGGGCAGTGGAAGCTGTGATCTACATGGGCAGGATCAACTTAGTGCCCACATGTGGTGTCAGTGATAGTGTAGAGGAGAAAGAAGGGACTGGCTTTGAGTGCAGGGGGAAGGATCAAATGACGGACTGGAATGGGATTAGATCGGAGGCTGAGGGGAAGGGTATAGTTCCAGAGGCATTCCCGGTGATTGTGAGTGATTGTGGTCCCGAATGGGTGCCACCTGACCCCTGGGGGTGTTACGCGCCTGGTGGAATTTATGGGTAAAAGAGGCCTGAAATCGCCTCTGACGTTAAATGCACTACAGACTTTGGCTGCACTGGGGCCTCTCCTCCCCCATGACATCACAAACCTAATGCGTATGTTGCTCAGGCTGGTTCAATATATGTTATGGGAGATGAACTGGATGGCCGAGATGGGGGGGCGTGCCCGGGACGGCAGGGGAACCAGAGGCCAGCGGCTTTCAGGGAGGGCCGTGGGAGTGGCTTCGCCCCAGGGCCAGTTAGCGAAACTAAGGCCAGGGGAGCTAATAGCAGCCACAGATGCAATGGTGGAAGCGTTTAATAAACTTGTGCATAAGGCCGAACCACCTGCTCTGTGCACAGATATTACCCAGGGCCCAAATGAATCCTTTCAAAGCTTTGCAGACAGGCTTTTAGCTGCTGCAGAGGGGTCTGATCTCTTGGAACCGGCCCAAGGGCCAGTGATCATTGACTGTCTGCAACAGAAATCGCATGACAATGTTAAGGCATTGCTGTGAGCCGGCCCAAGTACGCTTAATATCCCAGGAGAAATTATTCAGTATGTCTTAGATAAGCTCAAGGTGGCTCATTTAACTAATGAAGGGCTGGCCACAGCTATTGTCGTAGCTGTTGGCCCGCGACAGCAAAGATCGCTGCAGCAGCAAGGGCTGTGTTTCCGATGCGGCCAGTATGGCCATGTTAGAGCACAGTGCCCCTCTGGGGGAGGCCAGTCAGGGCCTCCTGATCACAGGAAGGGCTTGCTAAAGGGTATCCGTTGTTGGGTATGTGGCAGTTAAACATCATGAATCTGGGAAAAATTCTGTGGGTACCATCGTGAAAAGTAATACCAGATATAAGTAACATATCTGCAAAAACTGAGTCTAGGTGCGAGTTTTCTACAGAAATTCTTCGTTGGCAAACCGAAGCCAACTCCAGAACATCTGAGGGACAGATGACGGGATCAAGAACCACTCATCAAGAGGAGCACTACACCTGCAACTTCCGATGTTGCTGATGTTTATGGTGTCCCTGGTGATTACAGCGTGTTGCAAACAACTACAATGGACGCAAGAACATATGCAGAAGATTAAAGAAGAGTGTGATCCCTTTGGGAGCTGGCTGGCTGGACTTTTTTGGGGAACGGGTTCATGGTTAAAGCAACCACTTAAGGTTTTCGCGATAGGGTTTGCAATCTTTGTGTGCATTCTAATCTGTCTTCCATGCTTTGTAGGGTGCTTGCAGAACTTCCTTCAACGACTGATGGAAAAGACTTTTGACTATCGTAGACTGTATGAAAAATTATAGAGGGGTTTAGGTTGTTGCGTTCATGCTGTAACGGGGCAAGGCTTGGCCGAGCACAGGAAAGGATTCCCTGTTGCTCTGATGATTGCTTAAGAATTGTAGAAGAAGGTATTAGGAATAGTGTGCTGAAATATATTTAGGATTAGGCGTTTTGCCTATCTTTTTCAATATTAAAGGAAGTGAAATTCAAAATAAAGTAACAATAAGGAAGAGTTACTAAAGCAAATACAACTGAAGAGCTTTTTGTGGGAGAAATTGTTATTATACCTTACAAACTTGTCTTAAACCAGTTAAAAACAGACTAAATAAAGAAGATTGAGGCTGTCAGGGATGGAAGAAAGACAGTCTGTACTGTGGAAGTGGATCTTCAGTGACTAATGAAAAACATTTATCACTTCCCTAAAGAGCAAGGAAGGGAAGTAGCTGGCTTATATATGTAGATATACATATATATATAGTAGATGCCTTTATATATGTCATTAAAAAAATAAATACAAATTGTGACCTTTTCTATCAATTTATATTACACAAATCTAGTGGTTTTTCAACTTTGTCCTAAAATCATGTATAAAACATTAACATAAGTAACAGCTGATACTTCTTCCCTTGAATAGCATTCCAGCATGCTTTGAATAGTATAGAATGCATGTTCTAAAATCAAAATATTCACCTGAAAAGAAGAAGCTACTCCATGAAACAAAGCTGAGGTCAAATTTGTCCTTTCAGAGCCATGCCTGTGGAGGACAATGGTCACAATTCAAGCCTACTATGAAACAACAGCTCTTATAGTGAAATACTTTTACTCCAACTGTTATAAAATATGGGCTTCCATAGCAGAATATTTTGTTTTTCCACATGATAAGAATGAAATCTATATGTTCAAAACAACTGTTAGAGAATTACTATTTAATTTTTGGGTTTTTTTTCTTTTCTTTTCTTTTTTTTTTTTTTTGTTTATTTTCTCTGTTCCAGATGAAGTCCCTTGTTGCCATGAAGCAAATTATATTCTGCCTTTGATACAAAATGATAGAAATGAGCAGTCTGTTGATCACAAGAAAATGACACCATGCATTTGAGAGCTATAGAAGGAATTTCTGAAGAGATATGGTAAACCAGCATTGTTATAAGATCTTTGTGATTCTTAGTTACACTGTCCCTTTAAAGTCTCATTAATGTAACTAAAACTAGAAATTATTCAGTTCTACTCCAGTTGTTTTGAAGGGGCTTATCATGTGCTTTTTCCCTTGGAGCATTAATTTACCCATTCAATACATCAGAGCTGCAACACTGAGAAGGGGCAAAATCATATACCACCACAATTGCTTCTAGAAAATAAGATGCCCTTTCAAATTGTTTAAAATAACACAGATTGATTTGTATATTGGACATGTTCTTAAATATTGATGGCAATTTCTATTCGAAGAGAAAAAAATAAATAATGAATTTATTAAGAGATACTATAATTAATTTTCAGGCACACTGATAATAATCGCCTAAAGTGTCTTACAGTACTGCTGTTCATTTTTTCTTATTCATATCTGCACAAAGTAATGTGAAACAACATATTGTGTTCTTATAATTAAAAGGCCTTATGCCAATTGCTTCTATTAAATTATAGCTGTCTTGTTCTAGAAGAGTGCTTTCTCATCAAGGACTCTGTTGCCCCTTTCATCTAATAAAAGTCACTTTCCTTGCTATCAATAGGATTTTAAACATGGGAAGCAATTTATCCACCAATATGAAGGCTTCTGTTTGACTTAGATGTTCAAATCTGTCCTCAGATGCCCCTCAAGTGATGACCAGATCTTTTATTTGCAGTACAGTGGATGCATGTATGTTGCTATGATATCCACACACAAAACGTGTTCCCCAAAGTGACGATGCTGTTCAAAAATATTCAAAACCTGCCTGGACACTTTCCTGAGTAACCTGCTCTAGGGAATCTCTTACAGGAGGTGGGTTGGACAAGATGGTCCTTTTGAGTTGAATAAGATGATCCACAGAGGTTTCTTCCAAGCCTTTCAATTCTATGATTCTTTGATAGTATAATTGCTGGGACACTACTAAACATCAGTGAAATTCGCAAAACCAAATCTATTATTGTAAGTAAGAAGAGCTCAACACTGTGGGAAGATGACTTAGTGGTGAGAGCTGCATATCCCTTAACCAAACAATGTAGCAAATATGGATACCAAGATTGTAGTAGTGCTGCTGCTAGAAAGAGACAAAGGCACAGAGAGAAATGCATGATGGAAGAAAGGGAAAGTCTTATTTTAGATATGTTTTATCTGTGATGCAACTCAAAGAAGAGATCATCAAAACTTTCTAAAATTAATAGATGTTAAAATATTCTGTTTAGATATGCAAAACCATATGCGAGACTTTGCTTTGTCTACAAGCTTTCAATAAAGCAGCAGAGTTATTTTTTATGCCAACTGGCTAGCTGTCATGCCTCTTTGCCCCACTGCAAATAATGCAAATGCAAGACATTAAACAGACCATTGGATTACCAAAAAAGCAGTTTTATACAGTTTGTTTCTCTTTTTTTGTTTTGTTTTGTTTTGTTTTGTTGTTTTTTTTTCCTATGTTTCTTAACACAGATGAGGATCAGATAAAGGAAAAATTCTGTTTATTACTGATTACCTCTTTCTTCCCAACTCTGAGGAAGGACTGTGCTATTTAGTTACAACACTTCTCTCAAAAATTCAATTTTATTTAAGATTTATTCCTATCTTGTTTGAATATAATAAATGTATTACACAGCTGACATTAGGCCTAGAGTGCTTGATTAAGGCTTGTTAAATTACATTTCAGAAGAACTCTATCAATTCAGATCTTTCTTTATTTCTCTCCCTTCCTCTGTTTGTTTCCTTCTTGCATTCCTTTCACAAATATTTCTGTGATATTGTGCTTTTTTTTTTTTTTTTTTAAGACATCCTTTCTATTCTTGTTGTTCTTCTAGTTTCCATATTCGATAAAGTGACTGAGGACAGATTTTTTGTTGCTGTTATTTAAAAATAAAAATATAAAATCACAGAAATACTGGGATAAGGGCTATAACTACAGGTGGAAGGGCTGCTCTGAAGGTAATGTCATCTATTTTATTATGTTGGCTTGAAACATCAGAGGTAGATGTTGGTTGTATGGCAGTAGAGGTTGAACATCTACTCCAGAGCACAAAAGTAAATATCACAGCTACCTCCAGATTCCTTGCCGCTCCACATCCTTTACTGCCAGGTTTCAAGGTATTTATGGAATTTGGGTATGTAAACAGGAATTATAGAGTGCTCGTCAACCACTTCCTCAGCCTAGGCAATCAGGACAGTGAAAATTCTAAGATATAACACAGTGTATTTTCCATTTAGATCAGCCTAGAAATGACCTGTAAAGAAATTTTGAGTTAGATTAAGTCCTTTCCAACCCAAACCATTCTATGATTCTATGATTACTGCAGACCATCATCCAGAAATATTCTGTTTTGTAAAAACAAAAAGGTTCAAGTTCTTATTAGGAACATAGCTTCCTTCTGCATTTTGTTTATTTATTAGAACTACATGAAGCTCTTTAGCTAAACTGTTGTCTTGGAAATGCATTAAAACTTTTGCTAATGAGACAACTAGAATCCTCTGTCAGTGTTTCTTCCACCTGCATGCTCACATTTTCTTTCATCACAAGTTATATTTTGAATGTAATACCTCTAGAATCACTTAAAAATGGACACTTAATTGGAAAAGCAGATATATTTGATGCTGGTAACAAGTATACTGTGTGTTTGTACTTGCTCTCTGATCAAACTGTACTGTGGTGCAATACAGGAACAGGAAGATGACTTAAATGTTGGCTTTGGGGGGAAAAAAAAGGAAAATATAACAGGAGGAGACTGAGAATGTACTTAATTAATTAGATTACTTAGTAATATGTGTTTTTTGTGGAATTTACGGTAGCACGGAAACAGACCAGCATTTAAGATTGTCTTTACATGCAGCCTATTACAGTTGGGAATAAATACATACAAATAATGCTAAACCTTCAGGCTATCATTTGTTTCTCCTTTATTTTGATTTGTTTTCTTTCCTCAAATGAGTTCTGTTTCACATCTACCTCAATAGGCCTAACTGACATGATTTTACTTATACTTCTAAAATTACACTGGATTAAAGTGGACAAGGAATGTAAGTGGTAAGAGTCACACACCTTACACATTGTCTTGTTGCAAGCAAACAATTTAGCTACAAACATAACTCACTTCTAGTTCAAGATTTGTTTTCTTGTGTTGTCAGGTAATCTTAATAAAAAAGCACTAGAAAAAAACACCTGTGCATGTGAATTTGGAATGCAGAAAAGAGAATGCATACAACCTGCCTCCATTCTAATGGAGACATTTATTACCATGGTGCCAAGAAATACTAAAGAAAACTGAATGAATGCAAGTGCTTTCCATTAGTTCTTCCTTCTATCAGCTATCCTCTATTAGATTTAATAGAATTCTTTCCAACAACCAACATGCCAATCAGAAAACAGTGTTACAACTTAGTAAGTTTTACATTTCCTCAGCTAACTCATTTTGAAATTTTACATGTTATTTTAAAGATCTTAATCACACTTACATGAAGACCAGAAGAATAAGTAGGAAAAAATAGTAGTTTTTCCTTTATTCCTATCTTCCACTGAAGCTAAGCCACTAGCAAGCCTGAACACTACGCAAAAACTAACACTTAGGAAGGGTGCATATTTTTAATCAGTAGTAGATTAATTTTGAAGTATTTTCTCAATCTAACTTCTATACCAGCATACAGAACCTTTACTTTTGCCTCTCTATGGGATGTCAAAACATCCCCTCAGAACAAAAATTAACTATTTTGTCATATCAGTTCATGACAAAACAGGGTTGAAGATGCACAGTTTCAGGGACTGCATATTTGTCTTCTGTCTATTGCTTCTCTCAGCATGTGTCTGGTGGGAATGAGGTTGTCAGAAGCATCTTTAAAACTGTGTTTTTATATATCTCTTACTCAAAAAGAATCTTTCAAGTAGCAAAGGGAAATTAGTGTAAATAAACAATGACAATATTAATTTACCCACCACAAGGGAGGGTTGTCACTCAGCGTCTAGCTCTCTTACTAGTGTCAGGCATGGTGATCCTCCTCTGAGTCCCCTGAAGGATTCAGTGCATCTGAGAGAAAAAGGGATTGATAAATAATGAAGTACTGTCCTAGCTAATTCACAAACCAGAATTCATTTAATTCCACTCTCCTTATTTCATGAAGACAGAGTGAAAGGTTGGCAAGGTAAGGTTCTGATGGCATAGCCCCAGTGTCTACCTGTAAAACTTTGAAACTTGGGTTCAAGTATGTGCTACTATCCAAAGTATAAAACCAGATAGAAAACAGACGGGAAAATTTGAACTTCCTCAAATCACTTAACTTAATTGTAACTTTGTTTGTCTTTAATTGTCTTTAAGAAATTAACAAGATGTTTTCTTCCAACAGTCTGTGATCGGCAATCCTGTAGAACTGGAAGGGATGAATAATTAGCTTTGAGAAACAGGTAATTCTGAATGCAAAAGCAAGATACCCATGTAACTTAGTCATTATTTGGCTCTTGTGACTCTTGGCAAATACACTGCTAACTTGCGAGCAGGCTTCAAGTCCTCCTTTTTGTAGCTCATAAGTGTGAAGAGACAAGAGAATATATTTGGACCGGAAATAAATTGCTAAAGTTCCATTATGTGGATTGTCTTCTGCTCTCTGGTGGTCTGTCTAAAGAATCTGTGGACCAGTTAATCCAGCTCAGAGCTAGAGTAATTATATACACTTAACATAATACTTCTCTGTCACTAAAAAGCTCATTTTTGAATGAGCAGTCAAGAAAAGTGCTCCATGGCAATGGGGATACTCGTTAAAGGCATACGTTCCTCCCTTATTGGTTTGCTGAAACACGTTACATGGAAACTGAACCTTTCACAAGCAGAACATGTTCTTGTTAAATTATTTATCTGAAATATATTAACCTAATCTCATACTTGTTTTTTGGTGCTTTTGTTATTGATAAAAACATCTATAGTAGCACTATTTGCAGTCCAACAATTTTTACACTTGATTTTTCTTTTATTTTTTTATTTTATTGATTCTCTTGTTTTTAAATTCTATAAGAACAAGTGGAGGATTAATATACCTCGAAGTAGATGAGCAGCTGTGATATAATTCCACTTCTTTTTAGAATTACTTTCAAAATCACTATAATAGCACCTGTCAGTATGATTAAGTTCTGTCTGAGGGATGATCATAAATGTCAAGCTTAATAGTTAAATTTTATGTGTATTTTATCTTTCAAGAACTGTTAAATGTTATCATTAAAGCAGTAAAGAAACCATTTATATGTTTTTATAAATATAAATATGTATGTCAAAACTGTCACAAATAGAGAAGGACAAGTGTCTTTTTTGAACTGATAAAGAAAATAGTAAGAATTAAGTAAGATTTTCTGATGTGTTTTTACATTCATTACAAAGTATAGTCTGGGAAATTAGAATGTGGCAGCGTTCTGAAAGTGTTTGTCTGGTGCTGAGGCATCTAAAAACATTAAGCAGTGTTTTTCGTTTCAGCAAAGGGCAAAGACTAATTTGCATTCTTCTATGGCTCTTCCTATGAGCATATCAACAAAGCAGTGTTGGCTTCAGTCCTGACAAATCTGGCTGATAGCCACACTTCCCTGGCTGTGTGGTGTGTGACTCATGCATTTATAAGGGATAAAAGGATTCATCCTGCACTCACTGACTTCAGTGGGATGCTATCAAACACAAAGACTCATTGAAACTCAGCAGGACTTGGATTCCTAAGAAGAGCTGTACAAAAAACTGATTATTTGAATGTGCTACTGAATTTTTTTAATTAGATTTAAAAGAGAAAAATGAGACATGACTAAAAACATCTCTATGCTTTTTTTCTTTTTCTTTTCATTCTCCTCAAAACAATCAAGTGTCAAACAAAGTATACATTTGTCCTAAATAAAACTCTCCTTCTCTAGAGAGAGAAGTAAACATTTTACTTTTTATTTATTTTCAAAGTGTAAAAACAAACCCAAATCAAAATCACTTTGAAAATTTAGATATGAGACCTTTCATTAATTTCAATCTCTCCAGATTATATATATTTTTTTAATAAGTAATTAATATAAGAATGTATTGCTCACACTCTTTATCTTAGATTACTTTCTCAAGTTGGGATGTGCAGGTCTTTTTCCTAATTGGAAAGAACATGGTGTGAAGTAAAAAGGGTTTTTTCTTTTTTCCTGTGTAGTCACTCATAGATTATTCTCCTGAACACATAGCTGTCCTACTGAAGATGCTCTGATTCACTCTGCCATTTTAAAAGCAAACCAGCAGAATTTTTTATTTAATACATCAGACTATAAACAGTGTTAATTCAGGATCTAACACAGTGGATGCTGGATGGGTTATATAGCAATAAATAAGTGGAAGAATCCAGGAGAACAGAGGATAAACAGGAGAGACTGATTTTTACTCTGGCTGGACTTTGAACAGCAGTCATTTGTGAACCAGTGCCATTAGAAAGGCATTTGAAAAAAAATATATATGTATAGAAGAAGTAGTTCTATTGATTATGTCAGGATGTACCTACATGCATCCACAATCTGGTTTTCATTTAGCACTAGTCTTAAGTATACTGGTAACTTCAATGTGTTAAACAATCTGGGTCGTAGTTGAGTTAAAGAAGTTAATTCTAGTTTGTCCTTCTGTTCCCCTTCCCGTTCTCTGTTCTTTTTCTTCCTCTTCCTCTCCCTCTTCTTCTTTTAAGGGAGGAGAACTTTTTTATTACTTTCACTTTTAGCTCTTTTTACTTGGTAGTTTCACTCGTATTACTCATTTGAACAAGAAAAGTACAAGGAGCTTGCATCTGGATGCCCAGGATCTTACATCAATATTCTTGTAAAATTAAAATCAATCAGCTACAAAGTAACAACTCTAATAGAAGACAAAGCACTATCTGTAATTTGTTTTAAAGATTTAGGTTAGGCATTTAGCAAAAATCTTCAGGGAAATAAAAGTATACTGCCAAAATTATGAACTGAATTGGGACATTCTTAGAGAGGTTCTCTCTTTTTCAAGGTAAGATTCTGATAGATTTTTGTGCATGCTGTAGGAGAAGTAATATAACTTTAAGGGAACTGTAGCATATTTATTGAAAGCAAATTTCTGATAACAGCAAGTACTAAAATATGTTATTTTAACTTATTATCATTTTCAAAATGTTTTAAAAGCAATCAGTAAAAAAATCATCTTTCATACTATAATCTCCATGTGAAATTTTAAAAGGTTAAAGACCACTTACCATGTATGAGTTCTTTATGTAATGGCAAAATAACTACTCATACAATTAAGCAAACTACTCACAGTTCTCGCTCTGATTTTTGAAGTGCTAATAGGACTAAATTACTCAAAACAATAAAAGAAATTAAGATATGTGAAATGTTAATTAAATAAAAAAAATCAGAACCAAATGGGGAAGGAATGTGAAATAGAAGTTAAATGATAAAGTATTTCAGTTGGGAATTCAAAAAAAAAAAAAAAAAAAAGGAAAAAATAGACACAGAACACAATTTATATTATGATTATATCCATGATGTAATACAAAATAAGATCTCACATTTTAAGGTATGCTGCTGGGGATTATATTTCTTAATATAATGCTTAATAACTTTTGATAACATATCTCTGGGTGCATGAGAGTGGAATGCATAAAACAACATTTACCAAAAATACTCATGCTTTCTGAATAAAGAGTAGCCACACGACTGAAAAGACACTGACTGCCTATAATTACACAATCAATTTTTTTTCATGAAGCCCCTTTTTATTAGAAGAAAAGAAAACACAAATTTTTGCTGTCCACAGAAGAGCTTCCTAGACTTTTCCCTGGGATCTGGGGGGAAAATATTCTTGTGTGAGTTGGCTATGATTTTCCCTATATTTGACTTCTGTCTGAATCTTTCATGCTTAATCAATATGAATTGTGCTTTTTCCATTTTCTCCTTCAAATTCTGATATTTTTTTTCTTTCCCCATACAGGCTTTCTTGCATTCTTTCCATGCTCCTAGAGCACTTGCATGATCAATAACAATCATAAAGCAAAATAGAGTGTTTCCTGTATGAGAAACTTTAATTAATATTTAGAGAAAACCTGCTTGTGGGAACAGGAGATGAAAGAGAATAAATCAGTGAGAGACAAGCACAAGAAAAATTTGCCAGAAAAAAAATCTCTGTTCTCAAATAGTTGCAATTTGGCAAAAATACAATCAGAAAATCACAGCTCTGCCCCAGGGCTCCTTTTCCCTGAATTTATAAAAAGTGCTTTAAGAAAAGTTGTTTATCATCCTTGCCGATAGTACATCTGAAAGCTCTTCTCATCCTCACAGAGCTGTTTTCTACATGTTTTTCAGAATTCTTATTGAAAACAGAGGTTTTCCCTGTGTTCTCATCTCAAAGCTAATTGTCATGTTGCTTTTGACTCTCAGATAGTGACTTCATCTCACTACCTGTCTGCTGGGGAATAAGGAATGTGGCACAGAAATTCAAGTTCCTGCAAGCTTGACTAGTCCGATGTGGCAGGAAGAGTTTTCTGGAGCGGAAATAGGCTGGAAAGATTGTCAGTCATTTCTTTTCCCCTATTCTTCATCCAATACCTGGTCACATTTAAATAAGGACAAAATAGCAAGTATGAATCATGACGGAATAGGAGATCTGTTTTGAAAGTTGTTTTGAAGACATATTGCGTCCCTAACCTATATAAAGAGAACAAAAGAAGAAAACAAGAAGAAAATTAGTGTCGAGTACAAACAACCCCAAATCAGTGGTTATTTAGGAAAAGTTGTGCTGTTCCAGCATGCAGCTTATATAATAGACTGATTTTTCTTATACAAAGACTAGTAACAAGGATGATACACAACATGGTTAACTATTAAATAGAAATGAAGTTGCTGTGAAAGTGTATCTTTGATAGGTTAAAATAAATGAAAAGCACCTAGGGGAAAAAAAAAAAGTAATTATACAGCACTAGGGTTTTATCTAAGTATGTGACATAGCGCTGAATCAGCTGTATATGAACAGTTAATACGTTCTGGTTCTACTGTTGAACTAAAATATATTAAAATATTTTAGATTTGCCCAGGAGTAATAGCAAAGCCCTCTTGAATGTTCTTTCTGAATCAGAACTGTTGCAATTTATTTGGAAGATCTTTATTTTGTAATCAGAAAAAAAAGTCAGAAATTTATTTCAAAATAACAACATGCAAACAGCAACAACAACAAAAACAACAAAGCAAATAAATATTGAAAAATGTTCTATGTTCTGAAAAAAAAAAGCCAAAAATCCTTTTGTTTTCTACACATTCCTTTTCAGTTCCTACTCTTAGAAAAACTACAGTTAGTCCTGAATTAGGTGTGAGAGAGCTTGAGGGGGCAGGTGTTTATTCATTCTGTTCACAGTACTTTTTATCAGTTTTAATTATTACACACTGAGACTTGAGGATAAATTTCAATGGACAGCAAGTTTGTCTCAAGTCTCTTTACTCAGTGCACAGTATTTACTTCACCAGTTTCAGTACAGTGGCTTCTGATTTCACTCTGTCAGCAACAGTAGTGGGGCTAATATTATCCTATGCTGCTAGCTTGCAGTGGTGAAGTTTAGCAGCAGATACCCAGCACTGTTTTAGATTGCTTTTACATACATCATTCATCACTGAATAATGACAAATTATAAGAAATTGCAGTGACAAGTAGAATGATCTTATGCAATCATGTACAAGAGAAATGACCAGAACTATATACCTTACTGATAAGATCTACTGTTAATCTTTTAATTCCTTTGGGAAGGAACTAAATGCCATTGATTTACTCACAATCTTTTTTTTGGAAATATGCTTATAAAAAATCTATGAGAAATAATGTGAAATGAACTTCTCAGATTTTCTGACAAACTGATTTTTTTCTTTTTACTGAATATTTTGATGTAAAATTTTGATGATTGCTCAAATTACATATGACTTTTTTGATAGTTTCTTGTAGTTGAAGGATATTGTGTGCATGTGTATTAGAACACTCAGTCCTTTCTTAAGGAGTTCAACACAAGCAGTTCTGTTTAAATTCCAAACTTACTCAATTCAGATTATAAGGAATATTTTGTATTACTGTAATATATATACTGTGTGTGTTTTCCAATAATTGATTTTTAAAAATTTTCATATATGACATTATTGTAGAAAACACCAAATATCAAGAAAAAAAATCTGAGATAAATACACAAATGCACACATAATATCTATAAAATTTATCAAAGTTTCAGTTATAGACCTGTAACACCAACATGCTTCCAAAAACTCTCAATTGTTTTCTTGATAATTTAGACTTTCATCAGTACTTAAAAATGAAAGATTTTTTCAGGAAAATGGTTTTAAACTGAAACAGAGAAGATTAGGTTGGACACTGGGTGTAAACTTTTCACCGAGGAAGTAGTGGGGTGCTGGAAAGGGCTGCCTGGGGAAGCTGTGGACGCCCCATCCCTCGAGATGCTCAAGGCCTGGTTGGATGGGGCCCTGGGCTGACTGACCTACTGCCTGATTTGGTGGTTGGCAACCCTGTCCAAGGCAGGGAGGTTGGAACTGAGTGCTCTTTGAGCTCCCTTCCAATCCAAGCCATTCTGTGCTTCTGTGTGCTTAAGAGATCTGGTTGAGTCTGTTCAGTCATTATTTTCACTGAAGTAAGCCAAGTCCTAGACATACAAGGCTGATATAAAAAGGTTGTCTTAAGGTCTTCTTCAGAGAGAACTAAGGAGTTGAGTGAAATGCTGATGGGGAAGAAAAATAACAGAAATACTCATTATCTAAACTGCCTGTTTTTCATCTGTGGGCAAATGATGACATTACGGTTGTGAAACTTTTTGTCCTGCTTGATTATGAGCAACGATGAGTTACAGAATTAATAGTGTTACTCATTTGAGAGCAGGAAGCTGTAATGGCTTGTCTTATCATTACCATCAAAACTGATCTGCCAAGCTGCTATTGTCATGTGGTACATGACCATGACTGAGAAAATTGATGGATACAAACCGGAGGAGAATACATTAAAATTAATCTTCTCGTTTATGCTCACCCTTCTCTCTGTTGCTTTCCTCTCAGAGACAGGGTAGTGTCTATGCAAAAGTACATCGAGCGCAGAGGTGCAGTTTTTTAGCAGAAGGAAATAAAGTAGTTTGTTCATCTTCACTAGGAGTGAAGATGAAGTACAAATTAGGATGAAAACAAGCTGAAAGGAATGTCTATAGAAACAAATAAAATGTTGACTGAAGTTCATTCATAGGCTTTCTCTGTATTTGTTTACAAAGCACGATGATATAGAAGGCAAGACAGTCTTTCAAAAGCATGAAGAAAGCCAGGAAGTGATAATTTCAAAACACCTTGTAAGTCCCATATTTTGTTTTGTCTCTAAAGAAAATATCTCAATAGATGGATAAAGAGAAAATATTTCTATGAATCTTTGAACTTTATAAAAAATAATGGCGTTAAGTTCACAGCAACAGTCTATAGCAATATATTATTCTATTAAGAAGAAATGGATATTTATCAGAGGGTAGTTTTCTGATTTGAGGATTATCAGTAAGAGGAGACATTAAAATTAGGTGTAGAGAAGTACTGGAGAAAATCAGCAATTGCTTCCATTCTGATACAAACTTTTTGTCTCCTCTCCTCTCAAACTGTGCTTGCAGAATAGATGGCTATTCAGCAGTTTCCCACTTTTTTTTTTTTTTTCCTGTAGCTCTGTATGATAAACGTCAAGATCATTTGTTAGTTTCCTGCCACGATTTTAGATTTTGTCATCAACTTAACTTGAAGGCAAACACAAGGAAACTGAAGGAAGGGCTCAGGCAAGAGATGGTAGGTTTTGCTCCTGACATAAGCTGACTTTAAACAGTGAAAATAGTACTAAAATAGACCCATCAAAAAGAAAAAAAGGAACGAGAAAAATAATAAAATAATAATAATGTATAATTCAGGTGCTATTTACAGTGCAGAGGAATAGCCTGTGAGAAGATAAAAAGCAGAGATACCAGCACTACTGCTAAATGGAAGACACAAATGCAGCAAATATACATGTTAAGACATATTTAATCAGTAATATATTTATTGGAAACCAGTATAACAAAAATAGTCTTGTGTATCCTTAATTGTCTGTAAATTAACACTAATATGGTAGAAGTTATGAAAATCAGAAAAACTAATTTGAGAAACGCAGTACTGTGGGAACTGGCATTTTCAATAATTTGTTTATATATTGTCTTCAAAACATAATATTTTCATCAATAGAAAGACTATATATATATATATACACTAGAGCAGAAAAAGAGAAAAATAAAAGCATATATATCTGTAGCAAAACATGCAAAGAAGAGTTTCTGACGGAAATCTTTATATGCGATGAATAGACAAAGCTCCACAGAATTCAGTGAAGTAGTTTATTCTATTTCAAAATCAACTTTAGAAAAAACACTGTTTCTCTTACCGCACACACTTTGTTTGTTTCTTTTGTTCTGCTTCTGGGTTAAACGCCATTTGGCACAAGTGTCCTTATCAAAACAAACCCACACTTGAGCCTATTCTGTGAAATAAGAAAGATAAGTTGAAATCTTACTCAAGTTAGTGAGGACAGTTAGTGCTCTAAACGTCACCTGCATCACACAGGAAACACACAAGTGTTTGCTTCTTTGACAAATACCTAATTATTGTGGAATTAAGCAAATTCTTACCTTTCTTACTTTGAACCACCTCTCATATTAATATCAGATCATATGTGATCATTTTTTTATTAATTTTAAGGATTAAGAAAAATTACTTTTCAACTGAAATGTGATGAGATAATCCAAATACTATATGTTGTTTTCCCTTTATCCTGAGATGTACTGAAACTTTTAAAAATGTTCTTGTGTGTAAGGTGAGACACAGTGTGGGGTTGGTAATGTCATATTATCATGTGGCATGACTGTATGCTTACTAGATGATATTTTACTTTTTTATCTGTCTTTGGGCTAACTGAGCATTGTTGTGCACAATCCACAAAGTAAACTACGTAGACTGAGATTTCATTTGTCTTAGTCTTATGTTGTTTTAGAAAACTGATTTTACAAAATACTAAAAATAAAAAAGTGACTCTGGTTTCAATTTTTTCAAAGAAAAACAAGTTTTATTGTTTTATTTTTGGAAAAATATACTGAAAATTTCAATATGAATACAATTCAGTGAAAAATTTCTAGTATAATAAAAATTCAATCATTTTTCATCCCCCTTCCCTCATCTTCTTAAATAGAGTAGTAAATTGTTACAGACAATTGTACGCTATTAATATGCTAATTGATTCTTATTTGTGAAATGTTGACACATTGACAGAAGCAGGCATATATTAATATCTAAAATTACATTTAAAATCTTGTGATTTTTGTTATTTCCCTCTATTGACTCACCCAATTTTACTATGAATGAAAAAAAAAAAAGGATTATAAATATGTAAGCATCGAAGATATTTCTCATATAAAAAAGAAATCTCTGATGAGATAACAAAAGATAATTTATCCTAACACTGGAATAAATTAATCTTTGATATCAGTGAAATAATCTGAATACCTCCTTTTTCCTGGGGCTTCATTTGCTTTACTGAATCTTTTGTTTCTATATTATTTAGTCCAGTAAAATGCTAGTGAAACTGGATATTGTTTTGTAATAGTCAATATTCTCTCCAGTCTTCAGTGGTGAACTGTGACACTGCAGCAAGACTTAAAATTTGGAATTTAATGTGTGAGTACTAATCCTGATGATATCTTTAATTAAAAAAAAAAATAGGGAAAAAAAAGAGAAAAAAAAAAGATTGACAAATATGTTTCAGTCAGAATAAGCTAAATCCTGTAAATACATTATAAATATATTAATTGTAAATTTCTTACTATGGATAAGCTAAAATTAGAATATATTATTAATACAAAACCAGTAATTTGTTTTTTTTTTTTTTTTTCATCTTCTAGTAGAGAGGAAAAACACATTAAAATGGTCTCAATTTAGAAAGGACAAAGAAACTATTACATATTTTTCTTATTTTTAAGAGAGCATGACTACCTTTCTTGATTCATCAGTATTCAACATAGTTCAAAATTTGCTATTGCTTTTAGAGGGAACAGATTTCAGCTAATTTATATATCCATGATAAAAGGATTAGTAATTAGAGCTTTACAGAAGCACGCATAGTGCTTTCCAAAGTCTCTAATGGGTACATAACTCTTTCAGGTCTAAATTTTGCTTGCTCATTTGACCTTGTATGAGGAAACCTATTATGACAGGTGAGTGAACAAACATTTTCCACATCTATGTTCAAGAATTTGGATGGGAATGTTTGCAGTCTTTTCACATAAGTAACTCTCATAAAAAATTCTGATGTATTTAAACATAATAATAAAAAATAAAGGGGATGGGGTAAGGGAAAAGAAGATATTTAAGATTTTCTCAACGTAGTCCAATTTAAGGAACTATGACTTTCATCCTCCGAAGGAGATAGGAGAGACATTTTTCAACTGCAGACCATGGCCCAGAGAACCCTTGAAAGAACACCACTGGGTTCTTGGCATGTCTTTGTAGCATAAGGTGCCTCTTCACACTTGCGGCTGTAACTCCTCCTTCCATCCTTTCTGCCTTGTGTAATGATAAATTACCACTAATCTACCATCTGTTAGATTTTCTGCTGCTTGAGAATGCTAGTCTGGGTAACTGAAACAAAATCTGTGCTTGCAGATGCACAGGTCCATGAACACATCTCCCAGAAATGCTCAGGAGAGAATAGATCTGATTTCACAGATCATGGTCTGGCACTAGGCAAAGGAGTGATTGTGGACCCATTTAGAAGACCTCTTGAGGTAGTGGTGGCAGGACAGTGAGCATTCAGAATTCCAAATGAAAAGTCATAAGTGTACATTAGAATAGCTGATTTACAAGTAAGTACCAAACATTATCATGGTGCACTCCTTGAGAAAACAGTGGACTGTGATGATTAAGATAGATTATTCTTCTTTATGTTTAGAAGAAAAACTGAACAGAATGCAGTAGCTATTTTCTAGAGTGAACAAAACTTACTCTTTCTACTTCTGATTGCAGTCACTCACCTTGTCCCTCCATCTACTCAGTCTTTATGACATAGTCCTTTTATGTCTTTACACTCTGTCCTGATAGCAGTTTTCTTTTTATTATTAAACTTCAATCAAAATGTTTCAGAGATACTTCAGAAATGCTTGCTACAGACAGTTCATGATTACAATCAGAATGATTCAGTTGTAGGAACCTTCAAAAAGCATCTAGTCTGAGTGCCAGACCACTTCAAGGCTAACAAAAAAGTTAAAGTATATTATTTAAGACATCCAAATGCCTCAAACGGTGACGGGCTTAGGATAGCAACCACCTCTCCAGGAAATCTATTCTAGAGTTTGGCTACTCTCACAGAAAATAAATTTTTCCTTACGCCCAGACTGAATCTCCTCTGGTGCAGATATATGTCATTTCCACGTGTTCTGACATCAGCACAGAGAAGACACCAGCACCGCCTTCTCCATTTCCCCTCCTCAGCAAATTGCAGAGAGCAATGAGGTTGTCTTTTAGCTTCTTCTTCTCCATGTCTGTGCCTTTCTGAATCACATTTATTCCTTGATGCCATGGAAAACCACTAACACTGTAATGCCATGAAAAAGTCCAAATTTTTGGTGTAGTTCTCATCCCACTCACCTGGGTTTAGTGGTGCAGGTTCCAATCGGAGCTAGGTATAAGTGTGGGATTTTTTTAACCTTCTGCAAGTATGAATATATATATATTTTTAGAGTAGCTTAACAAAAAATGTTAGTGTTTCTGACATTAGCAACTCAATTTTTATTATTGAAAATTAATTATTTACCTGAACACCCAGTCTTTCTCAGTTTCTCCATCAGTTTTACCTCTGTCTCTGCACATTCCACAGCTCAGGCCTTCTTCTTTTCTGTTCTTTTTTTTCTCCAAATACAGTGCTATATCTATTCTGCTTCTACCTTCACTGTAAGTGCATCTTCCCTTTGGGTTTCACTGTTTACTTATGCCTTTCCACTCTTCCTTTCCTTCTTGATAGTTGCATGACCAGAGAGAACTACAGCAACTGTCTTCATTCTCTGTCCCACTGGTCTTTTTTTTTTTTTTTTTTTTTTTTTTTGGCTAGATTTAACTAGGGTACATAGAGCAGAAGTCAGAAAAACTATTCCTTCACGCACAGTTGAGGATATCTTGAAGGATGTTTGTAGTTGAACCATGATGGAGCAGTCCAGAGCTGCTGAATGCTAGCTACATCATTATTCCCATCCTGAATAGCTGAGGAGTACTTGCCTTGGTGCAATCATACCAATTACTTATAAACTGGGAGGCAGAATAATAAAATGAAAGCAAAGAGCAAGAGCAACTTTCTAAACCACTAAGACTTCCCTCATAATACCTGTGATTTCTAAATCTGCAAATCATTATGACACAAGGTATATAATATCTGCTATTTAAGTGTCCTGGAAGACAGCCATTAATAAATAGAAAGAATTAAGGAATTTTTGCATTATCCAAATGCTTCAGCAGCAATAAAAGCTTTCCTGTTGTTGTTGTTGAGATTGCTTTTCTGCTTCTAGTTTGCAAACTACACTTTTGAATTTACACGTATTCAGTTTTCACTCTCTCTTGTGAAGCATATATGCTTCCATTGTATAATAATTAAAAGCTAATTAGCTTTGATCATTTCAGATTAACTTATTGTGATAGGGCATTGAATTATGAAAAGTGGACCTTGAAAGAATATTTTGATATCCAGATTCAGAAGTTCTGATATTCATGGGATGACTTATAGATTACTAAATAGGCTTATTTTCTTCTAATATCACTATCACACTGTTGATATTTTTATTTGTTGTTTCGACTGTGGCTAATGTGTTCAGAGGGTCTACAGACAAGATATCACAGATATTGTTCAAAGAACTTCAAACAATAAAAAAGTCTCCATGACAGAAACAGCTATCCATTTGAGAGTCAAATCTTCCTTGCTCAAATACAATAATTTGAATGACTTCAAATTTATGTCAGGTTCTGCAATTCTTCATGCTCTTCAAATACTTCCTGCAATTAAAACTGAAGGTTTTTTTTTTTCTTTTCCTTTTTTTTCCACAAACTTTTTTGATTCCTATCTTGATTTTACTCCTGTTACCATATCAATTTTAATTCAATCTAGCTTGAAATCAGTCTTCACAAAGTAAATCTAACGAAAATGCTGCAATAAATCTTATGCATGCAAGAGTCAGATATTCAGAATTAAGTAATTATCAACTTTGTATAATTCCACTGACCCATAAAGAAAATAAAATACTTTCCTCAGCACTGAGGATATCCTTTTTTTGTTTTCTTGCTTGATTTGAAATTACTTCAAGGAAACTGCATTTTTAGTCCCTCTGAACTTAAACTTTTTCACGGTGATATAGGTTTGATAAAATGAAATAGGACATTTTGCTTATTTGAGGTCTTCAGATTTTCTAACTCCATCATTTAAAACAGCACTAGAAATGCAGCAACTTAAGTTTTAATGCAGTACACTCTGATAAAATTACCTCTTCAAATGTTAATTGTTCTGTTTTTTTAATTCATATAATTTCATCAGGACTGCAAAACATAATAAAAAAATATTGTCTAAAAAGCTGTTTTACTTTGATTCTTTCAAATTATGCATGCTTTTATGCCTATTATTTGTTCTAAAGGTTTCATGTTCCTGGGAAATCTTGAGAGCTTTTAAAAGTTTAAGTTAACAATTATTAGTTAGATGAAAAGAGGAAAAGTGAAATAAAATGGGATTTGAAGTATCATCTACACAAATTTAAATTTAATCAAACAATATTTTACTCATGTTAAAGAACATGAGCTTTTAAAATGTTTTTAGAATGTTGATTTGTACTTTTAAAGACAGTGGCAGTGAGTGATGTGCGTAGGCTAGTAGATCATAATCAGCAATAGGCACAGGATTTATTTTCTACAAGGATAGGATGCCTTTTATAATTTTTGTTCATAATTCTTTAATTTTTTCAAGATTTTTTTTTAAGAGTCTGATGCAAGTTAATTTATGTATTGAAAATGCATGTTTTTACATGCCTTTAAATTAAAAGGTCTTAAACTTTAGGTTTTGTAGTAGATTATAAGTCAACCTAGGAGTTTTTGACCTGATACCAGAATAGTGAGGGAAATAAGGAAAAAATATGTTGTTCTGTGTACTTTTCTTATTTAATACCAGGGCTTATAACTGAAATATGAAAAGCTAAAGTGATAAAAATATCAGATTTAACACTAGATTACTCACCATGTCTGAAATGGAAAATAAACCATAACGTATAACCCTCCATTCCTTTTGCAAAGTCTTGTGAAAAATATGTTGTTTCCAGCTGTAATATTTAATTAGATGTAAGCAGAGAGGAACTACGCAGCCTAACACTGATATTCATAATTCATATCCCCAAAATCTCATAATAAAAAGTATTACTAAAGTGAATAGCAAAACACAAGAAATATGGCAGTGCCTAGATTTAGCAGTGCCATAGGACAGCAGTGAAATTAGGCATTCATTTTGAAAAAGGTTTGCAGTCCTGAAGATTAGCAGTAATAGCAGCATTTTCTTGTGTATGTCCACTCACATCATCCTTGAGTAGCTGGCATTGTACGTTAGTGTCAGGAACGTATAACATAAAATAAAATGACGAAGTAGTTTGCCACTAACATGTTTAACAAAAGATTTGGAGTTATAAAAGCAGGTAACAAACAGAATTAGACCTACTATTAATCCTGTGTCTGCTATATTTAAAGAAAAAGGGAAAACTAGTACCCTTTTTCCAGTATGTCCAAAGTAAACAGTGGGAACTGCTTTCTTTTTTAATGGAATTGAGCAGAATTTCAAGACAAGTAAATGTTTTGCAAATGGCTTTAAGACTTTACAGTTTAGGAAGCATTTTGTGGTTGAAAACAAAGGCAGTGAACCATGAACTGAACTTTGAAAGCAAGATGAATTAGCCTTGACAGGGTGGGAAATGTCCATCATTTTATATCCCAAAGCCATATTCATAAATTTCTAGCCTGTAAAATACAAGAGGGACAAGAACTGATGCCAGGGTTGTGCAGAAGTGTCAGAGAATTTGTTTTGCATCCATAGATCTCAGCGATTTGCTTGGAGACAGGGCGTGCAGTCCTAGATCATCTGGCTCAGTAGATACCTTCATAGAAATGGAATCCAGCTCTGTCCCAAGACTGATTATAATGTGAAGCGAAGTTTACTTTGTGAAGAAGGTTTGATAAATGGGAATGGGGAGATTTTCTTTTACAATATGCTCCTGGTCCAAGTGAAAATACTAACATAAACACACTTTAGCAGTACAGTGTTACTTCTTGCTCTGTGTACTGTTTTCTGAACTATTTTTCTCATTGTGTGCTTCCTATTTCTTCTCTCTTCCTCTTTTCTGGTGTATCCTTTCCTTTTTTTTTTCTTCAGTATTCCCTCTGTTCAGTTGTCCATTCTGGATCACTCACTTTTACCCACACTTTTATCCATAACCTCACTTCTCACAGGTGAATGAGGTTCATTCTCTTTTTCTGAGGACTGAGAACTAGAATCTGCAGCAGAATTATGACAGCTGAGGACTCATATTCACCAAATTAGTGAAGAAAATAAAAGGCAAGTTGTACTTCCAGCTACCCTCCTCAGTTACATTTTTGTGTAAATCTTTGAGAAAAACAAGTGTACACTTCTGGGGGGGGGGGGGGGGGGAAATTAAAACAATGTGTTCCAAAATACCAGTGAAATGCATTGGTATCTTTCACATTCTGTGATAAGAAATCATTGAAAGTAAGTTGTGTAATCTGACTTTGAAAATTGGCAGCCAAGAAGCAAATGATAACCACATACTTCTATATGTCATAATTATATCTGTACACACAGATAGACGTAGAAATATGTCCCAGGTGTCTAAATAAGTAGACTTCTAGGTCCCTCAACTAGAAAGCGTACTTATACTTTGTCAAATAAGATATGATATAAAATGACTTCCATGTCCTCATGCTTCAAATTTTATAGTACAGAAACTGCTCTGAAAATGATTGTTAAAGTTGTGGAGGTATATAACAATCCCAGAAGTAAAAACAATATTGTTTTGTTCATTTTATCTTTTATTATTATTATTTATTTATTTATTTATTTTCCATTTAAGAACTGCTCTGGTTTATGTTTTTGAATCAGCTCACATTTGTTTTATAAGTTTCTAAATTAACCCCGAAGAAAAACTAAAATAAATAAAAATTAATTTTTTCAAATCCCATCAAGAAGGAGAAAAGTACTAGTATGCCTTAAGTTGATTTTCTTAACAGATGAGAAAAAATAACAATCATCTGCTTTAGATCTATTGCAGCTGTTCCTGTGAAATTAAGTGGATAGTGTCATTCTCCCTTCTTATTAAAGCAATATTAGGAAAATTCAAAATGTTTGAATTGTAGTTATAAAAGTTAGAATAAATTTGACTGTTGTGGAAAGATGTATGATACTGTGTAACTCAGAACACTTCAATTGTCCTGTGGTTTATTTCTGTACTTTTAGGAAGAGCAGAGATGACAATAGATTTCTACAAGATCAAATGTGTAGTCCGCTAAACTATGCAAGGTGACATCAAAACCAAATAATTCCAGGGGACACATAAAGATGAGGCAATATCTCGGGTACATACAGAGAACTATCCTTAGTTTAGCATAAATCCACAAAATGGGACTTGTTGTGATTCCCTACTCCTCCAGGATTACTTGCAGGCTTCATATTATTAAATGTGAATTCCAAATTCAGGAGAATTTATAGAAGTTGCTGAATTACTTCAAACTACAATGATTTCATGAACCAAAATTATCTGCATTTTCTATTTTGTGGTTGGTATTGTCTTTCACAAGATCCTTATTGAAAAGATTTTTACATTTCTTATTATTCATGTCTTAGTAAGCTGCTGAGTGCCAAGAAAGTTGTTTGTAAACCAGCTATGTCAGCACAGTTACCAATTTATTACCATATTTTAATCTGTATTCGTCCCTAGATAGATGACAGCCTTCAATAGGAACAAACTGTCCTCCACAAGAAAATACTTTACACACAATTTCTAGATGGTGTGTTGGTAGCAGGAGCTGAATATGTGATGGCTGATAGAGCTGTCAGCTACCCAAAGCTCCAGCAGTTATAGTCTTTGGCTGTCTTTAGTTGTGTGCTGCAGGTCTGAGAGCTGCTGGCAGTTATTCCATATGTCCTTGGCATACATTACTTTATATCCATAGACTCAGCAAGAAAAGGTAAGTATCTTTGTACTTACTGTTTATTGAAGCAGTAATTTATAGAGTTGTTGCAAATGAAAGAAAATATTTTAACTACATGCATATTCACCTGATCTGTGGTTATACCCCAAGATCCAAGCAACTCTGACAAATATTATTTTTGATGTCTCAAGGGCCAGTGGTTACTGGAACACTGCATGTTCTAGGGACCTTTCTTTTCCACCCCTCTGCACCAGGAAAGCAGATTTTCAGCATAATTCCTGTCTGTTGGACTCTATATACAAGATGGCTCCCTAGGTGGGACCTGTGCCTGGTTTCTATTTTCATTATTCCATATTTATCAAGTTTGGCACCTCATCTTTCTTGGAATTAAATGATTGGAAAGTTTCTTTAGTCATTTACAGACATAAGAGCACATTTCACTTTGTTGTATTTTCTACCATAGCAGCACTATTTTCTGGCAAAAGGAGGGCATCTTGGGATCTAATTTTGTACTTCTCAATACTCAGATGAGTACTGTAGATTATATTCAAATCTAAACCCGTATGATATAGCATTACAACACAATGCTTTTTTTCAAAATCCCATTATAAACTAATTATCTCTACTGATTTTATTTAACTAGTCCCTGTAAAAATCTACCCTTTGAGAATTTGCTCTTTTTATTCTGTTGACCAATCTACATAGAAATCCATCACATTGGTTTAAGTTCATACTTCACTACATCATATCATTTTGTATTTCTGCCTGTCAAATTCATTTAGAAACCATGCACATTTTATTCCTATTTATTTCAAACCTTTCTCCCTTCGGTTTCTTTGCTACTGCTTACAGGAACTCTTGAAAGTACAAACTCCATTAAAAATGTTTTGTCAGCATCCTATTCCTGAAACATGCAAATTCCATTCTAGCTTCTGAAGTGGCCTCTACGGTGACTGAAGTGTAGAAAGCACTCAGTGCAACTACTCTCCATCAAGTTCAGCTTGTTGCTTTTACAAAATAACCACCAGTGCAGGATGCTAGAGAGTGCTCCTCAGTATTTGAAGTTTCTGTGAGCTTCAACTTAGCTGGTTTAAACATTTTTGATACAAGGTAATATCATCTTTAAGCATGAGAATAGTAATTATATTTATTTCCATAGATATTAGAAGGAAGTATCTTCATCAGGTGGGAGCCAGTGCACAAATATACCATGAATTCCTGTCATTAAAGGCTATCTGTGACAGGCATCTATTAGTTTGCTCTGATGTGAGATGTTTGTAAAAGGTTTAAATGAGAATGTTTTAGATTATTTTTGTTGTTTTCATGATACAGTGTAATTTAAATCGTATACCTAAACAAGAATTAAAATTAAGAATAATGACATTTTAGTGTTTGAGAAAACTTGGTATGTGTTATCATGATGAACTAATTTAGTTTATCTTTGATTCACAAACAATAGACAAAAAAACCAAATACTGACAGTGAATAATAGCAGAGTAACAAGAGAACCTGACTCCAAGCTGACACTTCCCACTGAGACAAGCACCATGTCAAACTACAACTGTTGGACTGACACAAAGTGCAGGCAGCACAGAGATGAAGACTCAAAGATTACAAATTGTTATGTAAATACTGTTATGTAAATAGTCCTTCAGGGGGAACATTCTGAGCACTAAAAACAAGGCAAGGAAAATGACAGATAAAAAATGCTCCATCAGTCATACAGCACAGAATAGAACACATCTGGGGTCAAACATAATGGTTGTGACAGAAAAAAAAAAAAAGAAAAAGAAAACAGAACAAAAAAACCAACAAACAACCAAACAAAACATAGAAATTCATCTTTATCTCTCAGGGAAATAGATGAAATAGAGATAAGATATATGGGATGATATGAGTAAGTACTGTGAGTTAGGTACAGCAAAAAGCATGACATGAGACATCACAAGCAGAGAAAGCGGTCTCTAGAAATTAGATATTGATTTAAAATAAAGCACAGTTAAAGTTCACAATTTTTTTGTGCCATGTTTTGGCTGTAGAGGAGAAAGGTAACTACTTGCTAGTCTAAGTAAATATATGTTTGCTCTAAGTCTGGATTTCCTTTACTATTAAACCAAGAATTTGGGGAATGGGACTACCCTGAAGTATCTGGATAAACTACAATTCCTAACTAGGAGTAGGAGTGGGAAAAAAAATTATGCTTTCAGTACCTGAGGGTAGGAAACAAGAAGATGTCATCTGCTTTGTTTCTCATTTACGTGAGTGAATATTCACGAAATGACTAGAATTGGCTGGAAATATCTTGATATTTTTTGTGGGGAAGGGGTAGAAAATGAAGTTGGGAAAATGTACATATTGTAAACATTTGTCAACTTTCAATTGAAAAACATCAAATGTAGCTAATTTATTACATGCTTATTCTACATTTCAGTTATTACAATACTAACATATATTCTCATTAATTACCTCTTCAGTTCATTTGGCTTCTGACAAAATTCTTTGACCTGGATTTTGTGATTGGATTGCAACAATGAAGGCAGCTCCAAAAGTAATGCCTCTGCTTTTATTATGTTGGCCCATGACGTCAGAGGCGAATGTTGATATTATGGCAGTAGATGGATAGTCTGACAAAATGGTGTCTGCCATGGAACTGTAAATTAAGGAAAGGTATGGAACTGAAATTCTCCATGAAGAAAAAATGGCACCCACTGATATTCATTGACACTTGCCAAATGTTTGTGGAGACCAAATAGTGGATGTGAGCACAGTGAGGTGCACATTTCAGCAGCGGTGATAGCGATGTGAAAGACAAGCCATGTTCCAAACAGTTGCACAGATTTTAAATTGCTGGAGAAAATGCATAGCTAATGGTGGATGAATTACTTCTGGAGGAACATACATATACCATTCCTGAGTGAGCTGGGTTTCATTACCACAGTAAAATTTAGATAAACTAGTCTGAGAGGGTCATAAAAAACTGAAAGCATAACTTCTAAAAACATAACTAACAGAGTGAGAGCCTTGGTGGCCATAGCTGAAAAACAAACAAAATGGTTTGAATCTAAACTGCAACCCAAAGTGATATGCTGTTTATTATGCTACACTTCAAGCAAGTTATTTAAACATTTCCAAACCCCTCACTTATTTTCCATTTGCTTCAATAAAAAGTCACTATCTTACTTATTTTGAGGTGAGGAGAAATATTTTTAAACATTACGATATTAAATGCATAATACCATAATTTCTAGTGGGATGAAAATCCCAGTTTTACCAGCAGCAAATGGCCTCTGGGGAGATTCAGGCTGATGAGATTTGTGATGTCAAACAGCTGTAGATGAAAATATGAAAAACAGTTGACACTAAATAATACAGATGTATATCTACAAATCTGAGACAAGCACAAAATTATCATGGTATTCCCTTGTACGATTTTTATGTTATATAAAATACCATTTAGTTGTCATATGTCTATGTGCAAATAGAAACATACTAATCTGCAGATCTATATCTCAGACATCAAAGAAAGAAAACAACACAATATTTAATTAGCAAGAGCAAACTTCTGAAGCTTTTTTTTTAATGTGAAATCCATAACTGCAAAAAAAGGTTATTTATTGAGTTCACCCAGCAATTTAAGGTGAACAGTTCACAGAAATGACACAATTATAGCCTCTTTTCTTGTGTATGAATTATCTCTAAGCAAGCTGTGAAATTTCAGTTTACCTGTAGTAAAACATATTTGCTGAACAACTCTAAATCTGCAGTTTATTTGCAAAAGCTTTATATACAAATTGAATATTCAAAATTCAAGCTGCTTGATTAGGTCAGTAGGCACAAAATATGTTTGTATCTCGGAAGTTTGGTTTTCATATCAAAAATCTGATATGAATCATTTAGACTTTGCTTTTTGCAAATACTCTTCAATAATACTCTCAAAATTCACGAAACCTGATTGTTAGTACCTGTATTCAATAGAATAGTTACAGAAAGCAAACAATACCCAGCCAAAATTACTAAAATGTCTATGTACCTTTCCAGTGAAGGGAAACCTGATTGATGAATTTAATAGCATAAAAGAACAAATTATATTTGCTTACTCAACTTTTGAAGGAAGAATGATATTGACATATCTGCAATATATGTAAATCCCCTAAACATATATGAGTAATTTATATTGCTACTCCGACATATTTTTCTAACAAAACTTGTCATTTACCTAAATTTTAAATACAAAGTAAAAGTATATTTACTTGTGGAGACTGGATGTATTAGATTTTCTGAATCATTTTGAACCTTAATCTGGAAGATATATTTTTCAGCTGCTAAATTACACATTAATATGGGAAGCTGCTTACCTAAGTTCTTTTTCAGTGTTACAGAAAATACTAGAAGACCAATTAAATCATTACTTCGAAGGGAGTTACAGTTCATACAGATGATAAATATAAGGAGTTTATTCTCATGTCTTCATTTGCTCAGTTTCCTTCCTTTTACTGGTAGCCTTATACAACTAGAAAAGCCATGAAAACTCAATGCTAACTTAACGGCAAAACCTCTGTTATTTTAATATTCATGTATTGTGTATCAAGGCATCATTTACATTAGATAATGAAGTGGAGATGGGACAGAAAATGTACCTCCGAGAGACTTTCTATTAAAAAAAAAAAAAAAAAAAAAGGATGAACACGTAGTTCTTTGCACAAAGCATTAGAAAATACTGTGATATTTATTATTAAAAATGCTGAAAAGTTTATACATATGTGTCCAGCCATATATATCTTCTATCATTACTTAAGGCAAAAAAAAACAAAAGATTGCAAAAACAATAACAGAAGAAACCATTAAACCCTGCGTGCCTCATAAGGTCAAGAATATAAGCCTGGGAAAGTACTTCTATTTTTCTTTTATAGTTTTCAAAGTATATTTTGTTATTATTATTATAGAATTCTATTAAGACCCTATAAATCTGCTCCCTCTATAAATCATACATCAGTCCAGATGTACTGAATTATTAAATCAACTTGATTGCAATTACTTTTAAAAGCTAAAATCATTCACTTACAGGAACTTTTTTTTTACCCAAATGTCACAAGCCTGACACAGTACTGTACATATTGCTAGCAGAAGACAATTGGAAGTACTAAACAAATACTGTAATTCACATTACAAACATACCCAACTGATTATGATGCCAAGCATCAATACCTTTTTTATTTTTTCTTTTTTTTTAACTATTTTCTTTTTTTTTTCTCTTTTTTTTTCTTTTTTTTTTTTAATTATTATTTTAAGAGTTATGAACTGCTGCATCTCAGCTGAGGCATCACATAGGTGGTGGAAATGGACTGGTCTAGAGTCAGCATTAATCAACATTTTGTGATGGATTAATGAGAAAGGCGGTTTTCCATTTGCTACGACTTGTACTTTGGGCTTGTTGCTTCACCATGTTCCAACCTGAGCATCCAGGTCAGGTAATAGTACATTACAGATAAGGGATTATATCAGCCACGTGTTGCATTTTTGTTATATAATTAACTTTCCTTTTATTTCTTTCCCTCAGAATCTGCTTTACTACATGCTACAAGAAGTTGTATTGACTTCATTGAATCACTCTGTCATCTTTATTCACCAGAAGGACTATTCCAAGATGTCTTATTAAAAAAAAATATATATGTAGAAAACGAAAAGAGGTACAAGGCATCCTGTGTTAGATTACTATGGGACATATGGTATTGATGCAGCTTAGTTATGAATTTATAATACAAAAAACATCTGGGATAACCATGTTCAAGTGCAGACCAATTTTGTTCAAATATCTTTGGTTACGATCTCTTGATGACACAGTAAATTTCTAAGACAAAATACAAAGCAATCTCCATCTGTGAGAACTTATTTTTAGCTTTTCATTCAAATCAGGTGTTTGAATCAAATTGCTAACTTCCTTGTTTGATAGCACTGCAAGGCTCTTCCTAGTGAAGGAAGGGCAGAAGGGAATAATCAGCTAAGAGTTTTGACTTTCCTGACAATGATGTTATGATGACATCTCTGCTTCTGTTTCCATAATTTTCACTAAGAATGGCACTGTAATAAAGCAGGAAAGTATTTTCTGACAGGAAGATTCTTTCCTCAGGTGCAAAACTGCATAGTGGGCAGAGAAGTTCTTTAAACGCTGTTCATTTCTGAACAGTTTCTGAACACTTTAAAGAAACAACCAGCCAACCAATGAATCATTTTCCCAACTTTCAAATTTCACTTTTTCTTTTGTTAAGCAAAGCTGAGGAGGTATTTTCTCAGCTAAGATCCCTCTGCAACTGCTGGTGAATATAGAGCTAGTTTGCTCAGAAAAGGCTCACATAAACAGGGTCTTTCGTTGCTATTGTCAGGGCACAAAACTCTTCCTAATTTATGTCAATAACCAAGAACTACAAACTGGACTCTTTGAACATATATTATTGGATATCTCTTGGTTCAGTTCAACAAGCTTATGATAGTAATTGTTTTGTTTTGTTTTTTTTTTAGTTTGTTTGTTTGTTCCTTTTGTATTATTTTCCATTTTCATATCCGTTGCTGTGTTGCAATTTAACAAAAGCTAACACAAAATTAAATTATATATATATATTTAAAAAAAAGGTTTCAGAAAAGAATAGCAATCTCCTATGAATACTTTAACATGCACTAGTGTAACCTGTAAGAGAAAATAGGTCAGGTCACACAGACAACTTTATCCTCTGCATGACACCATAGCCTCATATAAATGAAATGTTAGAAAAACCGCATGTTTTTTGTTTACCACTAGTAATTAAGAAGAAAATCCTCCCTTGGCCTTGGAGGAAACAGAGGTGATATGACTAATGTATATACACATAGGTCACAACTGAATGCACAATCTTTCCAAAAGCTCTTTTCAAACTGAAAACATCAATAAAAGCTTCTTTTGTTGTAGTTGTTTTTAAACGCACATCTATGTACATTTTTACAAAGTTTCTTTAAATATAGTTCAGGCTGGCAAGTCACCTCTATGCACAGAACTATACGTATTTTACTGCATAGTCAGTCCTCCTCTTTTTTTTTTTTTTTTTTTCCATTTTTGTTATTAATAATAAAACTCTATTTCCCCCATCTGGATTACAGCTTCATATGCTGGGTAAAAGCCCATGATGATGTCTTTGTTTTAACAAGGGCCATTCATCGTATGGCACATAAAGATTTTTAATTTTATTTATTAAAAAGAAACAAAACTAAAACCAAACAAAAAACCAACCAAACAACAACGAAAAAAAAACCCAAACCAGAACATCTGTACAGTCAGTGGCTCTGTGTTCCAGAAGTGTCTGCTTTGCTCGTTACGCTCAAAACATCATTTTAAGTGACTTCTTCTGGCCTCAACTTTCAATTAAAGGGGTTGAGATCTTAAAGCAGTATTATAACAGCAATGTACACTTTTCACATTTCACAGGGCTTATAGTTGATCTTTAACATCAGAGAGTTTCTTTGGGAAGGAACAGTAAGAAAATAATGACTGTCCTTCTCTTTTACTTGTTTTTACTTAATATTTGAACAAGATGTTCAATGAATGATATAACATTTTCCTCTTCTTTTTTTCTTTTTTTTTTTTTTCTTTCTTTCTTTCTTTCCTCCAGGTGGCTTGTGAGGGGGGAAGGGCTGAGCTATACCCTAGTTGTTGAATGTCCATGGGGCAAATTCGTACTGTTTTGTCCTCCACTGAAGGTGTTGAAAGTATGCAAAGGCTGCATTCCTGTTAATGTATTTGGGATCATGGTTATGGTGTTGGGAGTCATGAGTGGAATGTCGTCTGGAGACCTTCTCAAAGTAAGTGTGTAGTCAGGCGGACAGGTTAGTCTCAGCGTGTCATGGGCCTGCAGTGATTCACACTCATGGTCATGTTCCAGCTGTTTCATCTGCAATGACATGATCTCTTCATTTTGTATGTGTGCGATATCATTGGTTGTGTTTCTCTGGGGGCTAGGGCGCCTGTGAGTCTCATGACGCCGCTTGTCCTTCTTGTAATATAATGCAGCAAAAGCTAAAATATTGAGGAACAGCAAGGATGCTCCCACAGCAATGGTGACACTCAGCTCTGTGGAGTAATCTCGCTTGTTTTCTATCAGAACTGTTGTATCCTCGGGAGCTGTTTTATGAGTGTCTTTTGAATGTTTGGGATTGTTGGCAGGTGTCATTGCTGGGCGTTTGGTGGCTGGCCATAATTTACCAGGAGAGCGTCGAGTAACATAAGGAAATGATGTCATGTCAGGAGGGGGTACTTTAGTTGTTGTGGAAACATACTGAAAAATTTCATTCAGGTTGTGAAGGTGTGGCACAAGCTCCAACCAGAAAGCAACTTTTGTTGCTCGGTAGTGATCACGAACTCGGGGTTTCAGGCCAATATGCAGATAAAGCTGATCTTTAGGATTGTATTTGGACCAGGCTACTTCTTCAAAGCGGTTGGGTTTTGTGTGGATGAACTTTGTGTCTTGTGGAACAGGCTGGTTTGGATCTCTACAAAAATAAAAAGCAATGTTATAGTCATTTTAGAGCAGCAACAACAACAACAAAACTCTGCCCCTTAGTTAAGGGTTAATCCTACACTTAACCCAAAAGTGGAAGCTAGGAAAACTTCACAATATTTACAGTGCATGTTATTATGTAAACTAAAGTCTAAATACTTACTGTACAGTGTATCTCAGACGCAAAAATACTTCCTTGAATGTAAACAAAAAAAGGATGTGTTTCAGTTACCAAAAGCTCATCTGGAGTTTTGTGAGTCAGATGCATACTCTAAAGTAGTCTTAGAGAAGTATTAATTATCTTCTCCCATAGTTAGTAAAGGTTTAGGCTCAGCATTTCTCTAGATTTGACATCAACATTCCCAGTTACTCTACCACTACTTCCACTGTTGTAATTAGGCTTCTAATCTCTATGAAAATGTTGAAAATCCATGTGACCATGAGAATTTATAATGAATGCGTGTTACACAAAAACTTCAAAACACGAAGTATCAGGGCTGATACAGGTAATTGGGTACAACTTGTCCTTGTGTTCCTTTACTGAACTATTAATACCCCTTTGTTCAGATATCTACTTTGGGATAAAGCCTTTGAACAATTTCTCTGTCACAAATCATTCCGTAATTTGCATTTTACATTAAGTGTTCAGTGCACAAGGAACTATATATGGGTTTAGGAGCCTTAGTTTTGTCCCAGTTACTATAGATAAGACCTACATTAGCTGACAAGTTTTATATTAGTTAACTAAGTAGTAGCATTTAAAAACAATTGCAATTAAATATTTGGATTCCAATTTTTTTATTATCTTTTTGTTATTTTACTGAACCCAAATATTTAACATCAATAATGTTTTTTTCTATCTTTTTTCTCATTTTTTTCTTTCATAAAGATTCAAAATAAAGAGAAGTCTGTAGCACAGTAGGTATTTAAATGTGGTTAGCGTACACATATCCTTATAATTTTGGCAAGTGTTACTCAGATAAATATAAACTTCCCTGGCCATGAACAAATGAAGAGTTCAAAATAAATCTAATAGTTTACTATTATGATCTACATTAGCTTTAATCCTCTCTAGCAGTAAAACATATTTTCAGATACTTTGTGATATGTTTCACTGAGAGCTTATGATTGATTTTCTGTGCATTGCTCTGAAAACTTTCCATTCCCCTTTCCATTCCCATATGCATTAGTTTATTTCCAGTGAAAATGATTCTAATATTTTCCTTTTCTTCCAGTATACTGTTATGGATGTTATGGGAATATGAAAAACTACTGTTACATATTTTAAAGCATTTTTTTTTTTTCATTTCTGTTTCCAAAGGCTCATGAGCGTGATTACCAAATTTAGTGTTCCTTTGCTGTTCATAAAGATCTATTCCTTAACCATTCTCAAAATGGACCGTTAATTTGGCTTTAATAATCATATGATTCTGACATCCCTCTGTTTACCTGAAATATATTTTCCATTTCTGAATTAAAGAAATAATTCATTTTCTATGTAATTTTATATTATTTTGTTTTGTTTATGTTTCTGGGTTTGATTTTTTCCATATTACACTGGATAAAGTATTTCCAATCTCAATAGGATGTAAACTAAGAGTTCAGGAATGATAGCTATTTATTATTATTATTATTATTTTTAATAAATTCTGTAAATTCTGTAAAATAGCAATTTATTAGTCACTGTGGCTGCAGCTAGAAAAAAATATATCAATTTCCAAGTACTGAGGCATTTGATCTTAATATGCCGATACTTTGAGGGATTCTAACATGCTTTTAAGAAGGAAATAAAAGTATTTCTTCTATTCTCAAAGAGTACACTGAAGGATTTGGCAAATGCAAAAGGGAAGATATTGACAGCACAGTATATCTGCCACAGTGCATTTGGGCTCAACCCATAAATTCTAAAACAAACAAAAAATCAACCTGATTATTAAAATGCAAAGCATTTTTCTTTCAGAAACTCGAAATCCTGGAAGAGTTACAGCAAAAATCCCCCTTGTGTTCTTCCCTCTTGCTGTTCTGATTCAGAACAGACTCTCAGACTCTCAGACTCTGGAAAGGATCCTACATAAGATGTAAATTACACTAGCTCATGTAAATGAGTTGTACTTCATACACAGTAGAGGAGATGAAGAAGTTCAGTAGTCCAGCTAAGTGCACTTTGTTCTTAATCCCTTCCCTTTTTTCCTGAACAGATATACGAAAGAGGAAGAATCCAGGGCTCACTGAAGGTAAAACAAAGTTTACCTTTATCAAAACAGAAATTACCAAAATGTTTAGATTTTTATTTTTGTGTCTGTGTAAAAATGACTGCAGATAATGATTTTAGCATGTAACTTTCTGAAATTAACATTCTTCCCCTAGAAACAGCCTATGAATATATAAATATTAACCTTCCTTTCCTTTCTTGCTCTTCTATTTGGCAACTCCATGTCTCCTTTTTAACTCTGTCTATTAGGAACACTGATTTGTCCTGACTCCTCCTCCAAACACAAGAGGGAAAATTACAGATACATGAGACTAGTCTTATATACTGGGATTTGTTTACATGGTCATGTGTAAGCATGAAACACCCCAATAAAACAAAGAACGGAAAAAAAGGCAGTCAGTCCTAAACACAAGTCATTGCCTGTGAGTATCAAAACTGTATTGTTGGCATCAATTCTAGGGTTAATCAATAATTGAGTAGATGGTCTAAATACTGTGTATCTGAACTTGGAGGACACGTACCTAGATAATTTTTTCATAAGAAAATGAAATGACTAAATATAGTTCTAGACAAAGGATCTAATACATAATAAGATAACTTACCACAATCATCCTGTGGATATAAATAAGAAAAAAAATATTTTCTCCCTCCTTCTATGCTCACTGTCGATATTTCATAAAATCATAAGGTTACAAATTATGACATGGTGAGTCATTTCCTGGTGATGTTGAACAGTTCATCTTATTATAAATATTTTTTCAGTATCCTATTAAAAAAAAAACTTATCCAGTATTGTGGATAGCCATAAAGTATAGATGTACAAAGCATGCTCCAAAAGTAATGCCTTTTATTTTATCATATTGGCTCACGATATCAGTAGTAGATGATGGTGGTATGGCAGCAGAGGTTAAACCTTCACAACAATATCTCATTGCATTCTGTTGCCATGTGACAAATGGCAGCAGAGGGACAATCTGACAAAATGGCTTCTGACATGGTGTGTCACTGAATTTCTCCGTAATGGTACCCATTGACACTCACTGACGCTTATTGAATGTTTCTGGAGATCCGACAGTGGATGTGAACACAGTGAGGCAGCGGGTGGTACATTTCAGCCGTGGTGATGGCAGTGTGAAAGGCAAGCCATGTTCCAGATGGCCAGGCACAACTGTCACACTACAGAATGAACAGCATCTCAGTCAGCTCATCACATCACTCAGAATGGTGACTATGTCTAAAAAGAATGTTTTGTAGCTGCAAATTTGCTGCTGTGCTCTTTTCATCTGTTGTAGTTTCCATAGAAATAAATAAGAGGCATTAATTTTGGAGTGATCTATGTAGATACTGTCTTTTCTCATATCCAATTAGCTGTTCGAAAAACTTTTGATCTGCTACATTAACTACAACTTCAGTTTTTCTTTTTTTTAGCCTCTCACATCACTTTGGTGTTTCTGGACTCTCACGTGGCTCCAGTCTGTAGTTACAGAACATAAGAAGATAGGAGATTTTCCTTTAAAAACACACTCTAATTAAGATGATAAAAATATAATCTGAATACTTTTTTAGTTCTATACTTCCTCATGTAACAAATCTCACAGTGCATAGCTTGGTTCCCAATCTCACTGGTTGATAGGGAGGAATATTTTTTGTTTGACTGTTTTTCTTTATTTATACTATCACTAGAACAAAAATAATGTTTATTGCTCTTTTTTCCATCTGATGATTTGTTTTCATAATTTATAGAGTTCAGATTAAACAGATTCTACGCCCAAAAATGTTCCTGTCCAGCAATGTATGAACTTGTCTGCAATATACATGACAATCTTTCTTGTTTCTTTATCTTTCTAAGTTCTTTACCAGGAGAGTGGTGAGGTGCTGGAACGGGCTGCCCAGAGAGGCTGCAGATGCCCCGTCCCTGGAGGTGTTCAAGGCCAGGTTGGATGGGGCCCTGGGCAACCTGGTCTAGTAAATGGGGAGGTTGGTGGCCCTGCCTGGCAGGGGGGTTGGAGATTCATGATCCTTGAGGTCCCTTCCAACCCAGGCCATTCTGTGATTCTGTGATTCTGTGATTGTCTTATCTTAGATTTTTTTATTAACATGCAAAATCATCTGACTTCACCTATCACTTTCTTTTCCTCTCTTTCAATCTGCACTGTTTTGCTCAATTTAACACGTTGCAGTTTACTGTCATTAAGTTATCACCTTATGGGCTACAAATGCACATTCAAAGTATTGCTTTTTTTCTCAAGTGCTATGAAGTAAATGTGTCTGCAATAAATGCTGGCTGAAGAGTAGTACACATTCCTGTTTACAAGAAGAATTAGTAGGTGACCTGTAGGGCAAATGAGGGAACTCTATTTCATATCTGCTAATGGCATCAGAAGAATGTTGAGAAATGGTAGGACATTTTCTCTTATGCAGAATCCCAAATAGCATGTTGAAATGCCATTTTTCTTTTACGTAATTTTGCAAGAGCATTAACTACTACCAAAGTCACAATCACCAAAATGGAATTGTTACATTAATGCATTTCATTTTTTGTCATTTTTTTTACTTCATCAGAGAGGAAAATATCTTGACAGTTACACACGGAGTCTGCTTCCAAGCCACTGAAAGACCTATTGATAATTTATTTTCCTTAAGCAGTCTTCTTTAATACATATTAAGAAAAAAAAAATCAAACAAAAAACTCTGTAGAGTTTCTTCACACTTTCCCTGATTTTTCAAGTTATTTCAGTAATAATAATGATGTTGCCACTCCTCCCTGATACACTGGTACACAATCATGGTTTTGCCCATGTCTCCTTACATCACTTTTACCAGGTCCCACTGTTGCTGTACTTCCAATCAGCTATGAGCTACTGAGGAAAGTAATGCATAAGTACTGTTTTTAATCTGACCAACAGACTTGCTATTGAAAACAGGTATTCCTTCAGATAAAAATATCAAAAGAAATGCAAGGTTCATAAAGGAGTTCACAGAATTGATTTGAAAATACATTTCTTCATTGTAAGTTTAATGACATCTTCCTTTAAAAAGCCAAACTGAATAGATATCCTTAATAACTCAGTTAACTTTTTGCTTCAGAATCAGTGACAGTAAAATAATTCAGGAGTATTCCTCTGAATTACAAAGAAATTCAGGATTTGTTCTTTAGGCCTATATATTTCCCATCACCCACTTGAGAAGACATGGATAAGTGTGGACAAAGATGCAGAGTACTACCCAAACTACCCAAAAGAGGGTAATTTTTAGAAACCTGATAAATGTCTCTGCGAACATAGTTTCATATCCACTTTGTGAAACTGCAAATCCTTCTTCACAAAAGCGTCACTTTCAGAGTATCCATTAAGAGCTGGCACACATCCCCTCACATCATCCAGATTCCCTCTGCTGATGTATCTGCGAGGAGTGTAACATGGACCTAACTAACAGAACACTTGTGCATATAAAATTACAATTTCTGTTAGGGTAGTACTACTGACAGAGGACTGAAGCTTTAAGTGCACTTCGTAATGAAGCTCTCACATATAATTTTCCACACAGTGGAATCAAAAGCCATATATTCATGTAATTTTTATATCTCAAATCTAGTTTCTCACACCTGCTCTCTAACAAATTACTTCCCTATTTCTAAGCTAAGCTAGAAACAAGGTTTTGAAAAGGCTAAGACATAGGTTCATAACTGGGTGATGGTAAGTGTAGCTTGCTAAAATTAGCTTTCAAGTAGAAACAGCTGCAAACTGCTTGCAACTATGAGTAATGGCGGAAGTTGGGGCTGAAAGAAACTTCTTAAAAAATGTTTAGATGCAACTTATTGTAGAGGGAATAATCACAAAGAAATTGCTACTAACAGTGAGAATGCAGAGATCTCAGTAATAAATCCAGTCATGCGTATTTGCAAGAACCTCATGTCCTCTATGTACGCATGACACTTAATCCAAAAAAAACCAAAATTATGTTAAAATACTCTTTTTGAATGTGCACTACAGTCAACATGGGACAGTATTTGTCCACAAACCAAACTTTCACCAGTTTGTCTACCCCAGACATCCAACTGATGTCTTATTGTTTCCAAATACATCTAAATATTTCACAGTTCATTCGCTCTTGCTTGGGATTTCTGCACTCAAAAGTGTCTGTTTGACTAAAATGCGATACAGCAAAAGTTTTCTTTTGCTTTGTAAAGTGACCTGAAACATTGGATTGTTTCTTACTCAATTAATAATCAAGGTTTTTGCTATGACTGCAAAATGTCTCTGCATTGAACATCATCTGGATATTTTAAAGACTGCTAAAAGCTGTATGTTTCACAATGGGCATCTCTGAATTTTTTTTACAATGGTGCATACTACTCACTGCACTGCAGTAAAGCTGCAGTTTCTAGAGTCCAATTCTGCCACTGAGCATTCACTGGAAAGATTTACAGCACCATTGTGCCATAAGTACCTTTGTTTAGTACTGAAGACTCAAGGTTAACAAAAAAGCCGTTGTTGTACAAGCAAAATACCACATTAATATTTAGAGGAATGGTATAGAAAACAGAGAAATTATTAATAGCACTCACAGATTAAGCTGCTTTGAGGGTTTTTTTCCCTTGATGTCTACAATTCTTTTTCCTCAAAAATATTGATGTATTGTTTTGTAAGCAGAATTAATTTGAATTTTTAACCTTCTCAAAGCAAAATTTATATCTGAGTCTTTTCTTCATCCCAGACCACTATTCATTACGGCCATTACAGCCTACAGAGGGAAAAAAAATCTTTTCAGTATCTGCCTTTCTGATTCACTTTTTCTCTGAGCTCCCATTCCTATGAAGGTCACTAAAAAGAAAACAACTTCCTTACTTTTCTAAGACATAACTGCTATTTGCCTGACAGTTCTTTCTTCTGGTAGAATACATTTCCTCTGATTTTTCAGTAACTTAGTGAGCTGCTTTTTCTCTAAGAAAGGCTTTTTCTTAATAATTGCCCTATTTTTGAATCAAAAATACAGTGCATTATTCTTCTCACTGAGCTACTGAAAGAAAATAGTTTGCGGGAACACACTAATTAAAAATCTATTACATATGAATAAGCCCCAGTAACATAGTGCCTCACACATACCTAACAGTGCTATAATCATAAGTCACAATACAGGCTTGGAACCACTGCTATGGAAATTCAACTATTTTAGGAACGTGTTATCAACAAGAAGGAATGCTAGAGGTCAAACTTACCCAGTTTTGGCAAAGTTTGTCCAGTATGTCATAACTACTGCACTGAGCATGACATCATTCTTGGAAAAGTTGCAGTTGAACAATTCTGTTGGTCCAATCATAGGAATGCCAAACACATAAGGGACTTCATCACCATGAGCTGAATCAGCCCAGCTTGGTTTCATTTCACTTTGGCAGTGGTGATAAAATGCATAAAAATACGTTGGAGATCCATACTGGGCATGCAGATCAGCAGTGGCAACAGCAGGAGCAACCCACTGGTGGTCAGTAAAAAGTGCTACCAGGGTCTTCCGTCTTGTTTCAGGGTTTTCCTTGTCTGCCCAGTCCGTGTACATGAATTTAATGGTCTCTCGGAGTGTATCTTTCCCCTCTGGATAACCATATAGATTGTCCACAAAATTGGAGACAGAAAAGTCAAAATCATTGGGAGAAACACCATCTTCATTGTCTACAATGCCATCCACAAATTTTAAACCTTCTCCTTGATTCACACCCAGCATTATATCATAGTTAAGGAATTCGCCTTGCTCCATGAGAATCTGAGGGTCATCTGGAATCACATCTCCATCTATCACGGGCCCAAAGGCAATGTGGTACGTGGCTGGAGTGATGGTCTGTTGAATGAGTTCTTTGTAGTTCTTATTCCGAAGGCATTCAACCAAATCAGTGGTATCCAGCATGTCGCAGCCGACTTTATCTGCCAATATCCGAGTGTACTTGGCAGGCTGGTAGTTCACTGCCCAGCTGGACAGGGCTGTTCCACTCTGTATGATTGCCTTTTGGAACAAACCTGCAGGTGCAAATTGTTTAAATACAAATCAAATTATATTAAAAAATATAATAAAATTAAAAGCAGCTTTCACTAAGCAAAGAACACTTTTGACTAAAGAGCGCATATTCCTATATTTCAATTCAGTTTGTATATAATTTTCTTACCACCTCCTTTTTACAGTGTCTGTAATAGGCCATTTAGGTAAATCTCTCTTGTTCTTGTTGCTCATGTACAGAAAGAATTAAGATTTCAGATTATTGTTTCAAGAGTAAAACTCATGCTTGTACTGCAGTTTTCTTTTTCTTTAATGGAAGTCCCCTGATTTTAGCACAGCAGTAGTCCTGTAAAAAATTTCCGTAAAGGAGTGGCAGCTACATGTAATCATATCCTCTTTGCCATGTCAATGACTCTCATAAATGCACTCTTCAGTAGTTTAAAGGTCAAATGAAAATTACACACTCTCATTTCTTTCACAGAAGCCATTCATCATATGATACAAAAAAAAAATCTGCTCTGCTAAAATCAATTTTATAAGCTTGAGCCCTCTCCTCTGATATCATTTTTCATTACCACCTTGAAGTATATACATATAAAGAGTAAAATATATATATGCGTATGTTTGTGTGTAGTGTAAGTACTACCTATATGGTGAATTAAAATATGTTTCAATGTTTTGGAAGAATATAAGACAAAAATAAATAGTTCCTTACGTTTGTTTTAGATGTATTAATATACAGAGCAAACAGAGACTAGGACTGAAGAGTTTCTTTGTGACAACAAAGCACTAAAAAGCAACCGGAGCTTACTGGAAGATCTGCTTCACCTCCATTTTCCTGGTAAGGTCAGTAAAAAGACCTACTGTATACTAAAATTAAAACACTTGGGACTCTTCTACACAAGATTTCTACAGTCAAACCAAAGAAATTCCAAAGACAGCAAGAGCTACAAAAGCATTTGAAGACCTTGAAGCATTTACAAGGAAAAATGACTGTGACCAATAAACCTTTGTGATGACAACTTACTACACATATCACAAAATTTCAGTGATGTCATTGGTTAGGCTTTCCATTGTTCCATCAGTTTGTTTTTGTCAGGGCTTACTCAACTGTTACTCACTGCATGCTATTGTGTCACTACCCTGAATTGTCAGGAATAATTAATTCTATGTGCTTCTAAATAGGTTGTGTTTACCAGCAATCCTTCTACAACGGCTTGCTAAGGCTGAGCCTTCTTCCATACACTTTTGTATGATAGCATGGAGTCATGAATATGATAGATGTTTAGTTATATTGGGCTTTTTTGACAAGATTATCTGTTCGGGAAGGATGGTGCTGTGGGAAGTACCCACATGCAGCAGGGACTGATAGCGGCCATGGAGGGGCAGCAAAGATGAAGTGTTATGAAATGATTGCGTTCTCCATTCCTCATTCTCCTGTGCTGCTCAGGGGGAGGAGGCAGAATAGGATGGATGAGGGGAAGGTGTTTTTTGTTTGTTTTTAGTTTCTCACTTTTCTAGTCTGTTATTAGCTAAATACAATAATTTGCATTAGTCTGTTTATGCCAAATCTGTGTGGCCTGAGAAGGTAATCAGTGAGCAATCTCCCTGTCCTTATCTGAACACATCAGCCTTTTTCATCACATTTTCTTCCTTTGGGGAGTGTGCGTGAGAGTGATGCAGTGGAACAGTTTCCCACCAGTGTGAAACCACAGCATTTTTTTGTCTTCTATCTTTTTTATTTTTTTTATTTTTATTTTTTTGCAGTGTTGGTGTTGCCAACGGGTATCTATGAGGGCTACACTGAAAATAATGCCTCATATTTTATTATATTAGCATTACTTTCAGAGCAAATTATGAATATGGTACTAATTCTATACATTCTCTGTATTTTGCTGGGTTTTTTTGCAGGGTAGAAATTCTGCCAAAATCTTAAAAACTCCCATAATAACTGTGGGAAGTTATATAAATTTTTTAAGTTTGAACTCTGTTGTAGTTAAGTAAGGAAATAGTCTAAATACATGTTGAGAGGGTAAACAAGAGTGTTTATGTTGCCTAATACAAATCTAGAACAATAAATAGTGGATATTTTACAAAAATTACAGATGTAGTATAATTCTGTCAAATTGTTATGGGTATTTAAAAAAATATATATATAAATATATTCTGTTTTTATTCTGACTACAAAAGAATCATTTTTCCATTACTGTATTACTATGTTTTGTTCTTACCTTCTGAATAGTGAGAGAGTGTCAGAAGACTGACACAGGAAGCTCCTGCCCCAGATCCAAAAATAGTAACTCTTTTTGGGTCTCCTCCAAAAGATCCAATATTTTCTTCAATCCAACGCAAAGCTTGGATTTGGTCAAGCAATCCGTAATTGCCTTTTGCAGCTTGGTCCCCAGTACTTAAAAAACCTATAAGGCAAAAAGGGATAATTTTAGTTCACAGACACAGAGATAGCTGCAGGATATCCACACATTCACAACACATACTCTCATATTTTCAACTTCTGGGCTATTTTTTTTCTCCTTATTTTAAAGGTTACAATCTTACTTAAATGTCTCCAGCACAAGCAGTAGAAATCATTCTGTATGCTGTTTGATTTCGGTTTGTTTTGCTCTACTGCAAAGGTTTTATTTGTGCAAAATCATCATTATTATTATTGTTATTAATTTATGAAATAACATTGTATCAATGAAAATAGACAGGCTGAAGATATTAAAGGTTTAATAGCTGTATGTGATTAAGGTACAAAAGATTAGGAAATTGTTTTGGGGTAAAGAAAACACACAGCAGTAAATCATACACCAAATCTTCCACTAAGAGCAATGCTCCCTAACACATTCGTTTAAATGCTTCTTAACCTGGACCATCATTCTCCTGACCTACATAGCTCTACAAATTACTCTACTTTTGATAAGGATGGACATGCTCAGAAATAGAAAAGAATGAAGAAAATAGTAAAAGGAGCAGGAAACAATGACAAAAAAATCACACTCAATTTTTTTCAAAGGGTATTTATTAGGAAGACAGCAAGTAAACTGTGAAAAAATTAAACCATTAGTAGGGAGATTTTATCTGAAGTAATCAGGTTTTGTTTCTTTCCTTGGAAACTGCAGGAAAAACTGTGCTGCTGTTTTTTGTTCCTGTACTGTAGTTATCAGAAACAAAGAACAACATATTTGCTGCCTGTCTTGCTGCTTAGAACGAAATGACCAAGAGACCAGGACCAAGATTAATTTGTTTTTCTGAAACCAACTAATGTGAAGCATTAGCCATGCTGCCTATCATTCACAGTCTAGACTTTGTGCTACATTACAATTACCACATCAAGTCATGTACTTACAATTACACTCTTTTACTCCCACAGACCTTTCACTGTCAGACAATGGAAGTCAGTAGTCTATAAGAAATACCTTACATCGAATGGATGTTTTCAGATGGACATCACTGATTTAGGCTCCAGTGACAGCTACACGTCAAGTCAAAACAAGGGACTCACTCACTATTGTTTACAAGCTATCATTTCAGAAAATTAGCCAGAAGGAGGCCTCAGGACTCAGGAGATCTAGAGTCCTGGAGCAGTTTGAAGTGAGATTAAGCCTTGAGCCACTTCAGCATGCCCAATGCCTTCTGGCCTGCCAGGAAAGGAGACCCAAGACCCTAAGGAAAAAAGTCCTTGTGGTACATACGAATATTGGCAAAGGGAAAGAGACTGCTTTGTATTGGTTGTAGCAATTTTTCAGTGACAGAAAGAAAGAAAGTTCACTAGGTTTGAGTAATTAAATGACTGATAATGGAGGAAGTGGAAAAGAAGATGAAAGAAAAGAAGAAATCGTATGTGTTGAACATTCACAGATGCATTTCCATAATGTTTTCTCTGATAAAATTTCTAAAATGAGATGCAAATCCAGCCTCAATATTTAAAAGTAATGCCACATAAAGGACTAAACTCTAAATTTACAGTGTCGTATAAACTATATTGCGGTGAAATAAATTTCTACATGTAAGATCTGCCATGAATGAATAAAAAGCATTACCTTTTGTATAAACAAAATCATATTTAATTAGCAATTTTAATTGGTATTTAATGCCAATAAATGTTTCATTTGTTCTTTATTTCTTTTCAAAAAACACTTTATACAATTACAGTAATATGAATCATAACATTTTTGCTAAATAGCATTTGATAAGGCTTTCATATAAAACAACAACATAAACCTCTGATAGTGAGGAGGCAGAACTGTAGTAACATCTTCTTCTTCCATACCAAAGAGGAAAAAGAAGCAAACAAACAATTAATCTATATATATATATATGTAACAACTGTCTTATTTTTCACATTCCTTCATTATCTTTGTAAGACTGTAAAAGAAAGAATAACCCACTTGCTGACTTTGTTTGTTGCAGTTTACTTCAATTTTCTATAATATTCTACAATTAAGCTTTTATTCAATCAGAACTGTGACCTCCCTGGGAGAAAGTGACTGCTGTAACCTTTAAAGCAGCATAGTAATTAATATTCAGATCCTAAACACGTTTCAGCTCTTCTAGCAGTATCAAGATAAAGCTTGTTGATCTTTGTGATTTTGCAATCTTTCCAAATGAACTAAAAAGTGATGGAGTAAAACTGCAGTCAATGCAGATATGATGTTAGACAAATTAAGATTTTTGTTTGTTTGTTTCAACAGTTCTCTGCTGATTCTTATTAATTGCAAGAGCAATTTTTCTTAATTTAAAAACTAAGCATCAAGGTAAAGTGTCAGCCCCACATGACAAAAATTGAAATCAATAGTCTGTCTTTCCTTGATGAGGATATATTTTCTTTCATGTTCTGCATACTGGATCAAAATTTTTGTTTTAAGCCATTTCAAGAATTTCAGGCAAGGAGTAACTATTAGCCCAGAAATATGCAATACTAATAGATTTTTAATTTTTATTATTTTTCTGTAATCACTATGAAAATTTCAGACCACTTTATCTGTGTGTGACTCTTATGTCCTAAACAAACAGGAATGCAGGCTTGCTTTTGGATTATACTTTGTGCCTTGTAAGCACATTTTTAAGCAGAGTAAGAATATTTTCCATTTTTTTTTCTGTATGGTACGATTTATAGGATAGTCTGTGAACTGAAAATCCATGGATTAGGACTTTAATAGAACATGGAAGCCCTTCTCACTATCCTAATGCAACAAATAAAGGATGGCAAGTGCTGAATATAGACAACAAATAACATTTTTTTCCTTTCCACATAATGAACCAGAAACACATCAGCTGTAATATTCATTTCTTGACTTTATAAACCTTTCTTCCTTTAAATAATGATACAAAGATTGGGAGGGGCATCCACATGGATCTCCTACTGCAAAATGCCACAGACAACAACAGCTGAGAAAGAGAAATGTGATCACAACACATGTGTGATTGAAATGTCCCAAACATTTTTAGGGGATATTTGTTCCAAACTGATCAACCATGCCAGAGGGCAAGAACACCACCAGCTGAAATGAGAAGCACTCACGGATTAAGAGTCTTTGGAAACAAAGAACAATCAGTCTGGAGAGAAGTACGAAAGAGGCATGAAAATTTAGAAAAGTGCAAAGAAAGAACAGGAGCTAGTGATGATCCTGAAGTTTTCTGTGAAAGTGTGCCAATAATCTCAATTACAGTGCAAGCATGGGCATGAACAGGATCAAAATAGTAAGACTTTTAGTCACATGATTTTCATTTGCAAGGAGCAAGCTAATGTGAAGTCACATTTCAACAGTGGATCTTGTCCAGATATATGAACATTTCTGTAAAATATTTCATTTACAATAAATATGATATTGGAATTTAATGTATACTAAAATTCTGGCAATAAAATTTACAAACTGAAAGTTATACAATGGTTTATGGGCATAGAATAGATAGTTTGAGGACAATAGCATGAGTATGACAAAGAAGAAACAATCATAACTGAAATCTTTATGCCATGTAGCACTCAGATCAAATAAGGTACGAAAGGGTGCATAGGTCACTATTAACTTTAACTACCCAATAGCTCTGCGTCTAATCTAATATTATTAGTACTATCTTGACAGATAGTATAGGAAAAACAAAACAAAACACTGTCCAAAAACAGCTTCACATTTTTATACACCTGAATTTGAATGGGTAGAATTCCCATAAAAGTAATTTTCTATACAAGCAGACAACTGTAGGTGATCAGCTTACACTGAGATCAACATCTTAGGCAAGTTTAGGTGAAATCAGCCCTATGCAGAGGATGAAGTCAATTCTAGTACTGGTAGATCCTGTAGCTCAGGACAGCCTGGCAAAAGGGCAGGCTCTGTTCTGCCTTCTATGAAAGCACTGGATGACTCCTCTGACTTCACTGTATTCCTGGATTGAAGCACCAGAAATGTTAATTTATTTCCATGCGAGGGCATTTGAATAACATTGCTGCCATTTGCTTTGAAGTAACTGGGCATGCTATTGCCATGAGTACAAAATTAACTTTAAAAGAACAGAAAACATACACTTAGGTTAGATAAAGAAAAAGAAAGAAACATCATGAAGTTAAATACAGCAAGTTATGTTCTGAGAGCTTTAGAGATAAATGCCATCTCCAAAATAATCAAAATCCTGCAGCAATTTGCATTTATTTATTCCTATGAACTGATTTCTTGTGCTTTTAAGTCATTCCAAAAATAAAACATTATGACGAATTTCCTTTTCTATTTCCCAGGCAGTATTACATAGGATTATAACATTGCGGGGAAAGTCCATTCTTCATCTTTGTATTTGGTCCTTGGACATAATCCATATCAAATCAATTTGATGGCTGACTGAAAGCCTAAATTCTGAGTATTCCTCCATTGATTTTTTTTTTCCTTTCATTCCTTCTTCTCTGTTCTTTTATTTTCTTTCTTTATTCCTTTATAATTTTTATTTTCTCTTTCATACTAGGCAATGGAACAAGACACTAGGCACTGAGCTACTGAACTGTATTTAATTTTTTTTATCTTCATTCCTTACTCATCCCTTACACAGCAGTCAGCTATGACATTTGAATTTCTATGTCAACACCAGCTGCAAAGGAAAGCTTCCATAACAAAGGCATTCATGAAGAGAGTAATTTGCCTGCTCTAAATGAAGAGCAGAACAATGGTAACAAGTATCAAGAACACTCATACAATGTGACATTTTTCAAATAAAGTAAATATTACTTCACGTCTTTTACTTTCTCAGTTTAAACATGAGCTGCTCTATGCTTATTTTATTCTCATTTTACTGTATTCTATTTGACATACACAACCATATAGTAGCATATATCATTGTCTGTAGCCCATGCCAGGGTGTAATAGACTGTATGTTGTTAGAAAGCTAAGAGGGAGGTAAGGAAGCTAGTGAAACTAGATACTGATAAGATTGACCCATTATGATTTTGTGTAGGTTGTCTTTGTGTAACAAAACAGCAACCATTTTGTTTTCTTTTTTCTCAAGGATCAGTGCTTTGCACTGCTCTAGTAACTCTTAGGACAGATTTTTTGTTTTATAAATTTGTACTGCAATGATTAGTATAAAATATCCCAGTGGAAGAAGACAGGATCTGGTGTGTGAAAGTCATATTTTCTTTCTGTTTCAAAATAATATTGAAATTCACAAAGGTAATTCAGTACAGGCAAGTGAAACCAACTTTTTAAGATGTAAAGGAAATCACATATGAGAAAGCTAACCCGTTTATTTGACTTTTACCACAGTTGATGGAAAATGATATAAAAATGAAAGATTAAACTTCATTCCGTCACACTATTTATTAGCTAATAGAAGAAATGTCACAAGTGCATCTTAAAATGAGACACAATCTTCACAGCAAATGAATATTTTTCCCCTTTTGCACTTTACATATTTTCTCAAAATCAAAATATTCAGTTTCTAAGCTGAAGATGTTGCCCTTCTAGAAAAGCTAATGCGAAACCCAACAAGATGCATTGAACATCCAAAATATCATATAGAGAAATTAATCACCAGGAAATATACACAAAATAAACACACAAAACAAACAAGTTAGCACATTTTGATCTATTTCTTTGATTCTTTCTAAACCTTGTTTCATTTTAAATTTCTTCTGTCTTTATGCCTTCTCACAACTGCTGCCCAGAACTGTGTATCCTGCTCCATTTTTTTTTTTTTTTTGTCTCTCCAAGCTTCTCAGCTTCTCAGAAGGAAGATTAATTTGTATTATATCTGATCACCAATATGACATAAGAAATATAAACAAGATAGAAGAGACTATGCTTGGAAGCATAAGCATGTCTTTTTCATTTTCATTTTCATTAGTTTCATTTGTGAAATGCCAGACGAGGGTATTCTGAAAGCATAGCACAAATGATAAACATAAACTCTAGTAGCGCTTTTTTTTCTTTTTTTTTTTTTCTGTACACATCACATTTACCAATGTAAAAGTGTATCTGCTGAATATAAATGTTAAAATCTTCAAACATTAAATGCAATCCATTGGGATTTCATTCATTTCATTAACTGAAACCATAACTACTACAGGAAGTCCCTGAGATAGAAACAGTCTGAGGCTAGAGAAATATTAGAGGGAATTATTTTATATGTTTGTTACTTTCCCCCAAGCCTCCCTGTCAGAGTCTGGAGGTTTGGATGCTTTGCTAGGTGTAAAAGACTTTTTGTTTTTGTTTTTGTTTTTAATATTCAGCAACACTGTCTCTTAAGTATGGCCTGCTCCTCTAAAGTAGAGGTCACAGAAATAAATTTCTGTCTGCCAAGGGTACTCATCCTATCTGGCTCCAGATAAGACTCATTTGAATTTTAACTCCAGACTTGATGAGTAAAAAGAAAATTGCAGTGACGACAAGACGTTTTCCAGTTTCCATATGAGTTTGCAGATTGTGTTAATTCATAAGGAATAGAAATGTCTTTAGAACAATATTCTAACTCAGGCTTAACCACAAAACCAGCTTGTTATGATTCTGCCTTGATGGATTTTTTCAAATTATTTCTATCATGAAGACAAAACAATTACCACATACATATAGTACAAAAGAACAGGTGAGAGAGAGGGTAATGTGAGAATACTGCTATTTATTATTATTATTATTATTCATTATTTATTATTTTATTTTTATTGTTATTTTTTTCGGGAGAAAATCTTAGATTAGAATACATTAAAGTCATCTGAAAATGTCCTGAATCGCATATGATTGTAAGTACATTTAAGGGAAAAAGGATGAGAAAAGACAATGGGATGCATAATAGCAAGACTTAAAATGTGATTTTATATATATTTCTCAGGAGTGAAAAGCTTCTTAAGGACCATAAATTTATCAGTTTACTAGAGAGGTCAATACGTTTCCTTCAGTTAACCTATTATGAAATTTCTATCATAAAATATTTTTAATGAATCCAATTGAAATTTGTACATGGCATCATTTTTAAGTCTGCTGTGTACAGTGCAAAATGCTCTGAAACCATTGTACAATGAGATTAGGTCAAGTCATATTATCTAAAGTATTAGATATTGAAACTATACTCAACATTCAGTTTCATATTCTTCTTTCATGGTAAGCAGCACATAACTTTATAAGAAATGTCACTGGAAAAGCTTTTGACAACTGTATTGAACGTAGATTTTTTTTTTTAATGGTAACTGAAGACGAGAGCAATAAACATTGCAGAATGCATTCACTGATCTGTTATCTTCTCATTTACTGTTTATCCAAGTGGTCACAGATTAAACTTGCCACAAAATATACACAAAATATAATCAATATCACAGGAAAAAAATTTAAAAAATGTGATTTGGAGTCAAAACCAAAGTCAGTTAACAAGACAAATGCGCTCTGAGTATTGAAAACCAAATGAATGAGAATCCCTGACCAGCAGCCACGCACCACCATAGCTGCTTGTTTAGTTACCCTTCACCAGCACAACAGGGAGAAAATACAACGAGCTAAAGCAAGATGATCTGTGGGTTGGGATGAAGACAATTTAATAGACGATGGAAAGACAAAAACACAACCAAATCAAAGGACATTGTTCAACACCTCCCAAGGGCAGATCAATGCCTAGACAGTCTGAAACAAAGGCTACTTCAGAAGCCAAACCCACCCCTTCTTCTGCCTTCAGTTTTATTGCTGCTCATGGTGCTATATAATATGGGAAATGATGTTGAATGGAAATTTCAATCAAGTTTTCTGTCTGTGTCACCTACGAGCCTTTTGCCTACCCCAAGCCTAATGACTTCAGGGAATGGGGTTGGAAAAATACAAAGCCTTACCACTGTGTAAACACTGTTCTGCAGCATCCAAAACACTGGTGTGCCAATCAACACCATAAAATCAAAACACGGCAACATCATCCTAGCCAGAATCAGTACATTATTTCACAGTTATGGTGCAAATCTCCATTTCAATAGCATCTGATTTCTTTTTAGAAACTTTAGGAATTTCATATTAGTAAGAGTTGAACTTTTCATGTTGTGGAATGTTGTGAACTTTTAGACTATGGATCACCAACACATAATTTTAAATTAACACTGATGTGTTAAAAATGAGCAGGAATGTTGTAACATTTTAATATTAATAAAAAGTTGTTATGAGAAACAGATTACATTTTACTTCTTTATTGAAAAAAGATGATTATGTACTTGCCTTACTTATTTTTACTGCATGCCATTATAAACTCTAGTATCAATAGCCTAAGAATTATGCAGTATGCTGTCCTGAAAGCTTGTGTAACATGTAGTAGGGTTTTCTGAGTAATTAGACAAATCAGCTCTGCTGATAATATTTGACTAGAATTAGTAATATCCTTAATACTCTGAAAAATGCTTAACTCCCTGACAACACACAGAGGAAGGAACTGGGGAGACATGTACCTTTCCACCTGCTAGTCTGACAGTGACTAATCACTAACAAAACCTTTAATAAAATTCCTGGGAGCCAAAACTAAAGTTGAAAAGTGAGACTAATATTAAAAATCTTTTTATACTACACACTCTGTGCATATCTTGTTGAAATGATTAATAAGTGTACTGTACAGTTCCCTTTGAGATAGATATAGAACAAATGATCTCCTACCAGTGTAAATGATTCATAACTTTTTATCTTGATCACTAGTCTTTTTGGTACTTAAGTGATCCTTAAAAATGAAATTTCTAAGATATCCTGCAGTATCTAAGATGTCTGCTAAACAACCCAGTAAATGGAAGCAGACAAGGTATTCCATTTAAACAAAAAATTGTTATATTAAATCAGGAGACTAAATAGAAATGTATTAATTCATATTTATTTTCTTATGCTGGATGATACTGGAATATGCTAAAACAGAATTTCCTTTGGCATCTGTTTTTAATGTGTGGGAGTTTGGGGGGAAATATACATAAACAAACAAACAAGCATTTTCTGGTCTTCAAGTTCTTGTTCCTTCTTAATATGCTTGATAAAACGGCTAAAGTTGCTTTGCATTTGCCATAGCTAAAAGGGACTGCGGACTTAATGAGCTCTATTGCTGTAGCTACCAAGACTGTTGTATTCAGGGATATAATTAATTTTCACAGAACTGGTAGATGTGTAAGTATGTCTCAGATGTCTGTATCACAAAGTTAGACTTCGTGCTACCACTCTGATATTGCAACTTTAGGTAAGTTAACTAGTGTATGATAATGTTTAAACTTCATTATTCTGTTTAGGGACAGGACCCCCAAGAAACACCCCAATGCCTGAAGCCACAGATGAGAGCTACATAGCCAGCATCCCTCACATGTCTCCTATATGTTGACATGGGAACTGTGCTCTCTCAATGATATACTAAGCATCGGAAATGGCTAAAATGATATTTTTATAAAGATAGAAAGTGTTTATGCACATCTGTCTCCATATAGTATCCAAAATAGAGCTTTAGAAGACTTTAATCAGACCAGGTAATCTTTCAGGAGTTACATAAATAGGTTTCTAGCAGTTCTAGCAGTATACTCAATATATGTATGCTGCCACTTTTGATGATAGGAAAAAAAAAAATCCTATATGCAAATCTACTTTCTTTTTTCTTTTTCTTTTTCTTTTTTTTCAAAGGGAGCTTTTGACAAAAATATCTTTTCTAAATCTTTGACACTGAAGTCCACAGAATATATTAAAATAGATTGTCTCAGACTGGTTTTGCACATCATGAATACCTTGTAAGAAATAAATGGATTTTAAAAATGTGCCTGAGCATTCAGAGTTCTAACAAAGTGAATAATGTCAATGCTATTGCACACTGGAATGTTCTGAATTAATTTTTCTAAGTATGCGTTTGCCATGACTTCAGAATCATTATGTGTTACAATTGCTCTTCTTAAAAAGAAAAAAAATAAAAGATATAAAACTTCACATCACTTCCAAAGCCACAGTAACTCAACCATGTGCACACAGAGTTTTAAAGTATAGTTTGACAATACTACAGTATTCCTAGATAAACAACAAATGGAATGCCTGTAACTGTTATGCCATTATCAGCCAAACAATTGCAAGTAATAAATTGCTTTGTTCCTAAACTGAGGCACATAACCAACTTAAAATATATAGAGAGAGAGAATTTGGAAGATAGGCCTCAGGTCAGACACGATGACTTGTTGAATTTAAACACATTATTTAGCAGAGAAAAGAAACTGATGAGGATTCTTCAGTAACAGTGAGAGTAAAGAGCCTGGCACTGAATTTTCACACTATGGTGGGCATTGGAAGTGTGATGTACAGAAGTCGTCATTTACAGTAGTGCTCTTCAGGGGCCTAAGTTATTCTGATGAAGGTTCTTTTTCATGGCTGTCAGGCAAAGTCCCTAGCCTGGAAAATCGAAAACATGCATCCATTTAAAAAAGGAAAAGGAAAAGGAAAAGGAAAAGGAAAAGGAAAAGGAAAAGGAAAAGGAAAAGGAAAAGGAAAAGGAAAAGGAAAAGGAAAAGGAAAAGGAAAAGGAAAAGGAAAAGGAAAAGGAAAAGGAAAAGGAAAAAAAAGAAAAAGAAAAAGAAGAAAAAGAAAACGAAAAAGAAAACGAAAAAGAAAACGAAAAAGAAAAAGAAAAAGAAAAAGAAAAAGAAAAAGAAAAAGAAAAAGAAAAAGAAAAAAGAAAAAGAAAAAGAAAAAAAAGAAAAAGAAAAAGAAAAAAAGAAAAAGAAAAAGAAAAAGAAAAAGAAAAAGAAAAAGAAAAAGAAAAAGAAAAAGAAAAAGAAAAAGAAAAAGAAAAAGAAAAAGAAAAAGAAAAAGAAAAAGAAAAAGAAAAAGAAAAAGAAAAGAAAAAGAAAAGAAAAAAAAAGAAACAAAACAGATAAAAGAAGACCTGGGAAGCTAAAGATCGGGGAGTCTTGCCTCTGTGACTGGGAAGATCATGGAGTGGATCCTGGAAGCTCTGTGAAGGCACATGCGTGAACTGAGATAGCCAGCGTGACTTCACCAAAGGCAGATCGTCCCTGACCAATCTGGTAGCCTTTTACAATGGAGTGATGGTATCAGTGGACAAAGGAAAAGCAAAAGATATAATCCACATAGACTTCTGCAAGGTCTTCAACATGGTCCCACACCATGTTCTTACCTCTAAATTGGAGAGACCAAGGTTTACAGACTGGACTATTCGGAGGATAAAGAATTGGTCGAATGGTCACAGCCAGAGGGTTGTGATCAACCAATATATGCCCAAGTGGAGGGTAGGTAATGAGTGGTGTCCCCCAGGGGTCTGTCTTGGGACTAGCGCTCCTCAGCAGCTTTATCAATTAGATAAGGGCATTGAGTGCACCTTCAGCAAGTCTCTGGATGACACCATGCTGAATGCTGCTTCTAACATGGTAAAAAGAAGGTACACTATCCAGAAGGACCTGGACAGGCTTGAGAAATGGGCCCAGGAAAACCTAATGACGTTCAACAAGTCCAAGGGCAAGGTGTTGCACTTGGATCAGGGAAATTCCAGATATATTTACAGACTGGGAAAATAACTCATTGTGAGCAGCCTTGTGGAGAAGGTCTTAGGGATCCCGATGGATGAAAAGCTGGACATGAGCCAGTAGTGTGTGCTCACAGCTCAGAAGGCCAACAGTATCCTGGGCTGTATCAGAAGACAATGGGAGCAGAGGAATTCCATGAATGAAGTCCGGGGGAGCATTACTAGGATGATCAGAGGGCTGGAACATTTCTTCTATGAAGACCGGCTGAAGGATCCGGGCTTCTTCAGCTTGGAGAAGAGAAGGCTCTAGGGAAATCTTGTTGCAGCCTTCCAGTACTTAAATTAACTTATAATCAGGAGTGAGAATGACTTTTTAGATAGTGACATGACAAGGAGGAATGGTGTTAAACAAAAAGAGGGGATATTTAGATCAGATGTTAGGGGGAGATTCTTTACCCAGAGGATGATGAGGCACTGGTAGACGTTTACCACAGAAGCTGTAGATGCTGTATCCAAGGAGATACTGAAAGACAGGTTGAATATGGCTCTCGGCAACCTGACCTAGTGCGTGATGTAGTATTTGGTAACCTTGTGCATGGTAGGGGATAGGAACTAGATGATCTTTCAGATCCCTTTTGACCCAAGCCGTTTTATGATTCCATGATAACAACATGGTATGAATAAATCATTGGAAACAGGAAGTCACTTCCTTGTTTTAATAAATTTTTTCCATAAGTTTTCAATAAAGCTCTATTAAACTTGGAAAGTCATGATCAGTCTTGTCCTATCACATTATCATAACAGGTCAATATTTTTTTTTTGTTATTTTGTACAAGTCTTGACTAATGTATGTAATGACTGAGAATAAATGCATACTCTTCACTGAGGTTTGCAGCTCTTTGAATTAAGTATAATTCTGAAGATTTTACATGACATTCAGTTAGGCTTACTCTCAATCATACTGTATAGAAGCATATCGTAAATATATAATCATAAAACACACATACATCAATATAACCATAAAAAGAAAATAGAGAGGAAATAACTTAAGTGAACTGCTCTATGACACTTGCTCTTGGAGGGAAATTGGTTTACACATTGTTGCACTGCAAGTACTTTTATCTTTATATTAAATTATTCATATATTTGATGTTTTTATGGTTTTATGTTTATTAAAGTTGTAGTAATAGGTGAGACAGAGTTCAACATTAAAATCAGATGAAAGAATATATAAATTTAGGATATTTTAATATAAAAGTAATTTACTGGTAGCTGAGTTCATGCTACATTTGTCATCATGTTCATAGATAGCACAGAAACTTCCTTCCCTCAAGTTTTATATAACATCTTGCTAATATAATTTCTCTGTGCCTTAGGGAGGAATTAGATTTTCAGTGATTACATTCATAATTTAGAAAAGGAAATGCCAATTAGATTTGTTTAATTTAATCTTCCAGGTAATGTGGGATTTTCACCACTAGCATATTTGTACTTGTACTTTTTTCTTGTTGTTAAAGGAATGTAGCTTAATATTATGCAAGGAATTTGGCTTGTATAACTCCTTTTCAGTAGCTGTATTTACTTCTCTAAGATTAAACATACTTTTTGAAAATTGAATTTGTAGTACATACTTTACAGGAGTAAATCATTATAAGGGCTAATAACAAGCAATTATCATCTTTTAGTTTCAAACATCTTTTCAGTGAAACTCGGAATAAACCAATTTATTCAGTGTGGTGGTTTTAGTTATTACATTGTTTATATTTATGTATTCATCTAATGATTTTGATGATTCTGTGTGAGAAAGATAGAACTGATGGAATAAAGAAGTTAAACCAGAACTGGCTCCAGTATGTATTTTGGCATTTCTAGATATCTACAAATATTACTCAAGTTCCTTCTTTTTCCCTCAGTACACATTCAGTTTTGCTGATTTCTGTGAGACCACTGGAATTTATTTAGTGACATCCACTGCTTGCAAAGGGGCAACACACATTTCTGTTGTATGTAGAACAACACATTCCAGAAGCCAAATAAGACAAATTCTTGATGCATTGCTAGGAATATTCACAATGGTGTTGAGAATTTTTCTTCTCAAAGATATGAGTAGCAGGAGGATCCCACTCACATAAGCAAACTTTTGCAAAGGAAGATTACTCTTTAAAAATTATTCTATAGTTATTGGGTAGAGAGAAAGAAAGGGAAGAAAAAGAAATTCTACAACACTGAAGTTGCTCTCCTGCTCTCAGCTGCTACTGGAAAAGTCTGTCATCACAATGACACAAGAAGAGGTTTAGTGGAACTAATGCCTAAGGATTCACCTAGCATGGAGAGCACCCACAGAAGCACACTGGACTCATCTTCCAATACAGCAAAGTGATGGTGTAAGAGCAGAGAAAGGGTTGATCACTTACTGTTCTCTACAGAAACTAGCAGGAAGATGGAAATTACGGAGATTCCTCTTAGGAAGCAACACAGCTCAGAGGGGTAACTTGAATGACTGCTCCTGCATGCTGGAGCTAGGCAATGCTGTGAGAACGGTTAACATTTCTCAAAATTATGGTATTTTATATCCCAATTTGTCCTACTACTTCTTTTATAAAAATGAAGCATGATAATCAAAATCTTCCACCTGAGTCTTATTTTTGCAAAAATAAATCCAGCTTTCTGGCCTTTAAGGGCATGCACTGAATCACAAAGTACACATGACTTCCCAGACTATTAATCAGTAGTGGTAAGAGCCTTTGTTGATTTTGACTCTAAGCAATGATCAACATGCTAATGCTAACTCAGATCTCTGTAAAACAAAGCGAAGAGGTATTAGGGCTCAAAATCTAACAAAATAGTTTGGAGAATATCATAATTATCACCCAACAATATCAGACATAAATGATGATGAAAGAAATATACTCGCACCAAAAGGAAATAAGGTAGTATTTTGTAAGAGGTAATATGACCATTTGAAGACTTTAGGCTGGTTGCTCAGGTAAGATATAGTCAGGTCTTCTGAAATGATTCTCTATGGCCGAAAATGTATCTGAAAAGCCTATTATTTAACTGAGTTACAAAAAATGAAAATATTTATTTCCTTGCACTGTTCTGATGATTTCAGATTCTTTGACAATAAAAGACTGAGACAGAAGATCCTGAAAGAATGTACACAATATATCAAAGAGCCAAAATTGGTTCTAGATTTACAAATACATGTCAGATATTTGGAAATTTTAAGTACTGAGTACATGGGCCTTTTTTTTCTGTATTCTCATGGTTATGAAACAGATAAAATTTTGGAGGGGAAAAAATGGTTAGGAACTGTTCATTTTTTCTTAGAAAAATGATAATTTTCTATTTGTTTTTAACAAAAGAATATAGCAGAAATAATTGCATCTTTAGAAACCAGTACTAAAAACTACAAGATCACATTCTCCTGTTTTGGCTAAGCTCTTTTTGCTCATTTTTGCATAAAACTTTCTACAGAAAGCTTACTTATATCTGTTGATTCCAGGATTTCACAAGCTTCAAGAAGTCCATTTTTCATCAATCCAAACACAAGGAAGTCAAAAGGTGCCAAATCCAGACTATATGGTGGGTTTGCTAGGATAGTCCAGCCAAGACTGTGAATGTACTCCAAGGTATTCAGAATTGGTATGGGGCCTAGCATTACTGTGTTGCAAGATAAAGGATGTTTTCTTCTCTGACCTGACTCTGGAAGTTCAATCCTTCAGCTTAGTCAGCCTTGTGAAGTAGTGTACAGAGTTGACGGTTTATCCAGGTTCCAGGAAATCCAGAAGGATCACTCCTTTCCTACCCAAAAAGACAATTTACATCACTTTACCAGTTGAGGGCTGCATCTTGAACTTTTTTTTTTTCAATCGAGAATTCACGTCACCACTCCATGGACTGCTGTTTTGACTCTGGCTTCTACCAGTAACTTCACTCTAGTCAATGATCTTCACATCTAGATAATGATCCAAAAAACTGTTACCTTCAGCCTCATATGTGTTCAACAGGTCTTCACAAACCTATATAAATACAATGTTCTTTTTGATCCTATGTGAGGATTGATGGGACACAACTGCTGCAAACTTTGTGATATTCCAACATTGCCAGTATCATTTCAAACACACTGAAGCTGATATTCAGCTCCACACAGAGTTCCCTGGTTGTAATCCACCAGTTTACACAAATGAGCTGCCTGAGGCCATCTTTGTTTTGTGGTGTGACAGCTACGCATGGGCATCTGGAACATTGCTTGTCTTTCATGCTGAAACGCACCACCCACCACCTCACTGTGATCCTGTCCACTGTTTGATTTCCAGAAATGTTCAGCAAGTGTAGATAAACGTCAGTGGGTGCTTTTTTTTCCACATGGAGAAATATAATGACACACCTTTGCTTCATCCGCACTTCCATGTCAGACACCGTTTTGTCACACTGGCCCTCCACTGCCATCTGACACACAGCAATAAAATGTAATGAAATATTGGTGGGAAGGTTCACCCTCTACTACCATACCACCACCATCTGCCTCTGATACTGTGGGACGACACAATTAAATAGTAGGCATTACTTTGAGACCAGTCCTTGTAATTTTTTCCTCCAGTCTATTATGTAAAGTATTATGTTAATAAAATGATAAATATAAAATAATCTTAAAAAAAAAAAAAAAAAGTGATTTTGTTCTCCTAATTTGGATCCTTAGAAATAGTTGTTTCTGATCTGCCTACATACAGAGCTTCAAAGCTGTGGCAAATTTGTAACAAAGTTTCTTTCTGTTATGTTACTAGAGGCAAATAGAAATGATATTTTCATATTTATAGTTTACTTTGTTGAAAGTTTTCTTTAAACTGTTATTTACCTTTTACTCAAAAATAGGTTTCTTGCTTTCTTTTAACCTTAAGAGATGGTAAACAAATCATTTTTTTAAATTTTTATTTTACAATACGTGCCTATTAAAATGATTGCTTACTTTCATATTTTACTATTAAAATTTAATTATCTTTTATTACCTAGGTGCAGAACTGTGTGTTACTTTATATAGCTAATATACAATCAAATAAAGCAATTACAGATGAAAATTGCTAATTCTTTATCCTGCTAATTTCCTTAACCATTTTTTCTGATTTTTCATTATCACCATATATAGCGTGACAATAACAATATTCTTACCAAAGATACCTATAACTTAGAAGGATTTTATGGTCTTTTAAATTTAAAGTATGGTAGTAGCTAATACTCTTAGTTACTGTGCTCATTCACTAAAATGTTGAAAAAAGAAGATAGATGAGCTATGGAATTCAAAATTCCTACCCTTACTTATTGCTCTGGTTTTATTTGGATGTAAATATGATGCAAAATATCTTTCTCAAAAAAAACCACAAGATTATTTTAAAATATATTTTCCAAATAATTTCATTGTAAAAATGTAAAAAAATATCATTTATTTGTGTCTGTTCTCATTAAAAATAGTCATCATAATATGAGATATAATAGAAGAATACATTATTTCAAATGTTTTTGCAGAATTGCAGTTTCTTACTTCTATTATGCAGAAATTGTAATTCTATTTCTGGTTTTTTAATTTGAATTGTACTTTTTTGCCCTGTATATATTTTTAGTACATTCGATGTCCAGCACATCACTTGAGGTTTTAAGTATTTACATAAATTTAACTACTATATATATATATATATATATATATTTTTTGTTCTCTAAGTAACAACTAACAAACAGGTAAAAATAGGTTTGCAATAACTGGGTCTCAATAGTAGAGCTCAGAGGGTTGTAGTGAAGGGGGCTACATATGGCTACATATTCAGTAGAGGTGTTCCTCAGGGATCAGTTCTAATGACAGTTCTGTTGAACATTTTAATTGAGGATCTGGATGCAGCGCTGGAATGCATTTTCAGCAGTTTTGCTAATGGCACTAAACTGGGAGGTTCTGTTGACTCCCTGGAGACATGAGAAGAGGCCTTGCAGTGGGGTGTAAACAGACTGGAGCTTTGGGCATGAAGTTCAACAAGGGAAAATACCTGGTGTGCATTCAGGATGGAGTAACGCCTAACACAGGCACAGATCGGGAGATGAGTGATTGGAGAGCAGCTCAGCAGAAAGGGAATCGGGGTGCTGGTGACAGCAGCTCCGCATGAGCCAGCAGTTTGCTCTGGAAGGCAAGGAGCAAACCATATTTTGGAGTGCACTAAACACCTCACAGAGAGTTGGTCAAAAGGGATAATTATCCCACTATATTTAGCATTGTTACAGCCTCACTTGGAGAACTGTGTGTACTTCTGGGCACTACAAGACAAAACAGATGTTAAAAAATTTGAAAGAGTTCAGAGGACTGTAGAAGAGCTTGTAAAATGGCTAGAAAGCATGTTTTGTGAAGGGAGGCTAAGGACACTTGGATTGTCCAGCCTGGAGAAGAGACGGCTGAGAGATGACCTCATTGCTTTCTGCAACTTCATGAGGAGGGAAAACGGAGAGCTGTCTCTCTCTTCTTCCCAGTAACCAATGATAGTATGCATGGGACACAAAGCTGAACCAGGGGAATTCAGACTGGGAATTTGGAAAGAATTCATTACCATGGGGGTGGTCAAACACTAGAAAAAGTTTCCTAGACAGGAGATTGCTGCCCTATGCCTGTCAGTGTTCAAGAGGCATTTGAATAATGCTTTTAATAATATGCTCTAACATTTGGCTAGCTTTGACGTGGTTAGGCAGTTGAACTAGATGCTTTCTGAAGGTCACTTCTAACTGAATTTTTCTTTTTCCTTCCCTTCCCTTCCCTTTCCTCCCCTCCCTCCCTTCCCATCCCCCTCTCTTTCAGCCTTCCCCTTCTTTTCCTTTCCTATGCTATTCCATTCCATGACATTCTATTTCACTCCACTTCACTCCACTCTACACTATATTCTATTCAACTCTTTGAGTCACCTTTATTACCAGGAAAGGAGATGTAGCAAAAACAAAACACTGAACTGCCAGAAGACTGCAAACCTTACTGTTTGCACTGTTCTTGCTTAGGTTTGGTTTGGTTTGGTTTTCTTATGGGAATTTAAATATAATAGAAATGTAATCAAAATAAAAATGACTCAGATCCCATAACATTCCCTCCCTGTCCTCCTTTTGCCTCTTCACCTCCTGAAGACATGTTTTTTTTCAGACGGTCTAAATAGTCATCCCAGTTTCCCAGAAATGTCTACTATCCCTCAGAATATGTCCACTGAAGGTAAGTGAGTCTATAAATTACATTTCCCAAAACTTAGGTGAATACTATGAGTATAGTGCAGTTGCTATATACTGCCTGCTTTTATGTGCAAGTCAGTCTGGTTCCCAAGAGGAAGGCTTCCAGTGCCATCATGTACAATGATTGCTTTGTCTCAGGAGAAATGTAAAAGCTGTCTTCAGAGCAGGTGACACTTTATGTATATATGTATGTATGTATTTATTTATTTATTGGTAAAATAGTCCCTAATGGTAGAATCAGACATCTAAAAGGTTCATAAGGATATTTTCTGAATTGACCACCTAAGCAAGTACAAGTAACTCAAGGATCCATTTGCCAAATAAACTTATCAATATCTCTGCAAACATATAAAGCAATCTGTCCAGAAGTACTGCTTACTCTAGTATATATATGTATTTAAGTAAAACTGCTGAGCATCTAGATTCGCATATCTCTGGAATAGAGAGGAATTTTCTTTTGCATAGTTAATGCATACATAATACATGAATAGTGCTGAAGCTGCTAGCGGTAATTGGCATTTGCCTAGCAATTAGTGGAACATTTAAAGCCCTGGATATATTGTGAATGCTCTTTTATGTGAGTTGGTGAGTTTTTTGTAGTCATTTGCTGTTTGTATGGCATTATATAAAGAGACAATTTGTTTACATGTTACTTTGAGATCAAAGTGATGACTCACAGGAACTATTTGTTTATTTGTGACAAGAAGTCTTTGTACCAATATTCTTACAAAATAACAAAGCTCCCAACAGGATGCAGAATTTTTATGGTGGTTTCTTCATTCTCCAACTATTTCATGGCAGGTTACCAAAAATTCTTGTATGTGGGTCATTGAGCTCATTCGTAGTTTTTCCTCTATTTGGGGCCACAACTTTTCCTGACATTAGTAGCCTCCCAAGAGAGAGCTGCAAATACATATGACATCCGGTGTATAGATCTGCCTGTCTCTTCTGACCAATGTACTTCTAGAATCCCTTCTTGTTATTATTCATATCCCTCACCAGGTTCAGTTTCATCTATGCTATTGCTTTTGTGATCCCACCTCTGCATGTATGGACAGCATTCCTATATTCTTCTCAGGACATCCCATCTTTCTTTCCACTGCCTGTACATGTCTCTCTTATCCCAGCAGGTCTTTGCTCAGCCATGCCAGTTTCCTGCCCCCTCCACTTGATTTCTTATGCTAGGGGATGGAGAGTTCTTGTGCTTTCAGAAAGGTCTCCTTAAAGAGCTGTCAGCTCTGCTCCATTCCTAAATCACTAAGGACAGCTTTCCAGGGGATTCCATCCAGTAATTTGTTAAACAGATGGAAGTTTACATTCCTGAATATCAGTGTCCTGACTCTACTCTTTGCCAGGCCCACATCATTTGGTTATTTAATTTTAAAACAATATCACAGACTTATCTACTGTATGTTTTAAGCTGAGTAGTTCATAGTGGAAATTACATGCATTTTCTTATTCATTAAATGCCTCACAATATTTGTAACAAGGACATTGTCAGTAGAATGTAATGAAATCAAAACAGACACCAAAACAAACAACAGGTTCACCGGGCTGCTGTGTTAAGCAAAATAAAATGTTCAGATCAAGATTTACCCTAACCTTTCTAGATTAGCACAGCTATTATAAGGTGTTATTTTTAGGCAGAAAAAAATCCTTAAATCCTACTCTTACAAATATTTGTCACATGAATATCTTTGCACACATGATTAAGCCTTCTGAAATCAACAGACTCAGTCACATGCATAAGCGTTTGCAAAATTTGACGGTACATCCTGTAGGAACCACTTTCCAAATGCAAATCACTGTAGCTGTAAATCTAACATTTACCATAACTGATAACACTAGGCTTTATCTAAACAAAAACAGACTGTGATTCACTTTGAACAAGAGAAGAGTTTTTCTGTTAGTTCTTTCCCTGATTATTCTAAAGCTAAATGATGTGAAATTGTCATTTTCATCTGCAAGCTCATCTGTAGTACAGGACAAATGACAGCTCCAAATGGCAGCTTGTTTAACAAACTGAAAGGCAAAATTAAGGACCACTGTATGACAGTGTGCTTCTCCTCCTGCCCCTCAGCTTCCTCCTTAAGCTTGGTTGTTATGCTCAAGGCTTTGCTCATACAATGAGGTGCAAAAGACCTTGCCCTTGCTTGGGCATCAGTCAAGGCATCACCAGACAGGTGATCCTGTCTTACAAGAGCAACATATCCTACATTTTATAACCACACCTCATTCAGGTCATTGCTTTTTGGCAGTATGCACATTTGTGAACAACTGTCAACAGTGAAGTACAAGAAAAGTAAAATTTCATCAAAGATCTCCGATGAACACCTTGAGAGCTCACTAAGAGCTGCAATCACTGCCATCAAACCATGGTGACACATTTTTTTTTCACAAAAACAAGGCCACATATCCTGTTCGTTTTAAGCTTTTTTCCCCACTCTTTTAAAAAAATAGTTTAAGATAAATATTAATTTTTATTTATTTATTTATTTATTACTTATATATCAATGATATTGTGCAAGTTATATGTGTTGCTTCAAAAGTAATGCCTCCTGTTTTATCATCTTGGCCCACAGCTTCAGAGGCGGATGATGGTGATAGGGCGGTAGAGGCCAAACCTTTCCACCAGTATTCCACTACAGTTTGTAGCCGTGTGACAGATGGCAACAGAAGGGCAGTCTGACAAAATGGTGTCTGACATGAAAGTGTGGATGAAGCAAAAATGTGTTACTTAACTCCTCCATGTGGAAAAAATGGCACCCACTGCCATTCATTGATGCTTGCTGAATTTTTATGGAGACAAAACAGTGGATGTGAGCACACTGTGGTGGTAGGTGGTGTGTTTCAGCAGTAGCAACAGTGGGTCATATCCACTGGTGCAGATCTTTATGAACACAGCATGCAGGCTCTTGTTCATTCCTGGTGAAAATGCATAGTAATGACTACATTGAAAATGAGTATTTTGTAGCAGAGAATTCACTCTATCAAATAATGTTATTGAGCTCTTTGTATTGGTTGTAGTTTCTATGGAAATAACTAGGAGGCATTATTTTCAGGGCAACTATGTATAAGCAGCCCAGGACAATTCCTCCTTACTTAATGTGGCCTAGGCAAGCCAAAAGGTTGGACATTCATGGTCAAGGGGATATAGTCATTTTCAACATTGTTAAGTTTATAATATATCAACTTTATATAAAATAAATGTTCTTGCCTCTATCTTATGAGTGAAGTGTATAGTACTGTAGTTTCCATCCAAGACACTATGCTTCCTCCAGCAGTATTTATATCTACGAGAACGCAGGAGAGGAAGATTGTCATCTTCATTTATGATTTTTTCCTTCATTGTCTGCTTTTGAGACTTCTCTTCATATGCAGGCTGAACACACATACAGCAGAGGACAATAACTACACGGGTTACAGAGCTGAATTTTCTTCTCAACTGTGGGCCTCAAAATAATCATACTGCAAAAAATTATACAGTGACCCAAGCTGAACTGAAGGTTTTGAGGTGTTATGAAAGATTATGAAAACTTGGAAGCTTCAGGAAGTATTAAGATTAGGATTACTCTTTATCCAACCTCATTAAGGTTAAAGATCTTGCTGAAGCTTGTCATTTAGGTTCTTCTTTCAGTCAGTCAATGGAAATTGCCCAATTTTTAAAGTAGGCTGAGCTACAACGTTTTGTTTCAAATCTTCTGTGGTAAAAACCATAATATTGCTACAAATATATATATATATATATATGTCTCAAGTGGATGATTACATAAAATACAGTCAGTTATTTTACGCAAAATTCCACAGCTACATATACAGGAAAAAGAATTTACAAGCCAAGTTCCACATACAATTGTCAGAGGTCCTGTATAAACCTAAGTAGGCCTGTACCGATAAAGGAGTGGTATTTTTAAGTTGTATCAATATCAAGCCATATTTTAAACAATGTACCCTTTCATACTTGTGTCATATTACTCAATAAAGCTCAGCAGTATAGTGGCATGCAGTATATTCTGTGTTATAAGAAGTTATATTTTTCACATCTTGACTATATACCTAGGAATTCTATAATGTCCTACACGATGTCTGAAAGGAGAAGAAAAGAATAAACCAGAATAGAAGCAATAAAGTCTTGAGGACTTGTGCCACCTTAATAGCTAAGAAGCAAGAAACCAAATGTCCAGAGAGATGATGATTTAACAGAATTCTAGTTATATTATTCAGTCTCTCATATAAAACAGCTTCCTCTGCAAACACATTTACCTGAAAATGGAAGTGAGACTATTTATTTGCTTTTGATACACTAATCAAACCAACATAAGCTGTCCTGTTTCTGAAGATTGGAATATAAACTTGTCAACATGATCACTGATGCCCTTGAAACCTCAAAATAGATGTTACTATAAGAAAAAGGCAATTTTTATGAGACTGCCCCTAAATCTACTTTAAGCTAGACAAATAATTATATTATTAATGCAGATAATTAACAACATTTCTAGTTCAAATCCAAACTTTTAATACAGAAAAATAATATCTATACTTAACATTAATGAGACTTTCTCATGTCTATTCTATTTCTACTATTAATTAGTGGTCTTTAAGCTCAGTTATTTTGTTCTTGCTCAAGAAAAATCTGTTTTGGCAAATCAGTCCTTCTGACAGCTAAATATTATCAATGCATTCCACAGTGACTGGATGCCCAAATCCTGAAGGAAAAGGCTCAGCTGTAATAAAATATTTACTGCAGATTATAAGGAAAAGTATAATTTCCATTTTTCAGCACAGATTATAAGAGCAAGACATTAATCCAGTTCCCTGAAAGCAGTGTTCTGATAGGAAAGGATGTATTAAAATATTTCAACAAAATAAAGGATGAAATTCACTATGCTGTTCGAAGGTAGTTTGCAAATGACTGCAGTTTACAACATGAGACCATTTTGGTATGAGAAGGACTGATTAGATAGGGACAAATGACATGTTTGATATAACTTATCTGCCTTTTATTCTTTGCTGGGACCTAATCTACATAGAGGTACAAAATGAGTTATAGACCAGTAAGAAAATAAAAAGATCTGCTAGTGAGAGAGATTTTGGTCAGCAAATAAGTTTTTCAGATCCAACTCTTAATGTTTTCATTGTGTAAAATAAGTTGTATATTTTCTTTCCAACTTTACTTCCAGCTTTAATTGTGTGGAATACAGAATTTACTAGTATTTGTCTGAATTAAAGTATGCACATGAGATACATAAAAAAGTAAATCAGTCTCTTTTACTGTGGACTTCACTATTAAAAAAAAAATAATCTATTTAATAATGAATTATTTGTGCTAACCTTACAAAAAAAAAAGAGTATACTTTTAAAGATCAAGGTTAGAAAAAAAATTGATCAAATAGTTCATAAATTAAGCAGCTTTTCCTGTTACAAATTCACAAAAATATTGTATTTTCTGCTTCTTTGTCATTTGATTATCTTTCTTTGTCTCTTTTCTCTAAGTAATATGTTTTCAAAGGAGCATCTTTGTTGCTTTTTGAAATATTGTTATGTGCAAGCTTAATTGAGTTAACTGTACTGGAAGCAATGTTTTTCAAACAACTGAGTAGCAAACACTTATTATAATATTGAGAATACACCGATAACTCATTGGAATCAAATTAGAAATGTATTTATTTTATGAGGGATACTCCAAAAGTAATGTAGTGTAAACTGTAGTTTCCATCCAGTACACCATGTCTCCTCCAGCAGAAGCTATAATCTATTAGAACTGAGGAGAAGCACAGCAAAACATCCCTTTCACAGAAGCCTTGTCAGTATGAAAACTATGAAAAAAAGTCTCAGAGCCAAATAAATGGGAATATAGATTTTTCTTTCTTTCTTTCAAACAGATACTGATAAGAAAATCCCAAATTAAAAACTACTTAAAGAGAAGAAATTTTTTGTTTTGTTTTGCAGAAGATGAAAACTACATAGAAATATTGGAATCATAACAGAATGTCAAAAATATAGTATGATATATTAGTTCTTCTCTCTTGGATAAGATGTATTTCATGCTTTATATTAAGATATGGATGACATCCACAGGTTGAATACTTTGTGTAGAGCTTTGAAGCAATAAGTATTGGATAGCTTTAAATGACCTTTGACGTGTCCTCTCTCTCTCCCACTCTACTCCTTCTCTCTCATTATTCCCAGAAAAGGATGGTAATTAGTAAGATGTGGATGGCAACTGAATAACATACAAGGGCTGTTCTGAAAGTAATACCTTCTATTTTATGATGCTGGCTCACAGTTCCGTTAGATTTTATTCACAGTATATAAAGAAAATACCCATAATCTTTATGTGACATAGACACTCAGAATATTTTAATAAAATCAGGAAGGTATTCCATGCACTAAGACACAAAAATGAAGATCTGTGTATACGAAATCTTCCAGAAATAAAGGAAACAAAATTAAAGTGAAATACCAATTTTACAGGTTATTCTAATACTACTGTTCTTTCATGTCACAGCAGAGCACAGAATATCTTTAATTGAAAAATAAAAAAAAGTCTCAATGAAAGAGTCAATTTTCAGTTTCTAAATGAATTACTTAATCATCTAGACAATGGACAAATCGACAGAAAAGCAGCCAGCTCTCTCCCAGTGCTGCCCCAGAAGATGCCTGTAAATAATCCCACCCTGAGTGTACCCTCACAGCTAGTGTCACTTATTTAATTATGTCATTCCTTCTCTTCAGTTAATTTTAGAAGTAAAATATTCAACACACTTGTGAGTAACCACATTGTACAAAACCTGACTGGAATAATATGAATGAATCAAATTCCAAGGCCGCTCTTGAAAGTACATCAATTTTGATCAATAAAAATGGAATACATGTGCAAAAATAAAGTTTAAGTTGAACTTTTCTTCTTCGTAGCACTTAATGTCTTTATTTTAACTGAGGAGCAAAAACATTTTCTCTGCAACTTAATAGACTCATATTTTAAGTCTAAGGAAATTTTAAACACTGACTTATTTAAAGGGATATATTTCATATAACTTTGTGTAAGAACATTCCAATATATACCTAATATTTTTGAATAAAATAGAAATCCTCAGCAATTGGTCATGTGTTCATAAAGAATAAATAAAAGTAAGAAAATCTTGGTTGATGTTCAGTGCTGTCTCTGAGGGAAGAAGAACCATGAAACATTTCCCATTATGGTGGCAATAGAGCATCTAGATATACATGATGATGAACAGTAGCATTGAGCAATCACTCTGGTGGAGAACAGTATTTTGCTGATTATTGCCAGCAGGTATTCTTCATGGATTCAAGGGAGAATGCCATCACTTTATTTGTTAAATTAGTGACTAACATAATTATCAAGGACACTGAGGTTTTAGTTCAGCATTCTCATAAAGCAAAAGAAGCAACAACTTTGCCTTCCTTAATAAATCTGATACAAATGTCTAAAAATTTGGCCAAATTACCAGCTGAAAAATGGATTATACTTCAGCTACATTACTGTAGCTGTTTAATTTTACTTTGGCAAAGAACGTTGCTCCTTTTGCAATATCATAAGGAAAAATACAAAGACAAGTCCAGTATGCTGGTGCCAACAAAATACAGTACTAATGCAGAAAATAAATCTAGTGAGTAGAGGTCAACTAGGGTAGAGCCTGGTGGCAATAATTGAGTCATAGTTCTTTTCAAATCAATGTAAATAATATGTGGATTGTAAAACCACACAATGTGTCCTCTATATTCACAAAAAGTGGAGTTAAAAATAATGTATTCTGAAAAAGAAAAAAACAACAACAACAAAAAAAAAAACAACCGAACAAAAATCCCCACCTTCTAGCAGCCAAACAAACATACAAAAGAACACACATAGATAGATAAGGTCATCTTTAGCAGAGATTGAACACATTATGAGGTTTTGATTTTTGTATCATCCTTTATTCCCAGGAAAATGCAAGTCATTTAACTTGCCTTGCTTAGACAGTCCATTTGAAATTTAACAGTCAGTACTGCTGTTAGGTAGACTGGATTCCATCCTTCTGACTCATCCTCTGCAATCCACTGGATAAATCTCACTAGACATCTTTAAGATATCAGTAAAAGTTGAGATAGCAGAAAATTAAGAACATTTCTCTCTTGTTGATTCTTGGTTCTGCCTGAGAGGAACTGAAACAATATTTCATACACCCTAGAAGAATGCTTCAGGAATAAGGTTGCTGAATATTTTAGACAAAAGGTATTTTTTACAAAAAAAATTTTTCCTATTGACACCAACCTGAACAAACAAAAATTCAAAAGGCATAAACCTGCAGAGGAGACTCACTACAGCCAGAAAAAAAGAATGAGTTGAAAATGTTCTAAGGAGCTCAAGCGATTGATCCTTTGGATTATACTTCTATCTAGGATTTAAAGTACTTAAAACGCAAACATTTTTAGCTGTGAAATAGATTTGCTCAAATCACTGTGGCTGGTGCACTTTCCCACAAGTAAGATTTAGTTTCTAAGTAGACCCATCAAAAAAGATTCAAAACGATTCCTAAAAAGTACAAAGGGGGGGACAAGAAAATAAAATGATCATCCCAAAGTTAGAAACAGAGGCTAATTTTGAGAATTTCTGAAAGCTATTTTTACATCATTTTGAAATCAAATACTATCTAATATTCTGGTGGCCTATAAAGTTTATCATAATATATTAATATATAACATTGTATATTATCCTGCCTTTGCACTTTGACTGGAACACAGTGTGTTCAGAGAGTCATCAAAAGGCTCAAGACTGAATTTCTCTGCAATATTGCATTAAAGACATAAATTCATTCCACTTCTTTCCTTATTTTCTGTTTTTTCAAGTACATTTAAGTTGATCCTATCTTTAGAGTGGTCAGTATCTTGCCTACGGATATTAATAATAATCACGTGAATTTGTTCACTGTTATAAGATCTTGGAGTCCTTTCAGAATTGGTATTTATTCATATGAAACTTAAAAAAAAGCATACCTAAATTCAGATGTCTTCAGTGTGAAAGATAACATTTAACACGTCTATGTTCCCATTATAAGTTACAGACTTCTAAACAACATAGAAATGGAACTCAGTTGATCTACCAGATGTAGGCATCTACTTTAGTGAGAGCTGACTGACTCTCTTGACACACTTGACTGGACCTGACTCATGTAAAAACTCACACTGAAGACATGTAAATGCTGTTATTTGAATCTAAACCTCAGTCTCCCCTTCAACCAGCACTAGGCTGTCTATTACAATATTTTTCCCTTAATTAATGATTTTATGATCTTTATTTCATATGGAATTTGTTCTTATAAATGAAGTTTCATACTGTGTGAAATATTATTTAGTTCAAGCAAGTTTAATTCAGCTTAAGAAGTTATCTGAAACTCAGCTAAAATATAAAGAGACTATCTCACAATTTTATTCTCCATTCTTTCAGAGTCCCTCCTCTCTTTCTAATCTAAATATAAATTTCAGTTGGAAATCTGAAACACTAGGAAATTTCCACCTATAATAATACTTAATAGAAAGGACACAAAATACAGGTCACATCTATCACAACTATCTATGTCTGATTAATACATACATATATATATATATATATATATATATATACACATATGCTGTCCCCTGTACTACATTACTACTGCACTATTTTTCACTTCCTCATGCAGTCCCTCTGAGTTAGTGATCAAGGAAAGGATTCTAGCCTTATACATTGTATACTGGACTTCTACCCAGAGTAGGACCATCCCCTGATCCTATATAGAAGTCAGGTGCACATGCCAACTTTTTTGTAAGCAAATCATAAAGAAGTATGAAGACTGCAGAGTATGATCCTATATAGAAGTCACGTGCACATGCCAACTTTTTGTAAGCAAATCATAAAGAAGTATGAAGACTGCAGAGTATGCAAACAGTATATGTATGTTGTTTTTTTTTTCCCAAGTCCAAGCTAATGTTACTGTAATCCATGTCTTATATAGGCAGTGACTCAAAACCTTTAAGTAGGTCTTTAAGAAGTACTACTGGTGGCATTTTGGTATGAAAATGAAAGAGGTATTTCAGATACATTATTTAAGTACTGAAAAAAAAATGGGCAGGCCACATGCACAATCAGGTGCATGATATGAAGATATGAAGAAATACAAACTCAGCTATTAAAGTGCTTATTTTCAGTCTTTGGAAGTACGCCTAATGAGACACCATATTCAGCATGCTCACACCCTTTAAAAACAGTTACTGTGCTCCTGTAAATTATGCTGAGAACAATGTTGATAAAAGTTATTCTTGCAGACAAAGACTGGTGATGGAGATGGTTGGCTCTGCAACATGTCCTGTACTTGTAGACAAAGATGAGGACGTCTTCCAAATCAGGAAATTTCAAAAACTTATTGATATGTCTTTTGTACATGATGGCTGATCTAACAGTAATGCTTTTTCCATTTTCTTCCTACTTGTTGGCAAGCACAGGAGTACTTTAGTACTCCTATATATTAGAATTGCATAGCAATTCTAATTTAAAAACCTTAGCAGGCAGTGAGGCCGTAAATCTCATCATTCTTGAAATGAAGTATAATTTATTCGTTCTGTTTATAAGTGTCATGCACTTACATAACTTTTCCCTGGGTATTTTGCATAGAAATCTGGGTAAAAAGTAATTAACTTGCATCTGTGTATACATTTCAATAAGTGTAAGTGATTATCTACTTCTATACAGACACACATACTGAGATTTATCCTCAAAATTGTTAAATTTTGATTTTGGAAAAGCAAATTATTGTGATTACATTCTACATAGCTTCATTCTCTTGTAAAGGACAGTCTTCTTGATCTGTGTGTGTGCTTGAATACATCATAACCCCTCACTCAGAGAAAGAAGACAATACATGGGTAGAGTTTGAGTACAGTCTGGTAGGTGAAGTCTACTAGAATTGAGGAGAATGCTGTCAACAGTCAAGCATATTCAATTTCATGACATTATTACAGTAGCTTTTCTGTAAAAAATTATTTGGTGTTACTAAATATTAAAAAAAAATCATAAATTTCTGTGAAATGTAAAATCAGAGGAATTTCAGATGATTTCAATATTGCTAATATCCATTTATTCTACTTTTATTTATTTGAAATGATTGCCCTGCACTCAAAGAAGAAAAGGTAAGACAAAATAGTTTCTCCTTCCATTGTTGTAAGTTGCTATTTTCCCCCAGCAAACCCATTTTTTCTGCTCTGGGACACTAGAATACAATTCTGTTTTAGAAATTATATCAGTAATTTAAATATATGTTTCAATTGTCAAACTAAATTAATATGATCATTTAATATATCGTGGCACTGATGAGCTAAATGAATTGCTTTCTGTTTGGAAGATATTTATTGATCATATGAATAAAACAACAGCAGAAATTACATCCTGCCATATGTAGAATGCAGCTTGTTGAACAAGTTGTAAGAAATCAATGTCCCAGTTTCTTGTTAGTCCATATTTTGTTTTTCACTTTGACTCTTTGCTCCCTTCTCCTTTATTTGAGCTGTTCTTATATCTTAGGAATTAGTTGGATGTAATAGTCAAACTACTTTTTACACAAAACTGTTTATGAGGTTGGTTATAGTTGAACATCTAATGTTATAAAGAAGTCAAATATGTAACATCTTGATTACAAACTGAAAATTACTACATATTCATGACAAAACAGGAAAATTATATCATACATACATCATTTTATTAATGTGTCTTATTGACCTCAGATATTTTTCCAGAACCTTTCAGTTACAATGAAGATATTCTCTTCTGCCATACAAACAGTCTTATTCATTGGTTTTATTTCAATGGATCCAATGGTCTACAAGACCATTATGTGAATAAGACATTATTGCTAGTAGGGTCAACTGAAAAATAAACTCTTTCTAAATTGTTGAGTTCAAACTGCATGGAATTTTGCAATATTTTTCAATATTCTCTTTCTCTGGTACAATGCTTACTTGTTATGTAATAATGTAAATTGTCAACTTTGTGGAAGGAGGAATATATATTAATATATTTATGTCTTGCACTGTCCTGAATTTAGTTATGCTGAAGGAAACGGTGACTCAGTCACCCATTTCTGACAAATCCTTTTTATTTTCTGCATTTAAGAGCTAGAGAGACAGATTTTTTCTTAAAGGTTAGACACCAAAAAATGGGTGTCCACTTCCACTGTCAAAGTTGTTAGTGCTGTCAGCTCTTCTCCATGTTTCTGAATTGAGATACAGTGTTCCTATTATTTATTATGCACACTGTTCCCTCTGGGGATTGTGTCAGGATTCCTTTCATTTAGCATATCTTCCATTGTAAGGAACACAAATATATGTGTTCCTATGCTACTTCTATTTGGCATTTCGCATATATTAATGCCAATTTTTGTCCCATTTTCCCTTCAACCAACTCAGGAAGTAATAATACATAGATGAGAAGGCTGGCTGAGGAGGTTGGATAACTGTTGCATAATAAGATCATGCGTTCTTGAAAGTCCCCTTTCATTAGTACTTACTAGTACTTACTAGGTTGCCAAGGACAGAAATATAACTTTGCTCTAACCTAACTTACAAACTTTGTTCAACAGCTTTACATCATTTGATAATTTTGTTCATTTCCTATTTGAAAGTGACATTATTTCCTGACAATATAAATTATTCACTGAAACACAAAACATAAATAATGCTCCCTGACAACCCACCAACAATGGATAAGTTCAGCCTGAAATGCTGTTTTCATTTCTACTATAAGGAGAGAAAGAGCACCTCCTTCCTGTATTCCCAAGAAACTACTGTTTTTCAGAATCATTCCCTCAACAGATGATTCTGAATCATTTTCAGGCCTTACCTTTGTCTTGTCAATTATCCTGTACAAAGAAACAGAAAAGGGATATTTTCTTCAGTGTTTTAAATTCCATTATGCATATACTGTAATCTTCTAAATATTTCAAGTCTTTTGGAGGCTTACAGAGTAGGATTTTTCAAAGTTGTTACTGTTTCTTGAATGTCTATTCAGTTTTTGTTGCCATTACTGAAAAGAGACAGCACTGAAAAAAGGAGTTTTTAACATACATATTTTTTTCAACAAGTGTACCTTGCAAGCATGCTAATATTTTTGTTTTTCATTTAGCATAATTTAAAAATAAATTTTCAAAAAAAATTTGTCCACTCATCTAATATAAACAGCTTTATCTACTGTAATTACCAATTTTGGAAAATATTCCTGACAGAACATTACTTTCAGTTGATATAATTCTTACTACTTTTATATTCCTTGATATTAAAAAGGAATTCATTGAATTACAAAGGAATTCAAAGGTTATGCTTATGATAAGCATTTTGCTTAGGATTATTCATATACATATGAATATTTTAAAGCTTTTCAAGAAAAAAAAAACTTTAGATCTGAGATCACGCTTTGAATTAATCACAGATAAGTTTCAAATATAGATTTTTTTTTAATCTTAAACAATTGTTGGAGAACAAAAGGTCACTCTGTAGATCACCATCTCCTACCAAAATGATGGCCAGAAACTTTTAAGACTCATATTTAATTTTATTTATGCACTGAAAGCCACAGTGTTCATCTAAGGAAAAGTTTGTGAATGGAGCAGAAGCACAAAATGACATTGTTCTAGAAATTCAGTTGCTTTTGAGTCATTCTAAATATGTTTTCATAGCCACCAGCAGAGGCATATAAATTTCACTAATAGTTTTTTTGTGCTATGCACACCATATATACCACTGATTTCATACAGCTATCTATTCTTAAAAACTTTATAAAATAGAACATCAAACTCTTCTATAAAATGCATTTGGCCATACTGAAGTAGTCAAAATAATATCATTAATGTTAACTAATATAGGAACGACAGCACTGCAAAAGAGTAAATGAACTTGTGGTTTAGAGCTAATACTGAAGTTTCCACTCATAAAAAATACCTTTGCACGTATGTACACACACACAAATACACATAAAAAATGAAAGTAGCTTCAGAACACTGAAACATCTTCAACTAGACATTAGTTTAGACTCTACAAAACATTCTGTGGACACTTACTTCCAACATTGGAAGACTTCAGTTTTAAAAAACATTGAGATCTTTGTTTCAGTTTCATTGTCATTTTTTTGGTACTAAAGTTCTGCGTGAGCATTCTGTTACTTCCACAGACATGCAATTTAGTAAATAATTTCCATTCATTCTGGTTAATATTCAGTTTCAAAGACAAGAATTGTAGTCTGTTTTGTTGTTCTTGTTTTTATTTATTTATTTATTTTTTAATTTTGTATCCCATTTAGACCATTTTCATAGATATTGAAGGGTGATCTAGTCTACCCGTGTCAGACAGTAACTATCCATAGGATATGGAAAACAATGGAAAATTACTCCCTGAAATTCGAGGCTGAAAGAAAACAGCTGAAGGTGCTAAAGAAAAGAACTCAAGTTAAACAAAGCAGTGATGCCTGATTTTTATATGACTGCCCTGTCCATCAAGACATACTGTAGACTTGCATAGCTCTCTCCATTCTTCCTTTCCACTACACTGAGAAAAATGTGGTTGAGAATGCAAAAGTTCAAGAATAGCACAGAAAAAGATGAGCAAGTCCAACTCTACAGTAGCGTAGAAGAAGGAAGAAGTGAGATTCAAATCCATTTAGCATAGAATTACTGGTTGCATTTCCCACAGTAAGGCTTAAGACACCAGTTTCACTCTTTTAATGTTAGTACAGCAACCACTAGATTATTATCTACCACAGCTGTCAGGTCAAAAGAAGCTAGCTATAATCCTCACCGTGTCTAGACTTTAAGGTTTCTCCTTTAGATTTAGGTCCTCAGCTCCTTATCCTAAGTTGGTCTGTACTGGATCTTAGTGTAGCAGGTAAGTAATTACACCCTTAAAAGAAGAAAGTCTAGATATACTCACATCAGCCAGAGATTCTCAAAGAGAATCGCAGAATGCTTCACTAAAGGTTTTACATGCTTCACATTAATGTTTCAATAAAAAATTATGACAATATATTTACATTATATTTAATAGAGTGGTCATTCTATGATCTTCCAAAAAGGTTAGGTAAAACTAGGCCTTTTCCTAATAATATATAAATATAATAAATATTATTAATAAGTAACATAATAAACAAATAATATAATATAAACTATATTAATATATTAACTATTAATATATTAATGATATACTAGTTTAATTATAATTATTAATATATTAATTTTAATGTAATATATAATGTATTAACTATATTAATATATAATATAAACTATAATAATAAACTAAATAAAATAATAAACTAATAAATAAAATAATAAAATAAAATTAAGTAAAATGTAAAAACATGCAAGGAGAGAAAAAAATTCTTCCTACCTACCTTTCCAGTAACTAAAGCAGATTTCAAATCAAATGTTCTGAAATCCTTTCTAAGTTTAAAAGTAGATCTTTAAGAACTTACCTATAATGCCTCACTGGATGAATGAGTCTGCTATAATTGTATCCATAGTTTTAGAATTTTGCATTGTTTGTTTGTTTTCTTGTTTTCCCAACAATGAAGGTACAGTGTATTTTAAATTGACAGAAAAAATGCATGAGATTGAAGTAGAAGTGAAAAGTTTTCCTGAATCAGAGCCACCTATTCAGAATTTTACAGAGCCAAGTGACAATTTATTTGGTGACTAAGCTATCATTTACACAAGAGTTGGATTGGATTTCTGGAGATCATCAAGTCTAAATTTTGAAAATTAAAAAAATACATCTGCCTATCTTTATGTATTTCTATGGCACTCATCTTCAAGTGATTTTCTTGTTTTATTCCTCGTACAATTAACCTTATGTAAGGTTGTTGACATATTTCAGAATTTCAAATAACTTAAAAGTCAAAATCTGAATAAAAATAAGTCAAAATCTGAACCAGTCTTCATTGCTTCTATAGTAGTTTTCAGTTACTGACTTAAAATATTATTTTATAATCTTCTGATTATATTGCCACTGTTTTCACATTTCTCTTTTTTTGCTGAGCATATTGCCACCACAGTTTCATGAGAAACATATAAATCTATGTAAATGTTGTCAGTGAATCTCACCGAGTTGTTTACACCCTATTTTTTCCCACCTCTTTCTTGAGCTGGAGTGCCCATCTCTTATAAAACAACAGCAACAACAAATATGAATATTTATTTTAAAACAATTATTAAAAAAGAAGGAAAAGCTATTTTTTTTTCTTCAGAAAGTGTTTTATTTCTTTTAAGTGAGGCAACTGAATTTAAGTACTTACACAAGGAACATACTCTTTGTTGTTTAACTTTTGTATTTGATGAGATTTGTGGTCACTTAGCTGAATCGAGTTCCTGTAATGAAGGAGCCTGTTTCCCTTTCTGAGTATACACTGAACTTGTTGAGACTAGGATTCTACTTCACACCCTTGTTGCTATCCCTTCAGTTCTTGGAAAGAAAGCTGCTGAAGGTCATATGCAGCAAAAAGGACATTCAGTATGAATTCTGATGGTCCATCAGACATGCTTAGTAGTATAAATACGTTAATAGAAAGACCAATAGGTGTTAAGCACACTTTCTACAAATTTTTTAATTTTATGGGGATACTGTTTAACTGTTTGGGAAAACACTTTCCAAAGGAAACTTACATTCACAGAGAAATAAAAAAAAAAAAAAAAAAAAAAGTGTATCGTAAAGCTTTTCTAAATACTTATCACCCAACTGATATGCTTTTTACCCTGGCAGCGAAGTCTCCCTTTTATGCAGAAGCCCCTTTATTTAACGTTGCTCATAATTTCAGACCTGAAACCTCAGTCCTCAGCCATACTTCATTCATATTCATGGTCTCCTTAATTTTAGAAGATGAAGTATCATTAAGCATCATTAGCAAGTCAATTATCTTCTGGATTCAATTCTATTACTCTTCTAGGGACAGTGTAAGACCAACCCTTCCTTCTCTTGGCTGCTGTACAGATCAGTTCACATGGTTATGGATGTGGAACACATAAACACTACAGAGCACACCCTTCAGGGCAAGATAAAAAGGATAAATCATGTTTTCTAACTAAATGAAAGATAAATATATAAGAAACATATACGTCATATTATTTGTTATTAAGCTACAACATATAAATAAATATTCATAGGACTGAAAAAGGTGCTTGAACCTTTTGTGTTTATATAACGTGTGTTCTCACTGGCGATTTTTTAGCATAGTCTTTCTTGTTTGAAGGCTGGGATTACATTTTAGAATAAAATGAGCAACAATCAATAAACATTAGAGAAGAATTTAATAAAGCAAATAGGCCTGTGAAAAAAAGGCATTTCTTTTCAAGATATTCAAGTGTAAATCACTTAAATTTGATCAAAAAGGTATTTATGAACAAACAAATGTGAACTGTACTTCATATTTAAGAAAACAAATCCTAACTTCGGCTAGGGAGAGAGACTGGATATCCTTGCTTTTCTCTCCAGTTCATCCTGTAGATTTGTCTGAATGATTATTACAATCTTTAGCACATATCCAGGCATGCACAAAACCTGCTTCCTTTTAAGTATCTTCTGCTTAATTAGATTTCTTTTCTTTTATGTACTTGTGTTAGTTTTTGTCTTCTGTTCTATCTTTCAGTGCTTCCACTTAAGTCCCTACTTCTTTACTGCAAATGGTACATGGTACAAAAATTGCTTCAAATTTGTTCAAACATTTAAGTGAGAAAAAATTCCGAACAGAAGCTAATTTATGGCAAAAATACAGAAAAACTCTGAATGCACTTAGAATGTGGTTTGGAAGGATTAGAATATTAATGCCTTGATATTTGGTACACCATCCAAGAACCAATATGTAGAAAGAACTGCTTCTCAGCAAAAAGGCTATTTGTTGATACTAGTGGTGAATGCTAACACTCCCACTGCACCAAATGATACTCTTTAGAAGCAAGTAATTTTTTTTCTTTTATTACTGTCATAGTCTTTGTTTTATCCTCCATGAGAAAATCTTAGAAGTATATGCTTGTGTAATGCGCTGTTGTTTTTATCCCTCCCTTTAATGAAAGGTTTTTTTGAGAGTGAAAAATATTTATGTATTTAATTGGATTTTTTTTTTCTTGGATCAAACTACATATTCCAGGTCAGTATGTTTTCTAAATACACAAGCTTGTCAATCATACAACTATAGCTTTTATCAGACAAGTTCACATCCAATTTAGTGATAGCCACAGAACACATAAATCTGTCTCCAAGGACAAATATTTCCTTCATTATATACTTACAGTATCCATTCAATATTTATTGCAACTCAGGCATTGCAGCATTGAAGCTTCAGATAATTTAGCAGTTACAAAAATGCAGTAGGAAGAAATTTGCTTAGTAACTAAAAGAGAATCATATAAAAAAAACAACACTGTATTTAAAAAATATATAAGCAATAGCTACTCTAACAATTGGAGATCCTTTTTTATTAAACTTCATCACCATTCCAAATTCTACAGGATAATTATTGAGATCTCATTTGGCTGTCTTTTCTTTTTCTTTCATCTGCCGCTTGTGTATTTTCTCTGCACTTTGAACTTAGTTTTGCCTCTTTCTTTTTGGTTTTTAGTTTTTTTCTTTTTATAGGAGCCAATAAGCCCTTGAACATGACTGTTCAGGCAATACATGTGCAAAATGTGCAGCATACGTCAGAAAATGATTATGGCACAATGTGCAATCAGGCCTTGAAACCATGTCAAACATAACCTTCAGTCCTAAAGTCTTAAGGTATTATTGAAGAAAAGTCTAATGCTTATACATTAAAAATAAATAAATAAATAAATAAATAAATAAATAAATAAATAAATGACAATTTAAAAATAAACTGAATATGATTTCTAGGTTACCAGAAAGAACAAATAAACATATTATAAATAGGATGAAATCAGCTAGACTGAGGAAATAAAACACTTCTTTTTTTGTCGTTACATCAAAAGGTAAAATTTTACTGCTTTATGTGTCATGAATGATATAATACAATGAATATAGTAGAAGACTAACAATGACATGAACCACTAAGGCTTTTTTAAATTTTGTTTGCTTTTTACATTGGAACTGGTAAATCCACCATTTTTCATGATCTGAGAGAGAGAGAGAGAAGAAGCAGATAATAAAGTATTCCGATGCACCCACCTCATTTCTGTATCAAAGGACTACATTTCCAAAAAAAAAAAAAAAAATGGGATTACAAAGGTTTTGATATGATAGCTTTTACAGATAATAATTATTTATACATATTGTCTTAAAAATATCCAATCGATCACTTTCATGTTTGTTTTAAACTTCAAGCTGCAATAAAAAGCCTCAACTAGCATTAGAAAATTTCAGATAAAATCAATCAGAAGCTATACGTTTTAAGTGAAAGTGAAGATTACAGAAATGAAAATACAGAATAAAATTAGCGTATGTTGAAAGAATTGAGAACTAAGAGATATAGCTTTACACAAGATATCACTGTTACATTTCAGTCAAGAAATCAGACCTTTTACCCTAAGATAAATAATAAATAGTATTAAAAATTCCCTGAATAGTCAAATTTTTATTTGCTTCTACATAGTGACTACTTGATAATATACACTAATATCTTAGCTTTCCAATATAATAAATTGTTAATGTCAAATTCTTTCATATTTAACGTATTAATTTAATCAGAAAATCTCTTACTTTAGAGGACACAAAAAAATTCAGTACTCTAGGGAATTGTCCATGTAAGAAAAAAAAATCTTATACAAGTGCTATTAAATTATTTGACCTTATTACTTCTGTAGCCAAAATTAGAGAACTATATAAAATTGATTAAAAAAAAAAAAAAAAGTGTCAAAAGAATACAGGAAGAAATTATCATTCCTGTCAATAGGTTCCTCACTACTACTGTGCTGTTTTGGTTATTAAGATTTTCATATTTTAAAATTTCCAGTTTTTTCAATATCAACTGTATATGCAAAGCATACCTCCTACCTGACAGTATCCTATTCTAGAACATAACTATTTAAGTGATGCAACAATAAAGGAGAAGGAGACATATGCTAAATGTTATTTTGCTTTTAATTCTCCAGAAGTAATGTGCTTTAACACGAGTAGATATTAACTATGTCACACCTGCAATTTCTTACAAAATGTATACTTTTAAATTTAAAAAATGTGACAATTTAAATTAATGAAGGAATGTTATCACATTTTTTATTAAGTTTGTAAACATATTGCTCAGATTCCTGTAAGAATCAATCTTCTGCACAACACAGAAAAATAATTAGGGTCCAGCAAATTTTTCATTTTTTATTCAGTAATTAAGGAAGTGGGATAGAGATAGATTTATATATATATATATCAATATATATTAAATTAAAAATATATTTTTTCCTCACAAAAATTAAAAATATTTCAAACTAGTTTCCTATTGAATTAAATATACTCATTTTGCACAAAAGTTTACCTATGGATCTTTCTAACAGAACAAATATAAATAGATGGAAATCTTTTTTTTATTCTTTCCCTGGAGCTGACTCTTTCATTTACCAACTCACTCATGAGTGAACTTGATTTTTTGAGTTTGTTGAAAGTTTCTATGGCAGCTGTCTCTAAATAATAATTGTCTGTTATAGAACATACTAGCCCGGAATTCAAAGAATGGAATTTTTATTCCTCTATTCACCAATGGTTTTCTGAGTGTCTTTTTGATGTTATTTCCTCATGCTATGTCCTCACCACTTCTGCTTCTAACTTTCAATGTGGGTATATAAATTTCTATTAGGAAGTTCAGTAAATGAACAGTTTTATTCAAGACTATGTATTCTGACTCCTAGTGAGTACTGTATGACATTATCAGAACTTGACTTAAATAAATTCTAAAGATTTTCATTTGAGGAGTAAGAGTGAATTTTATCAGTGGCTGCTTAATATATTCCACCACATAATCAATGATCAACAGGCAAAATAAATGAATTTGGTAGTGCTCAGAGTTTGGGGTTATACCCCTAACTGTAGCTCAAAAAGGCATGAAAGAAGGCTAAAAAATCAGTTTCTCTTCAAGCTCTGACTTCCTGATAATTCTCCCAAGCTGAAGTGCCGACATTCCAAAATATGTATTGTATGTTTTGTAAATATTCAAGACTACTGTCTCGCATGCCTTGAAATATTTTTATCAGCAGTTCCTTATCTGAAATCTTGCTGCTGATACCACTGCTGCTTTTTGAATAATTCAAGAATTATTTCTTCTGATATTGAATAATAATTTACAGTCACTAATAACTTGACTGTACCTATAAATCAACATTTTTTTCTACTAAATGCCAGCAGAGAGGTAAGGTAATTAAAACTTCAACCAACTTCACATATTTTTTTATTAAGTGAACAGTTATAAAATTTATCAGTTTTCATGCATAGCAAGCATTTAGTAAATTATATATAATGACATTATGCAATATTATTGAATGCTTACTTAAATTGGGGTTGAGAAACATTGGTTACATTGTGAACTACATTGGCCTGCATTGTCTTTCACAGTCTCTCATCAGCAGGCATCCATCCCTGACTTCAAAGAGATGTGAAAAGAGCTCCAAAGTCCTTCCTTCATTCCAGAGGTGCAGATGCACCTCTGATCACATTGACAATCACTTGATTACCAGCAATTAACTTGATTTTTGTCACATTACTAGATCTGCTTCACATAGATGTGATGGGGTGAGCTGCAAGAGTCGCCAGAAAAAAAGGACAGCAGGGCACATGTACCAGAAATGTTTCTCTGTGAGCCTCTCCAAATCTCCACCTCTGAAGACACAGAACAGAGAGCAGCAAGGTGATGGAGTACATCCAGATCACAGCTGCATGGATCTCCATTCATTAAACTCTGAGATTCATTAGTAATATATTATAATCTAATTCAAAATATTTTCAATTTTCAGAAAATTTTAGCAATATTTGCTAATAAAGCAATGTAGAATGAAAATGCCAACATTTATTGAACAAATATCAAAATGTGGAAAATATAAAGGATGCTTAAGTTAACATGAACATCACATTGAGAAGACAGAAAGAGTGAATATAAAGCAAGAGGCCACAAACTGTTCTTGTTATTCCATGATGCATTCAGAGCAAAGACTAACAGTGTTATGTGAGAAAAGGTAGCCAAGTTTTCTGGCAGAAAGCCTAAGAAGATGTAAAAACTATATTGTCTTCCTGAAGGGAACTGTGCTTATAGTATTTCATATATTTAAATAAAGGATGTATCCAGGATTCAAAGTATGTGGAAAAAAACTCCATCTTAAGCCAATACATTTTTATGCATTTTTTCAAGATCTTGTTCAATGTCCCTACTGCAAAAGTACAAATAGCTGATTACAGGCAACTTAAAATTTATTTAACAACAGCAAGTCAGTATTGCTACTTCCACAGTGTCACCTGCATTTGATTGATTGTTATGCTTCAAACAAACAAAAACACATCAACAAACAAAACCAGGAAATCTGACAGTTAATTATATCTAATATAAGCTTATAGTACACTGATTTTGAGTAACGATATAGATCAAGCACATCCTGCAGTTTTCCTTAAAACTGAAAAAAAATCCTAACTTGCTTAACAGCATGTTGAGTAGAGTCTAACTTCTGTTATCATATTCTTGAGTGCAGAAACTTTCTGGTGAACTATCCTGCTTGAATTGCTTTATTTAACAAATGCCAGGAATCAATGATGCATGAGGCTAACCAAGGATCGGATCCTGCTCTGAACTTTTTAATGCACTTTTGTTTTCCTTATAAGCAACAGTAAATAAGTTTCATTTTTAAAATAACGGGAAGATGTCTGGTTGTTTCCTAAGCACATATAATTCCTTTAGGTATTGTCTTTTGACAGATACCCAGATGTCGGCATTTTGTTGTTTGGTGAGTCAGCTATATATGTAACTGGTTATGAGACTGAGATACATCTTTGGCTGATTTGCTCCCTGTTGTTTTCTTTGCAAATGATAGAGTTAAGTCATCAAAACGAAAGGAGAACATTTTCTACAGTAAGGAAAGATATAACCTGTAAGGAAAGGCAATCTGAAGGTAAAAACTGGGTGCCATATACTGAACGACAGAAGTTGTACTGATTTATACAGCAAGACTTCATTGTGAATGAGACAAATTTGCCCCATGGGTTACTGAGTGTATTGAACGTAGTTACGAAACAGAAATAGCAATTTAACTTCTATGTAATTTTATCAGGCTTGCAGGATGAATTTCTTCATCTCTATATTTGTTTTCTTTCAAAATACTGATGTAAATTTCTAGCAAAATTTCCCTAAGTGTTTTCCTTATACATATCCTATATAAAGATCCTAAAAACAGGGAGGTAAAACATTGACACATTTTGAAGAGAGTTTTTTAGTAAATAACTTTATAAAGGTGTCTTAGAGATAAAAGAAATAACACTTCTAGAAATACAGAAGATTAGCAAGGCTTGGTTCTCTTTTTTCTATCTGCTTACTATCACTCTTCTCATATGAACAAATAAATGTTTCCATTTATTATTATTATTATTATTTCCATTTATGTAACCCAGGAACCCAAGAAAAGAAAACTTCTTCCTCCTTGAGAAGTCATCAAATGAAGCAGTGTAATTCCTCTCAAGAGCAAGGGAAAAAAGATGTAATTAGGACCTTATGACTCATAGCGTGTTCTATTCTAGGAGTACAACATCTGCAAGTTACCCTTTATTCAAGGATATTCAGAATTGAATTCCTTTTATATTCATCAAGGGCTAATCCAAGTCCTTGCTGAAAAAATAATTGAGAGTCTACAACATAATGAGTGTTTGATTCCTCCTATTTTCCAAAGAATAAGAAATAAAAATAAAAAATAAAAATAAAAGTAGAGGAGATTGGGAGCTTGTAAAGAATTAGGTAGCTACTTCGTATTCAAATATTAAAGCATCATTTTCACAGAGCACAAATATTTACAACAAAACATTATTTGTTATAGATAGAGCAGAAGTGAAATGTGAAAAAAGCATATTTATGATATTGTATCAAACGCTGAATCACATACTTGAATAAATATTAAATATTGATTTAAGCTTTCTAGAAGAAATGATGACACAAAGCTATGCAACATACTTGGATTGGTTTTCATTTTCTTTAAATGTAAAAGATCCTACTTAGTACTTCACACAGATGCCTTGGGAAACAGGAAACAAATAAAAATTGAAAACTCTGAAACAAAATTTTTTCCTGTTAGAAGCCTTCCCACTCTTCCTACAGTAACTTTATTACTTCTTGCATTGCTATATTCTTCTAATTGATCTAAGCTCTAAGTGAACCTGTGTTACCAGAAGAGATCTGGCACAGAAGAATGCCAAAAGAACACATTATTTCTATTCTCTAAATGGAAATCATCATTTTCAATTAGAAGGTAGAAATGAAAAGATGAAAATTGATGACCTGTCTCAGCAGATATATATGACCCTTTACCTGCAGATATATACTGAAGAACACACTTAACATCCATCACTGAGGAAATCTTTATTCATTCAATACTCTCATATGGCTTATATAGGACTTAGGAGCTATTCTAGGGAAAACTTCCTTGTCAGTATGGAAATGGAAGCCCCAGAAATACACACAGAGCATTTATTTATTTCTGTATGCTGTATCTTCATATAGTGGCTAGTGTAAGAGTTAAGGCTTGACGTAAAGCAAGAACAATATTGTAGTCCTTCAGTGCAAGTCAGTGCAAGATAAAATATTTTTTTTCCAGCAGTACATCTCATTGGCTGATGAAAATATGCAATTTTAACTTTATGAACCATTGCACATCACTCCCCTGCTTCCTCTGATAAGCAGTCTGATTTCTAACCCACCCACCTTTACCATTCTACTTTTGCTATCAAGCACATACACAAAGGATGTGTCAGATTGAGTAACACTTGACTTTTTTCTATTTTCTTTATGCATAAAATGTTGCAAAACTCTGCAAGTTGTGGAGGATTTCACATGGAACGAATTGTTTAGTCTGTGTTTCTTGTGATCAGATAGAATCTTTGTATTATTATTAAAAGTGTGCAATTAACATTTTTGAGGAGACAGTATAAGTCTTTTTTAAAAAGATGTTAGTGGCTTCTCATGAGATAAAGGGACTAAATATATAGGAATCTTGATCTCTTTGAGTTGACTGGTAAATTTCTTATTTACTTCAATACCCCTAGAACTTCAGCCATTTTCATTTTTCCTTAATTATGTACAATACAAGCAACACATTTATTACTATACCATTACTGAATTTTAGCCTGATGTTCTTAATTAGTTTTAAAAGTCTAAGAATGTAAAATAAAATTTTTAGAAAATATTTTACATCTATATCAAGACTATAACTTAAAATACTGACAATCTTCTTTATTCCTTATGCTTGCTCTACTACATGAAAGTGTTGCAAACCTTTCATTTCCTTTGACAAACATTAAATCAAGCGCAAAGCTTGTGGTTTCAATTAAAATATTCTTATGATCCACACTGACAAGATAGCTCACGTACATTGCATAACAAATTTTAAAAAGAAAATAAAAGTGAGAAATTGACATTTTGGGCAATATCCAGTAGATTTATCTCACCAGTGGATCTAACCCATATATTTGAACATTATAAAGAAGGTATAATGTTCTGACTAGTTCTCCATAACATGAAAAGAAAAAAAGTAAGCAATGAAAAAATCCTGTCTTTCCATTCAAATAATTGTTGCACAGATCAGTTTTAGATTTCCCATATTTTCATTTGCACTGCTTTTTAGTTGTTTTTCCATTATTAATTTTGGTGTTGACATTACAATTCCTTAAAGGTAAAAAAAAAATAATAATTTATGCTATTGTAAGAGATTTTATTACTGTTCCCAAGATACACACAAATGAACACATCAAGTAACCCTAAGCAGCATCTGATTTCAATAAAAGCCTTTATAAGAAATGAACAGCTGTCAGTAGGTTCTCAGAAAATACATCCAAAAATGGGTCTTCATCCAATTTGCTTTGAGCAACTTGTAACTTTCAAAGGCAAGTTCAGTTCTGTAGGCATTATGACATGAACTACATTCTGTACTTCATTATGGCTTTCAACCTCTTTCAGAGTTCCAAAACCTGCAATGTTTAATCACACTAAATTTTGCAAAAAAAGCATATTAGTAGCATAGGGAAGGAAAAGAACAACAGTTTGGCCAATAAGTTCTAATGCCAGCCACATTTTTTTCCTGCAAAACTGGCTGCTAGCCATCACAGTCTAAAATAAGTATGAAAGAGAAATTAACAGCTGAATAATTTATAAAGTCTTTCCTTTCTGCAAAATTAAATTTTTGAGAGAAATTGCAGTTCAGTCTAGCACATCCTTGGAAGCACAAGCAACCAATACAACTTTCATTGTCTGTCCTTAGAATTTATAGTGAAATTCTTGTGAGAAGAGCAACTATAACTCCATGTTTAATTAGATTTCCCAACAAGAAAGATGAAATTGAACGCCTTATAGCAAAAGCTGTGGTTTATTTGTTTTGTTGCATTTTGTTTTGTTTTCATGACTCAGTGTTATATGCGGTATATAAGCTGTCAAAGCAAATTTAATCTCTTCAGCTTTAACTTCTTTTTTTAATCAACTATAATTTTATAATGACAGTTGCCTGATCTCGGCCTGTTTCGATATCTTTATGGCCTTCTGCAAAGTGTCACATGGTATGGAACCCCTGACGTAATTTAGTCCTCCCTGTTCTGGCTTCACCCCATCCCCTGCTGCCTCACCATAAAGGCACTGGCTTTTCCCTGCCAAGGGCCCTGGCCTACCCTTGAGTGTGCTTCCATCAAAGCAATCAAAACACTGGTTAACACTGCTCAGCTGAAACCAAGACCATAGGTTATCAATGTAATTAAATCAATTTCTGAATTTTGTAGTGGTAGTGTAAAACCATGAGTTCAGTGCAAAAAAAGAACAATGGGTACCAGGCTATACTCCAGGGGTTTAATAGACTCAGTCTATTTTATCAGTATATGTAATTTCTTCTTAAACTTTGAGGCAAAAGCTCCAATCAGTACTAATCAAATGAAGCTACATTTAAATGCAGCTCCAGTCTATAAAAACACTATTGACAATCCAGATTTGCTTCTTCTAAAGAATAATGCTTCACCCATTTTCTGCCTGCAAATTCTGCAGTACTCTTTTTCTTTTTCCTTAGACCTTAGAGAGTCAGAGAGCGTTTTTTGTTGGTCCTTTATACCTCACTAGGAGTCATTTCTTCAAACCCTAGTGGGAGACAAATTGAATGTACAGAATAACTACTGCCTGAAAAACCTAAAAACACTATTTCAGCAAAGGAGTTGTAAATTCATGGAAAAAGACAGATTGATCACCTAAAAGCACAATGTTTGAAAAACAAACCACACACTGTCAGAAGAAGAAAAAACAAACAAACAAACAAACAAACAAAAAACCATGAATTCATAACAAAATGGATATATACTACAGAAAACAAATCACTTTTTAATAAATTCCAAATGATAAATCTGTTTTACATTAATCTAGATGGAGTAGCACTTATATTGATATTGATAGAAATGTTTAAATGACTGCCATACTTTCAAATATATGCAATACTAGGGTTTGTAAACCAACTAGCAACAACATACCTCACAGCTTCTCTATATGTAGTGCTAAGTCACTGGTTACTGTCAATATTTAAGAGTAACAATAGTGATGTTAAGAATTCAAAACATCAAAGCAAAATTAGACTCCAAAATCAATGTTATTGTACAGAAGATTAAAACAAAATGTCATTTATATTTTATAAAAGCATGCCTTTTCTACAGGATGCCGAAAAACTATAAATGGATTGTATTAGAAAATCCATAAAAGAAAACACAAAAACAGCATTTTCAGCATCAGATCAGATTCACAAATTCTGATACTCATATCATGGTCGCCAATATTATCAAATGAGCTTACAAAAACATAAAAATTATACTTCACAAATACATGCCAAAATGTTCGTAAATTTCATATTAGTTATAGAGCCTTGACTGGCTTATTATCTTGCCTCTACGTACTGAATTTGTTATCTAATGTTTTCGGGAGTTTTTAGTTTTCAGACAATTTCAGAATAACAAATAATCCATATGAAAGCAAAGCAATCTATTAAGATCTGTTGTGATTAGGAGACATAATCACTGTTCTGCCATGTATTCTCTTTACAAAATTTATTTCATGTTAGAAGCTAAACGAATGAACATATAGATTCTAATGATACTGTAACACATAATTGCTTCTGATGTTATAAGCAAAGGATGCAGTGACATCACAGTCCCTGAATCATGGGATCTGGTTGGGGTTTCTCAGCTGCATTTGTGCAAATCCAATCTCTATGACTTCAAATAATAAAACAAAATAAAAATAAAAATAAAAAAATAGCAAATAATGTGTTGATATCAATGGAAATAATATTTATCCATCATTGCTTGGAGCTAGAGTTTTACTTAAGCAGAAGATCGGCTATGGTAACTGACATTAGCTGATGCAATTATAGGACAATTAACAAGACAGGCCAGAGACCAAAATAATCAGGAAATCATCTGCATGAAACTGAAAGATGTAGGTCAGGCGAAGTAGTAATGCATATGTTGACATCAGCAATACTAACGTTCAGGATAAGCTAAATTGAGCTTAAGTGAAATTCCCTTCTTGTGTAAGCACTGAATTGTGATTTATTCAGCACACTCAGACTCTGGGGTTATTCCCATGAGTCCTAATCTATCTCTGTCCCTTTCTACCAACAGATCATCTTTACGTTTCCTGCATTAGTGGAGTTACACAGATAGGAGATAAAAGAAGGGCTGTCTGGAGACAGGGAAGAGATATATCCATGTCTGAATTTAGAAAAAAACTAAAAATACAAGCATAACGGTGCAACAACTATACTGCTGAAGATAAAAACTGATATACTGCGTAATAATGTACATTCTGTGAATATGAAGGAGTCTGTCTCTGTTCTAGGTGAAAGTGAGGCCGTATACTACTTTCTTCCTTTGACTAACTCTTCACAGCTTCCAGCATATTTTTTTTCACAAACTAACAATATATAAAAGTAATAACAAAAGTGTTACCTTGTAGATTAGGCATGTTAATAGTCAATAATTCTTTATTAACATTATCTGGAAAAACTTATTCCAAATTGCTACAAGGAAATTAGTACTTTACTCAAGATTTATCTCTGAAAACTCACAAACATCAGTAAGTTTTTACTCATATTCTGCTCACCTAAGCCATCATGGCTCTTTGAAGAACCTAGAACTTAAAAATAATTTTATGACCCATTTTGTAGTTCAAAGATACCTCTGGTCAGTCAAATCCAAAGCATTCATTTACAACACACAGTGTTTTAGTGCATTGATGTTCTAACTCACAAATGAGAGACGCAGTGAAGAAAGGTAAAGTTTTCTACAAATTATTAAGTACAGAGACTCCATGAGAATTAAACTTTGATTTATGTACACTGCCTATTATGATCATTTATAGTGAGTTATAATTGCATGTGGAAAAAACTTTTGCTAAAAGGAAGTCAGGTCTTTTAAGACTACTTAAAATGGATGCTTACAGCAAGAAATAGAAAGAGATAAGAGACAGATTATTCTTATCGGTATGATTTAGAATCCTAAGAGGAAGAAAATACAAAATTGCAAGTGGACTCTGTAATGCTAAAATAAATTTTATAATTTTGAACTCAGAATATGTCTCGTTTACTACATGACATGTTTAACTTAACTATGGATTCCAAAGTACATGATTCCTATTCCTAGCATTCAGCTTAGATTTTGCCTGTCGTAGCTCACACTAGAACACTAAGATCATATTTAAGTATGTTAACTTTTCTGAAGATTGTTGAAGATTTTCTTGTCACACTTCTGAATGTAACTACATAAAAATAGTGCTGGGGTTTGTGGCTTTATTTTTGTTGCACTGCTTCTCATAGCACCCTTACAGTGAGTAAAAAGGAAAAGCTAATTCTTCTTTCCACTTTATTCACCCAAAGGATCCTACTCAGGAGCTATATACAAAAATGTAAATTTACGCTCAAAGGGAAAATATTTCCCTCTAAAACAATATCTACAACACAGATCATCACAGTATACATACTTAGGAGTCTAGAGATCCCAGGATAGCAGTACTCATAGCAGTACTTTTATCCGAACTATAGAGAGGAATAATTACAAAATAGGAAAGCTTTCAGTCCATGTGCTGTCTGTTTTACCTCCGTGCTATCTGAAGGCAGATAGAATCAAGGAATAGGATATTTATTGGATATTAATAGGATATTAATAGGATATTTATTATTTATATCTAGGAATCTATCTAGAGCAGCTCTGAAGTCCTCCAAATAGGAGATTTTTGTTCTTTATTCTGGATACACAGATAAATATTACTCAGAGCACAATCTGAAGGCTTATAATTTAGCCAAATGCAAGAAGTATAGATAGAAATGAAGATAATTATATCTATCATCCAGTTAAAATGATTTATAACCCTGATGCTCACCATGTTACAGTTTTTTTTTTTTTTTTTTTCCACCTGGGATGCCTTCTTTCTTGTTAACTTAAGACTAAAAGTTCTGGTATCTCAGTTATAGCCATCAGACAATCAGATTTCAAATTAAAAAGTCTATAGTAACTGTAAAGATGGAGAATTCTTGTCCTAAGGAGTTTTAGAGATTTAAAACTCAAAGGGTACAGAGCCATGTTCCCAGATCTTTTCGAAGACTTTTAATAACATACAGGATAAACACAGATTCCATTAATTTTAATAAAAAAAATATATATATATCCAGATGAAGTAAAAAAAGCCCATATAGTTTATATTCTATTATCCTGACAAAAATTTAACAACTAAATATGTATTTCTAAAGGCCAGAAGGACAGTCCAGTGAAGCAAGTGTCCTTAACAATGTTTCTTTTTCCTTATCTAGGAAGATGAATTTTCAAAATATTGATTTCTTAAACATATGTAATCACTGTTACAAAAAAGCTTTCCAGTTCTCTGTTGATATATTCCCAGGATCTCAAGTTGAGATTTATCTGGCTAATATTTTTCAGTGATCATCTAGTAGATTTTCCACCTACTTCTGTTAAAGACACAACATAGGCTGAAAGGAAAAATTACTAAGTATATCTTAATTACAGAATATATATGCATAATGTCAGTCTTTCTTCTGCAAAAGAGTGGTCAGGCACTGGAACAGGCTGCCCAGAAAGGTGGTGGAGTCATCATCCCTGAAGGTGTTCAAGAAATGTTTAGATGTTGTACTGAGGCACATGGTTTAAATGGGAAATATCAGTGATAGGTGGACAGATGGAGTGGATAATCTTGGAGGTCTTTTCCAACCTTGGTGATTCTATGATTCTATATTATAAAAATAATAATACTCAGTAGCTGAGTACATTCAGGTGCAAATTTTCCAAAGGAAGGAAAGATATATACACAGAGACTTCAGTTACTCATTATTCTGTCTACACTGTTCAATGCAAATTCCTTCATCACAGGATGTGATAATATCAATAGAACTACAAAGTTATGACATTTAAATCTGGTTTGCATGTGTCCTTCTGTGCAAAAACTCACAAATGAAAATGGATTGAAACAAACTTAGAGCAATAAATAAGTATTTTGAAAAGAAGAGAATTCAGGCTAGAAGAACTGGATACAAACACTGTCAACCTTAAGAATGTACTTGTTAAGAATTATATAACTTTTTAACATTTTATGAATAAATATATTTGCTTTCCATGTGCTTATTTACTTTGCATTTTCTCTGTATTTTCTCTATCCTTACGATAAAAAGCAAGAGTACATGGAATTCAGTTAATATCTTCCAATCTCTAGGCAGAACCAAATGTATTCTCATGAATCACATCTACATACCACAGAAACAGAAAGAAAAAAAATCAGCTAAGAGATATGCTCATGATTTCTCTGAGTTAAGTGATACATGCATATTCTGAATATCTTTTGATTTTCTAATTCAAACATAAATCTTGTATAACAAAGAATAAATCCTTTAGTGTCCAAAAATTGTACATTTTCTAACATTGAGAAAAATTATATTTTTAATGCCAAATTTAACATTATGGTTTTGTAGGACATTTAAAATCTTGTTATCACTTTTCAGTTTCTTATATGTACAAATCTCTACTATGCTGTTTTTTTGTTTTTTTTTTCTTAAACACCACAATAACTGTCTGCCTCTCTTTCTTTCCTTAGTCTTCAATATAAACTCACATAATAGGGATATTTAAAGAAAATATTGAAAACTTCCTTTTCCTTAAGATTGATACATACTGCTAGACAGTCAAATAGCTTAAATAACTTACAGTCATCTATTTTCTTCAAAAATTTAATTTTAAGAAACAGCTATAAAAGCTCTAAGGAGAACTTTTCAATAAACATATTTAACAGATGGATAACTATCACTAAGCTCCTAGACAAACACTTTATCTAATAGCAACAAAAAATCCAATTTAATGAAGATAATGTACATACACATAAAAAGTATATTGTTTGTTTGTTTTTGATATACTTCTGAACACCAAAATTTAATATATAAATCCATCAAAATATATTTTTTTAATTCCTGGTTTTACATTTAAATCCACCTTTAACTTTGGAAAAATGTTCTTTTTTATTTAAATAAGAGTCAAAACAGGGTTAAAAACTAAACAAAACAGTTGTAATTGCTCTGATGAGATAGAATATTACTTAACCATATTAAACACATTAACAGGTAACACAGCAAGTTTCTTCTTTTCCAAAATAGTATAGACCAATAACTTCGAATAGCTTTGCTAATAAGAAAAGATTTAAAATTCCATCCTAGAAACACTCAAGTCACTTTTTTTTTTTTTTTTAAATCCAAAATGATGGCAATATGAGCATATAAAAGAAAAAAGGGAAACAAAAATCTACATGCTTTCTCGTTGAAATTCTGAAATCATTTGTATGTCTGCTATTATTACCAAAGACGAAATGTAGCATCTTTAAGTAAATCTTAATTTGGAGAAAACCTGGTACATGTTTTGTACTAATGTTTATATAGGAGTTGGAATCACGGAGAAAGCAGAAGATTAATAGTTTTGGCATTCTGTTCTTGTTGTAAGGGTATTTTGGTATGCAGTATAATACTGTCAGGAATATTTACAATGTCATGAAGATGCTTTTCTTGGTGTCTTTGAAAGACAGAAGTATTACTTTTTCTTAGAAGTATCAGTTATTCATATGGAGTTCCTCAAACTTAGGAAGAAAATTATTGACTTCGTTTTATCTGCAATGTAATTCAATTACAGTATAGGGCATGTTTTGTGTTTTGTTTTTCTTTTTATATTACATATATACATGCCTACATATATCCATAAAAATATATAGAGACCCAAAAAAATAAGCAATCCAGGTAAATAGTAACATTTTCCTTCTTTCTACTATTAGGAACTGATCTGAAACTTATAAGTACTTATTCTAAATTTTCCTTTTTTTTTTTTTTTTTTAATTTATAATGAATTGACAATATTTCAATTAAAAAAAAAACACATTAAATAATTGAAAAAAAGAGCAAATATTATACAGTGATTAATTTAAACTATCACTAAGGTCACAAAAATCAAGTAATTTTTTGTTTATGGTGAAGACAATTGACAAGAAAATGGGGAGATGTAACTCAGTCTAGTTTCCAGAAAACATTAAACAGTATTCAATATAAATGTAATACAGTCAAACTAACCACCATCAGGAATGTTCTGTTTTAAGGTTCAAGTATGTATGATTGATCTATAGATTTAATTAGCAATAAAATATTTATACCAAACTAGCCATTTAATAAACATACCTTCTAAATCTTTCAATTTATGTCTTGTGATGAAGAAAAGAGTCACTTACCTAAAACCCCCAGCCTGTAATTGAGGGTGACAACAATGACATTTCCATAACTTGCGAGAATGCTCCCATCAATCATGTTGCCAGTACCCTCCATGTAAGATCCGCCATGGATGTAGACCATAACTGGTTTCTTGTTGTTCTGATCATGAATGTCTGAAAAAATTCAAGTAATGAAAACATAACAAAGTAATAAAAAATAATGAAACGTGGCATTAGTATTTTATAAAAGTGCTAAAATTATTTTTAGTTGTTTCTCATGTTTTCCATATCATCATCACCACTTTAATTAGCTACTTTAGACAGTTCAGGATCATTCTACAAGTCCAATATTTTTAGTTTTCATATTTCTTACTTCAAATGCCATTTTTTATTAAATGTTTTCAGAATCCCCTTAAAAACTTTTCATATTACCAAAATTTAATTTGAATGCAAACATATAAAATCCAAAGGAAAAAAAATAAAATTCTGGAATAATCTTGAACTGTTTTTTATTTTTTTTCTTTTTTAATATTCCAATGCAGTTCTATTTCAATTTAGAAATATCTGTACATTTAATAACAAAATGACAATAATGATTCATACTTTCCCATTCCTCAGTGAGAAATATTTGTTGAAATTACATTTCCTATATTTCAGTAACAGATAATATCATAAAATCAAACTGTTCTTATAAAAGTAAACACAGCAAACTATCCATTCTTTTTTAATAGCCTAGGAATTAAGAAATACTGAGAATTTAAGTGAATTCATGGTTCAGATTTTTTTTTTTTTTTTTTTTTTTTTGTTATGTAAACCATGAAATGTTTTTTTTAGCAACTAAACATTGAAGAATACCCTTGTAATTATGGTCAGGAATTATATGGATAATCTTTTGTACACAGAGAAAATTTACTTATAGCTTTCATGCAGATAAACAGTTGGGTCTTACTTTCTAAAATAAAGTAAATTAAATTGATAGCAATATTTTTATACTTCTGAGTGAGATACAAAGTTGCACTAATCAGTAATTCAGGTACTTTGTACTACATTCATATCTCTAATAATCAAATTGTAAGAACCCTAATCAGACTAACTAACTTAGGAATTTATGCACTCACCAAACTGTGGGAATAATATACCTTAAAAAGCAGAACGGTGTTCAGCAAGCTGCTGTTAGAATTAACTATACACTTTTTACAAACAATTCACTATATCTGCATGTGGATTAAGACCATTTCTTTCAATCATATAATACAAAACTATAGGGAAAGCAATGTCTCTGTCTATATAGTCAGCATTTAAAAACAAACAGACAAAAACAAATGAGTTCTCTTCTGAGTTATTTTCAGCAGTTATATTGAAGAGTGGAAAAAATAAGAGGAGGAAGAAAAGGCTGAGCAAAATGTGGAGAGGAAAGAGAAGTGACTTTGAAAGCCTTCAAAGCTCCCTCAGCTTTGTTATAATTAACTGTCAGTTACCAAAAATGAGAGCAGCAATGAGCCATCCCATATATAATATATTGTATATGGGGAAAAAATTTGAATGTATTTCAAGGTAAATTGTGACTGGCCATATTTCTATGGCCAACTACTACTTTGCTCGTGCAAATATCAGAAGTCATCACCTGAGTGAAAGGGCAATATGGCCAACTGTACATCTTCATAGCTGTTAGAATTTAAGACTTCTCATAGAATCTGCTTTCTGGTCATAAAGAAGATATATACTTTACATGTTGCATTTTATATGTTACATCTGGGCAGCAGAACAAAAAGCTTTGTGATAAGATTTGTGTAATTTTTTCAACTATTGAAGGGATGCAAACATTAAATAGGTCATGTAAAGCAAGGAAGCACATAATAATAGATTAGGTATTTTTCTCTTTGCAGCATTCACATCAAAGTACATAAAGAGTTTCCTTTTTTTCTGTGAGGGCTTAGCTTTTAGAAAATTAAAGCAATAACTACTAAATGCAATTATTTGTGTTAGAGAATAACCCTTCCTTTCTCTTCCCAAAAGTCTTGTGGCTTTATTTGTTATATTCTATCCTTTCTTATTGCAAAGTACTTCCACAGGGTTGAATCTTTCATCACTGAAATCAATGAGAGATTTCCTTTTTTGCTTCAATGGGAACATGATTAACTTCAATATAAAGGAAATGAGCTTCATGCATTTTATGTATTTAGTTCTAAACTGTATGTCTTTGTTTGGATCCTAAGCAGGATACTAACACTTTGTAACTTTGCTCGTAATCAAATATCTAACTGTTTTAAGAGCGATTTTTTTTTACTCGCTATTTATCTTTTGCTTAAAAATTGACCATAGAATATGTTATAACAAATGATGATACTGCCATTTTGAAAAAGCGTATGTTGAGAGACATTTATAAACAGAAATAGAACAAAATTCAGACAATAACAGAGGAATTCTGCAGAGCACTTTTATGTTACAAGAAATAGTGCAATTCAGAAATGAAGGTTGTACAGTAGAGGGCAATCACTGTGACTTGAAGACCAGAGATTTTTACTGTGGTATTTCATACATGGATAGAGTAGCTACGATTGAGCTGAACACCCAAAAAAAAGAGGAAATTAAAAAGTAACCTCAACACAGTATGTATGATTCAAAGGAGAACTAAGAGGGCAAATTTTTCAAATGCACGTGAACTTCAGATTGAAGAAAACTATAAAGGCACTTTGGAATGGTCAAGAAAGAGGGAAAGAGACACATTGCTGCAAACACAGAAAAACAAACTTCCCAAACAGTTATCTGCTCATTCAATTTGAAAATATTTTTCTTAATTTGATAAGTATGAAAAGTCAGAAAGTACTAAAATGCCAGTGTAACATAAATGAAAAGGATGGTGAGAATAGAGGAAGATTTCATGACTTCTTTCTATTTCAGGGCATCCTGCCTTTTCTGTGCCAAGCCAAGAAAAAAAAGTATTTCCTTGTAAAACATTTTTGGGGTCCTTCACTGTAAACTTTTAACATTTCCTTTCAGGGAATCCAATCCAACTCAGAAAGAAGTCAGTGAAAAAGATTGTCATTGATTTCAGTGAGAATGTGGTCATAGCCAGAGTGAACGTATCTCAGAGGCTAGCTGATTACAGGGAAAAAACAAACAAACAAACAAACAAAAAAAACATCAACAGCTTCTTTTTCTTTTATATCCTAGAAATAAGCCACATCCTATGAGAAAAATAAATAAATTAAAATTCCAAAGATGAAGACCAACGCAACTGCATTCAGTGTACAGTAAGTGCACTGGGGAAACACTGGAAATGAAATAAAGGATGTATGCAAGGTTTTTTCATGAATTTCAAACAGGTGAATTTACAAAATATGTGAGGGAGAAGAGCACATGCATGTTTTTAAATTCCATTTCCATTTTCTCACCAAATAAAGTATAGGTGGGGGGAAGTAGGCTATTTTCAATAGTATTATTGTTACTCACTTCACACATATTTAGGAATAAACTTTGCACTTATGTTACAGGGGAATTTCAGTCATCTAAATGTTAATTTGGATTTTAAGAAGAAAAACAATGTATGTTATCTCTAAAGAAGAAAATAAAAAAGCACACAAAGTGTGTTTCTGCAAATAAGGGACTAAAAATCATTTTGAAATAACAGTAATAACAATAACAATAATGATCAATATTATTATAATAAAAATGTAAAAGTTTATGTTCATGCATCAGGGTTGAGCTTTGAAAAAACAAAAAATACCTTCATCTTCACCACGATCATTACTGGTTATATCATCTGCGCTTTTCTTTGTGTTGGCTCCTGGGATCATAGTGAGGAGGAGAATAAAGGGAAAAAAGAGAATTCAAAAACAGCAGGTTCTCAAAAATAAAAATAAAAAAAACCAACTAGTACAAAACCAAAAAAATGTAACAAAAATATCAAAATCTGTTACATTTGAATTTGAAAAACAAAAAAGATGCAAACTGCACATAAACATAAAATGTCAAGAAGAACAAATTGAAAATATTTTAAAAAAATGTATCAGTCTGTGACAATGCAGTTATTTCAGTTAAAAGTGATTGCTGCAAAAAAAAAAAAAAAAGCAAAATTAATGTGCAATTAAAAAAGAATATAAACCAAAAAAGTATATTAAAAATTTCACGAAAGTATGGTTTCTACATAAGAAATGAAACAGATTTCACTATGTTCTGTTGCCTTGAAGAAGTAATGGCTTCAGTCAGTATCTTCAATGACTTCATGTTTTATTCATTCTTATGAGGATTTATTAGGAATTAACCTAAATTTTAAATGAAACCTATAGAAATAAAATTATCATTAAATCTTACACAATTGGAAAAGACCAAGAAAAAACATAAGAGACTTCTGTAACATTTAGTTTTCCTTCTCATGTGAGCAAAAAGATATTCAAAGCAGAAAACTGAAAACAAAGGAGAAACACATAATTGAGTCAATCCCAAACACGATTTTTTTCCTAAAGTAGCCCTTGTTTGTATTATACTACTGAAACTCTTTAGAAAAACATAGAAATTAATGGAAAACAGGTACTTACCATGAGAAAGAATTTGTACTTATTAATTTAAAAAATGGTAAAAAATAAATTTTTATCTGTATTTAATATACTTTCACAATGTACTTTTGAGGCACATAAACACCTATCCCACAGCACACATGCATATATCCACACACACCATAGTCTATGTTTATGGAAGGAAGATGAAATAAGCCTAACTGTTTTCCTCACCCTAATCCCTGGTCAATTTATCTGCTTTCTGACTAAAGAAATGACACTAAGCTTTCCATACCATATCTCATTATGCTGTAATTACTCAGCTAAGTGTTCCTCTTTAATGTAAAATGTTATGAAATAAAGAGTGAAATATGAATCAGAAGCTCTAGTTCTACATTTGTTTAGAAATCAAATGTGGCTACTAGGCAAACATAGTGGTCTAAGTCAAAATTCTGTTTTTTTTTTTTTAATTGTCTTTTTTAGGGTCTGTATTTTCAAGCCAGACTGAAAAGGAATGATAAACTTGATTAACTTTGAGTTTGCACACCAATTGTAAATATGACATATATACATCAATGCTATGATGAGATATTTCAACTATGAACTTTAGATTTCTATATAGTCATTGGTCATTTGACACTGTCCCTTTCCTACGTAAGCCAAAGGGTATGGTTTGCTGATTTGGCCTAACATAGGAGGGACAGCTTCTGTATGGCTAGAAAAGATCCTTAAAAGATTCTTCATTTAACTTAAATTTTATTGCTAAATATCTCCATGTAGTCCAATATAAATTTTCAAGTATTTTTTAGGAATTATTTTCTTAGCATGAGCAAAATTTATTTTATTTTGATTTTATCTATAAGGTTAATAAAGTTGAACCAAAAATTTAGTCTTTCCTGGTCTTACAAGCAGTGTAATCGTCTTACTTGAGGAGATGGGTAGGGGACTTTAAATTTAGCGAATATTATTATTTTATTTCTGCCATATGTTCTTCAATTTAAAACAAGAGTCAGTCAAATATGTGAAGCAGAAGCTGAAACTTCATCTCCTGTATCTTCAATTTAGTTGCACAGAAGTTTCTGTATACATAGTGTATTTTCAATTATATGTACTCAGTTTATAATTAACTAGGTGAAATATTACTGTCAATGAAATATAGATGTTCTCTAATCTATCACTGTCTTCGATAAATTGCAGATGTAGGCTCCAAATTTCAGTCATCACACAAGTCTCATGTTCGTTTCTTGGTTTTCCTTTTTATTTTTAGTTATAGCCCAAAGGTTGAATTTTTTCTCAACTGCTACCAAAATAAAATTAATCCTTTTAAGTATTTTGAATCATGTAAAAAAAAAAAAAAAAGAAATTATTTTTCATTGACCATTAATCCACTAGACAAAATATTTCAAGCACTTAACAAAGGCAATATTGATGTCCCCCTGTTGTCTCAGTGAGATAGTTTGATGAAAGAGAGTATAATCATCATATGTCAAACATAAAATTAAAAACTGACAAAACCAACATCTCCCCATATATGTAGACAAAAACTGTATGTGATTATTAAGACAGTTATGCATCTTTGAAGTTGAGTGAAAGAAATGGATATATCCCAACAAATTTTCGTTCACATACAATTCTCCCTAAGATTGTCAATACATATCAGTGAGAAATTGCAATGATTTTCTCTCTAATGTGCTTGGCTGAAGTAACTCTGGTTCAGTGTACTTCAGAAAGAAAAACACAAGTGTAATAAGAACTTAATGAGACATTAGGAAGTGTCAACAACACACAGTGCTACTAGATTTGATGAGACACAAATATCATCTGACACAAGTATGCAATGTAGGGCTACTTGCCATATTTGGAACACTATTTTTTATTTTTTTATTTTTGTGGTTTGAAGCAGTTATCAGGGAGTCACCAATTTTTCGAACAGCTTAATATAATACTGAAACCTATTTAGTTACAGAATATTGAGTGAGAATTTTGTTTCTCTTCCCTACTGTATAAAACACTTTCATTTTTCTGTTAGTAACTGAAGTATATTTTTAATAATAAGTTCTTGTCCAGGATGTTGGGTGTGAGGATTATTTTAATTCTTTTTGAGATCTGATTAAATGAGTTACATCAGTATGTTCTAAAAATAGGCTTCTGTTTGCCCACCACGTCTTATTTTGTGAGTACTAGCCAGTACTCACATACTACCCATGTCAGTATGAATCTGCTTGAAGAGAACAAAAGCATTATTGTTGGAGTTATTTCAGAAGTAGCAAAAACACATAAGATATTTAGGAACAGTTTAGAAAAATTATATTGACCTTTTGAAAATATAATCTTGCAGAACTTTGTTATCTCATACAGGTAGGAAAGATTTGGAATTTTCCAAGTAAGTTTTCTGATTCTTGTTTAAAATGTTCAATGATTTATCCTGAAACTTCTGTATGTAAGAAATTGTTAACCCCTGTGATAAGGGGGGGAGGGGGGGGGGGAACTAATGAAATAAATGAATAAGACATGCTACCCATGATTAGTGTAAAATTGCACTTGTGTCCTCAATCAAAAGAGACAGAATGGGAATGTGACACAGATTCTCCCGTGAAAAAAATTCTGTTCACCAACACAAACTGTATTTAGTACTTGCCCCACAGAACAGAAAGTCCTCCTCCTTGAGGCTTCTTTTGAGGGGAATGCTGTGACAGTATTTTTTTTTCCTATATAAATATAAAACTCACTGTAGCAATTTTAGTCTTTGGATTCCCACACAATAAATGAACATTATCACTGATTTATAAGATTGGCTCTTCTGCAGATTAACAACTATTTATCTATTTAATGAATATTTCCCACATAAAATATAGATGATAAATCTTAACAGTAACCCTGGAACAAGCAGTAGAGCATAGAACAGTGCAGATACTTACTAGTGATGATCTAGTACAATAAGGACTAAGTTTCAAAAGTGTCTCTATTCAGAAGATTACATTTGTATGAAAGTTGCATATTAAATGTTGAGTGATCTCTTGTCATTTGTCCTACAGTTCCAGTTTTTTCCTGAGTGAAACTAGAAGGCATGGCATAATTCCTGACTGAAGTGTGCCCAAAAATATTTTTTAAGGAAATTACAGGCATGTATGTTTGCAAATCTGTGCCACTAGCAAAGTATTAACAATCAGTCTAACAGTAACTGTGCAGTGTTTCATTTGGACCACTTTATTTCTCTTCAAAAGCTTTTTATGGAATGCAATTTTAAGCTCTAATTCAGCAAGCATCTCTCTTTTAAAGTATCTCATTCTGAAATTCTGTGCTAATTGACCTTAAAAATTACTCAATTTCACTTATCAGTGAATGAATGTTAATCCTGTATTATCAGATTAATTATAGATGCCACATATATCTCTACTGAAAATGAAGAAGTCATACCACTCAGTCAGTCAAGAGTTCTCTGCCTTACACTTCCTTTTATTATGAATAAGAATCTCATTCAGAAGTAGGTATTCTGGAGCTGCAGGTTTTCCTAAATTTATCAGCAATTTGTGCTAAATCTTCTCCTCACGGATATATATCTTATATGTGGAATGCATTCAGGTCCTGTGTATGCAGTTTACCAGTGCTTGCATTTCAAATACCCATTCTGAAGACTAATGACAGCAGAAAAATAGTTACAGCATCAGGTGAAGCCATTTTTTGTTTTTTTGCATTTGAAATGTAATTGTTCCACCTATCATATAGTAACCATTTGACACCATGTAATTTTGAGAAAGAACTCAGTTTTCAGAAATCACACAGCACATTATGAATAATACTAATTAGGCTTCCCAATTTCACACAGAACACACTCAAAATTCTGGAAAGCCCCAGCTCAATCTAGATGAATACAGGATTTAACTGTCATTCTTTCAGTGATATGCGATATGTCTTATTTATGCAGCTCTTTCAACAGATCTCTAAAGCTCTTGGTTTCCCATCCCAGGAGAGCCATCACAATTTTACAGCCAGCTTGAGTCAACAGTTCATGACTGTCTCAAGGGGGCAGTAGGAAAGCAGAACTGTATTTTCTGCATTTGTCCTAAGACTGCTTTTTCACCTATATCTTGATTTTCACTTAGTGTACAAGCCTTAAGTCCTTGACTTGCAGCTATGGCCAAAACTCTTCAGCTACCTTTGTAAGTATACCAAGAAGCTCTTATTTGGTAGATGAAAAAAGATCAGAAGAGGCATGTAGACATTTAAAATAAAAATGGAGGAAGAAGATTATTGAGAATTACAGCTTGTCAAGCTGTCTTAGAATCTGTCTGTGGATCACGTACCCTAGGAGAGATCTCAAAGAAAGGCATCCAGCTCTTAATGTATCTCTATTTTAAAGACTGTTGATTATATTAGAAAGGTATATGCATACTACCTAGATTTGAATGTCCTTTAATTTTTATCTATTTACTGAATACTGCCAATGTGTATGAGCATTTATAAATGTATGTATATATTTGAAAATTATGTATGCATACATATATTAAAAAACTGTATATACTTAACAGAATTCCATAAGGAACACAGGTTTATTCTATGGCACTCTCACCCCACAAGGGTGCTATAATGAAATGAAAATCTGTCTATTGTTCATGTTAAAATTTAAAGTGCTGCAATAATTGTAAACATGCATAGCAACTAGGAAATTCTATTTTATTTTCTGAGATCAGAAGGTTAAGGAATATATATACACTCTGGAACTCCCACATTCTAGTATAACAAAAAATATAAATAAGTAATATTGAATTTGTGTTCCTCTACAGCACTTTCTTAATGGCTTCAGCTGCAATACATGAAAAAAATCACTAGAGATTCAGACCTCAGCAAGTGTGTAGATGCAGCTATACAGACAAGAAATATTTATGTTCAAGAAAAAGAGAATTAAATAACAATTTTTGTATCATGTTCAAAATTGAATGGACAGAAAGAAATTGTAGGAAAACTCCTTACAGAGTTTTGCATTTCGTGCATTAGTGAAGATTACAAAATAAAAGAGAAAGAAAGAAAGAAAATGCTGTTTCACAGGGTTCTTTCAAATGTAATTTTAGAGAACAAATAACAAATCTCCATAGAGACTTCTACAGAAAAGGATAAAAATTTGCAGATTGCAAAAGGTTTGCATGAAAATATGAAATTCTAATAAACTCAGCTTTGTACACTGTGTACAGTTTTCAACTTCATGATTACATATGCCTTTGTTTCAGGCAGATTGTTTGCATCTCTGTGCTTTGACTGTTCCATGTATAGAGAATGAAAACAGGATGAAAGTCATAATATTTAACAAATTACAGTACCCACTATATTGTTCCTCATAAATAAAGACAGAAATAATGATTCCTCTATGTCCTAAATTATGTGTTTCCCACAAGCCAGTTCCCTGAGCAACAATAAGTGCATTAAATTAGGCCATAACTAAGATTGACATGCTTTAAATGAGGCTATATCTTCCAACAAGTTAATGCAGGGCAGTGGAGTATACTAATTGTCACACAGAGCAATTATGCCATTCCAAACGTTCCACAAAAGGAGGCGAGCACTTTTGAAAAGTAGGAATCTTGCATAAATAATTATTTATATATTCCATGATAGTAACTAGTTCTGACTGATTGGTATGGGAGTTGTTTTCCTTACAAGTTTATTCCACACCAGTGAGTTAAACTGGATCCATCTCACTGAAAAAAAAAAATGTTATATTTATGCAGATTCCAGTATAGAGAAGATCTTCAAACTATCTGTACAAATGAAATGGGATCCTGATAACTGATTTGGACCAAAATGAACTTAATAAATAAATACATCATTTGTCATTTAAGAGTTGTGTTGCTACAAAAAGTTATGTCTTGCCTGAACTCTGACATTACTATTCTGCGTTCATGTTAGCAGCTGATTCCTTATTCCACATAAATTTTAAATTTTTCCATCTGTCAAAGTTTGCAGAGTTTCTGATGTATATTTCATGTTAGGAAAGTGAGTCATTCCTTTTAAGATTACTTAATATAGGTCTATGATATAGTTTAAAACCGGCATTTATTTTTTATATTTATTATAGGTACTAAAAGAAACACTACAGAAAGCTATTTGCTATTCTGAAAATATTTGCATTTATTTAAATTGTATTTATTCATTCTGAAAAACATGATGAAACTAATCAGTTTCATCTTTCATTCTGTGCTAATAAATTTCTATGTCTAGTTCTCTTCCATCAGATTTTCATGAATAATTCATTATGGCATATAAAGAAATGCTTAAAATCTGTAAGAGATTTATTTTAATCCACAATAATTAAAAATGTGTTGAATAAAAAGTACTGAAAATAACCCTTTAAAAAACTATCTAGTAAATCACATTTAAAGGTTATTACTTTTCCTGATAATTATTAATATAGGATTCTCTATTATTTTAGAAAATCAATAATTGGCATAGAAATGAGTTAGCTATATACGTTCAGTAATATATTTTTAAAGGATCTTTATCCTCATTTGTTACACAATTACATCACAGCTAGTACTTAAAGTCTTCTAAATACAGTACATTGCTTTGACAAAACTGTCTGTAATGGCTGAGAAGAAAGAAGGCTTTGTGCCGCCTGCTTATCCCTTCAGTGACCTCCAACAGATAAGGGGAGTGTTTCTTGCGCTTCCACTGTAACTCTGTTTGACTGAGGACTGAACTGAGCCTGCCATGCTTACTGACTGAATAATGAAGCACCTATTAAAAAACGTAAATGTACCATATAATTATTTAAATTAATTCAGACAAAAGCACTATTTTTTTTTTCTGTACAAGCATCAAGATGTACATAGTTTGTATGAACATGTGACAGTGAACTCAAACAGCTTACATTTCTCTGCTAAACTGGTGCACCTGATGAGGTGTGAATATCAAAGTGTTGTGTGCAATATTGCTATGTAACAGCACAGCATTTGCTATCACCTATCCCACCTCTCTCACCAGTGAAGCCAGTTTGCAATTCAAAACAGATACCTACATGCTAGTTTCTTGAATCACAAAACCTAAAATCTAACAATCAACTCAACATATTGAAATCTTTCAATACACACCCTTTCCTTTTCTGTTAATGTGCTGGCTTTAAGCTGCCAAAACTCTTAAGAACATGCGTAGTTTTAAGCATATGAGCTGTCCTGCTGACTCAAAAGATAATACCATTACAGACTGTGATTAAGCTGGCCTCAGTCCTGACTGAAGACCAAGATCATAAGTCTTAGCCTGTACTAAAATATGCACTACTCCCTGTAGAAAATATAAATCTCATTGCAAATTTTGTCCAGAAGTATATGTAATATACCACAGTGGCAAGTGAGCAGGTGTAAAATGTGGATAGAGTGTAATTACCTGCAGAGGAGCAAAATGTTGTTAGCATGACAATTATACTACAGTCCATTTCCAAGAATGTACAGCACCTCTAAATTTGAAGGCACAAACTGACATTTGCTATTAAACAAACTTTCCAAGTTTAGAATAAACTATATTCTAGCTAATGTAAGAAACTAGACTGCAGAAATAATTCAGTCATGTTGGAATAACATAATATCACTTATAGGTAAATAAATTTAAGAGATAAAAATATACTCCGACATCCCACATAAATTAAATGTCAATGGATGTGCTATAAAAAAGTGAATTAACAACCAGTTTTAATAACCAAAGGTAAATATTACACTCTCTGCACACAACTGAACTCCAATTACATACTCTTGCATATAATAACTGCTGGTGAAGTCATTTGTGTAAACTCTCCTTTTGGGTATTTGTAGGCACCACCAGAAGCTGTGAGATGAATAATCAGATTTTAAGAATACCTGTCTTGATGCAGTTACTTTAATTCTTCAGTTTGAGCACAAGCTCAGTTTGCAGCTGCCTCTGGAGAGTACAGGAAATAATTATGTTTGTTATTTCACAGGATCCTATGAGAATGGAATTTTATTCCATTTTGTATGACAGAATAGTTTTGACACCATATTCACTTCAAATTTTGATATGTACTAGATCTCAAACATCTTAGGTTTTCTCTGGGAATCATGTATATGTTAGTTACAAGGAAGCAGAAAGTCTGTAAAAGATATCCGAAGGACATAGACACTAAACTTCATTCATTGTTCTTTTTAAAGTACATAATGTGGTGCCTCGTGAACTGTCTCAGGCTTCTATGATATCTACATCTAAACACAATAGTGAATTAAATTCTACTGGAATTAGCACAATCAAACAATTATGTTATCAAACTACTAAAATGTTAATAAAGGAGGTATAAATTAAAATTAAGATAATATAGAATATATTCTCAAAAATTATTGGAAAGTTAGGTCTAAAGTGGATATCATCTAGAGCTTTTGAACTTGAAATATAAATATTTAATTATTCTAACACTTTCCAAAAATACTACACATTTAGAAAAGATTTCCACTAGAGTTCAATAGTTAATGAAAAAAGGTGTGAAAAATTGGAAAGGAAAACATTTAAACAATTTATTTATTATTACTCAGTACTGAAAACATATACAACTTTGCCAAATAAAAATTAGTGTCCTCCTAGAGCTGTGAGAAAATACAAAGGGAAATAATGACTGCCAGAACTTCCTAATAAAACATGTAGAAATAATTCATTTATAGAAGAAAACCTTGCATTCTATTTTTTTTTTTTCTTCCTACAGAAGTTGAAAGCCCTTCTTCAAGGATTTGATTTTCAAGATTTGGCCACTTATAAAAAGTGCAATTTTATCTATCATGAGATTGTTTCAGAGTGTAACAAGGAGTAGATGACTTCCTAGTCTTACTAAGATCCTATGAAATGAGAAGACTTAGACATAAACTAACAATTCCAGAAATAGAACAGAAATTTTTTACATCATGTTTGTGAAGTTTAAGTTTGTGGCATGCAAAGTTACTGGTTACAGCATTACTGAGGGTTAAAGCAGTTGTAGGATTTCAAGCATAAGTTTGTCATAGGATTTTTACTTTCATTATATTAACAACAATTTTTAAAAATACATCAGTTCAGACTAATTAGGGCTTCAAAACACAATGTTTCTGGTAAAACTTTTCTGTCCTTGCTGAAATACTGGGATGTTTTCACAGAAAATTATTAGAAAAGAGGAATGACTTGGAAGAAAGTGCTGAAAAAGTCACATTATTTGCAAGTCACATTATTTGCATTCTGCCTACTTCAAAGCCTGTCTTCTTTATATATATATATAACCTTATAAAGTTATGAGACTTTATCTGTTTGCAAAATTTAAGACTGAAGGACTGTTTTAATTCAGACATGCTAAATAATTATATTATGCTATCATCAAAGCAGTTGACTAGAATAGTGATATAAGCTTTCAAACTTCAACAGCATAACATCGATCTCATTAGTATCTGATCAATCTGTTCTCTATAACCTGATAATATCAATTAACTGGTTTTGATCCATACTAAATTTCTGGATTATGTAACTGTACTAAAGGAATAGAATACTCTCTTGTGTACTGACTAAATTTAATAAAAATACATGTCTCAGTTTAATTTTCCATTCTATTATGTTAAATTGCTGAAATGAAGCCAAGTACTTCCAATACTGGTATTCTTGTTTTACTTAAAATATAGAAAGGAAACACAGTAGCTTGTAAATTATCATTATGTGCCAAATTTATGAGACTAAAAGCAAAAAATAGAACTTCTGTATGATATAAGAACTACATCACGTGCTACGTGGTTACATACATTATCATTTTGATTATATCAGTGTAATGTAAAGTGACTATGATTTTGACTGAACAGAGATAGTTGAATTTTGTGTTTAAAGGGAATCATATGAATCATACAGAATTGTGTGCATAATATAATATTGTATAATTGTATGTAATAATGAGAAATGACTTCAAATCTTCTTTTTGTTTCTTGTAGCAATGCTACTGGCTATGGTCAGAGAAGACTGTGTGGAAGAAAAGGGCCTAGGGGTGTTGACTGACACTTGGATGAACGTGAGGCAGTAGTGTGCCCAGGTAGCCAAGAAGGCCAATGACATCCTGGCTTATATCAGAAATAGTATTGCCAGTGGGAGCAGGAAGGTGATCATCCCCCTGTACTCAGTACAGATGAAGATGCACCTCACTGCTGTGTTCCATTTTTGGACATCTCACTACAATAAAGTCATAAAGGCCCTTCAGAGAAGGGCAATGAAGCTTTTGAGGAGACCGAAGCACAAGTCTTTTGAGCAGTGGCTGAGGGAACCAGGATTGGTTAGTCTGGAGGAGGCTCAGGGAAGACCTTGTAGCTGTCTACAGCTACTGAAAGGAAGTTGTGGAGAGGCAGAAGTTGGCCTCTTCCTCTGTGTAACTAGAGAGGGAATAGACTAAAGTTGTGCCAGGGGAAAATCAGGTTGGATGTCAGGATAAATTTACTCTCTGAAAGTGTGGTCAGGTACTGGAATGGGTTGCTGAGGGAGGTGGTTGAGTCATCGTCCCTGGAGGTGTTCAAGAATTGGATTGGAGTGCTGCAGTGGATGGCTGCAAACACTTCAGGAAGGATAGGCAGGGAAGAAGGCGTGGTGGAGTGGCTCTCTATGATAAGGGGTGCATTGAGGTTACTGAACTTATGACTGGGGAAAGTAAGGTTGAATCCTTATGGGTTAAGATCAGGGGAAGAGCCGACAAGGCAGACATCCTGGTGGGCGTCTGTTATAGACTGCCAAACCAGGATGAAGAGACAGATGAGTTGTTCTATGAGCAGCTGGCGGAAGCTGCGCGATCCCCAGCCCTTGTCCTCATGGGGGACTTCAACTTTCCTGACATACGCTGGGAATACAATTTAGCACAGAAGAAGCAGTCTAAGAGGTTTCTGGAATGTATGGAGGACAACTTCTTGATGCAGATGATAAGAGAACCTACGAGAGGAGCTGCCCCGTTAGACCTGCTGTTCACAGAGAAGGTCTGGTGGGAGATGTAGAGGTTGGGGGCTGTCTTGGGCAGAGTGACCACGACATGGTAGAGTTCTCTATTCTTGGTGGGGGCAGGAGGGGGAACAGCAAAACTGCTACCTTGGACTTCCAGAGGGCAGACTTTGAATTGTTCAGGAGACTAGTAGGGAGAGTCCCCTGGGGTTCAGTCTTAGAGAGTAAAGGGGTACAAGATGGCTGGTTGCTCTTTAAGAAGGAAGTCTTAAAGGTGCAGGAGCAGGCTGTCCCCCTAAGCCTCAAAATGAGCCGGCGCGGAAGGAGACCGGCGTGGATGAATAGGGAACTATTCTTGAGGCTCCAGGAGAAAAGGAGAATCTACCTCCTCTGGAAGAAGGGACGGGCAACCCAAAAAGAATACAAAGAAGTTGTTAAGATGTGCAGGGAGAAAATCAGAGAGGCTAAAGCCCAGCTTGAACTCAACCTGGCTGCTGGGGTAAAAGGGAACAAGAAACTCTTTTACAAGTTTATCAACAGCAAGAGGAGGACCAGGGAGAATCTCCATTCTCTGCTGGATGAGGCTGGCAATGTAACCACTGAGGATAAGGAAAAGGCAGACGTTCTGAATGCCTTCTTTACATCTGTCTTTAAAAGACAGACCGGTTATCCTCAGGTTTCTCTACTCCCTGACCTGGCAGCCTTGGCTGGGGAGCACACTAAACCCCCCACAATTCAGGAGGAAACAGTCAGAGACCTGCTACTCCAACTGGACTGCCACAAGTCCATGGGACCGGATGAGATTCACCCGAGAGGGCTGAGGGAACTGGCGGAGGATATAGCCGAGCTGCTTTCCATCATCTATCAGCGCTCCTTGTTGACGGGTGAGGTCCCAGAAGACTGGAGGCTTGCCAATGTGACTCCCATCTACAAGAAGGGCTGCAGGGAGGATCTGGGGAACTACAGGCCTGTTAGCCTGACCTCGGTGCCGGGGAAGATTATGGAGCAGATTGTCTTGAGGGAGATCACGTGACACATGCGGGACAACCAGGGGATCAGGCCTAGCCAGCATGGGTTCACGAAGGACAGGTCCTGTTTGACCAACCTGATCTCCTCTATGATCCAGTGACCTGTCTGGTGGACGAGGGAAAGGCTGTTGATGTGGTCTACCTAGACTTCAGCAAAGCCTTTGACACTGTCTCCCACAGTATTCTCCTCCAGAAGCTGGCAGATCGTGGCTTGGACAGATACATTCTTCACGGGGTAAGGAACTGGCTGGAGGGCCGGGCCCAGAGAGTGGTAGTGAACCAAGTTAAATCCAGCTGGCGATTGGTCACGAGTGGTGCTCCCCAGGGGTCGGTGCTGGGGCCTGTCCTCTTTAATATCTTTATTGATGACCTGGATGAGGGCATTGAGTGCACCCTCAGTAAGTTTGCAGATGACACCAAGCTAGCTGGAAGTGTTGATCTGCCTGAGGGTAGCGAGGCCTTACAGAGGGATCTGGATAGGTTGGATAGCTGGGCTGAAGCCAATGGGATGGGATTCAACAAGACCAAATGCCGAGTCCTGCACTTTGGCCGCAATAACCCCAGGCAACGCTACAGGCTTGGGGCAGAGTGTCTGGAAGACTGTGCAGAGGAAATGGACCTGGGGGTGTTGATTGACGCTAGACTGAACATGAGCCAGCAGTGTGCCCAGGTGGCCAAGAAGGCCAATGGCATCCTGGCTTGTGTCAGAAATAGTGTGGCCAGCAGGAACAGGGAAGTAATTATTCCCCTGTACTCAGCACTGGTGAGGCCGCACCTCGAGAACTGTGTCCAGTTTTGGGCCCCTCATTGTAAGAAAGACATCGAGGCCCTGGAGCGTGTCCAGAGGAGGTCAACAAAACTGGTGAGGGGTCTGGAGCACAGGCCTTATGAGGAGTGGCTGAAGGAGTTGGGGTTGTTCAGTCTAGAGAAGAGGAGGCTCAGGGGAGACGTTATTGCTCTCTATAACTACCTGAAGGGAGGTTGTGGTGAGCTGGGGGTTAGCCTATTTTCCCGGGACTAGAGGGAATGGCTTCAAGCTGCGTCAGGGAAGATTCAGGGTGGACGTTAGGAAATACTACTTCTCTGAAAGGGTGGTCAGGCACTGGAATGGGATGCCCAGAGAGGTGGTGGAGTCACTGACCCTGGTGGTGTTTAAAGAGCGTTTGGATGTTGTGTTAAGGGACATGGTTTAGCGGGAACCATTGATGAAGGGCGGATGGTTGGACTGGATGATCCTGTGGGTCTTTTCCAACCTTAGTGATTCTATGATTCTATGAAGAAGCGTTAAAATGTTGTACTGAGGGACTTGGTTTACTGGGGAAATATTAGTGGCAGCTGGACATTTGGACTGGGTGATCTTGGAGGCCTTTTCCAACCTTGCTGATTCTATGATTCTATGATTCTTTGGATAAATATAAATGAATAGTTCTTATAAAAAAGAGCATATCAAGCTTTCCTTCTTTTGGTTTCCTTAAGGAGTATCATTGGACATATACTGGTATTTTCTACTATCTCACATACTTCAGATGATAAAGGAAAAATTAGAACTTAGTACTGCTTCTGTATTCAGTTGCAAGAGAGATCTAAATGTTTCGCATCACAATCAGTGTGATTTACAATTTAAAACGTACCACCTCTTCAAAGAAAACAAGGATACTGGTTTTAAGTGTAGAAAGTCACTGACAAAGTGAGTTAGTGAGAGTGTCTAAAAATAAAACTGGCACAGTAGTTCAAAATATACCTGCCTGCATGTGTTTGTTACTCTATCACTCATATCAGTACTAAAATACAATTATAGAAGCAAAAAAACCTAGCACTACAGATAGCTTACCTACCACTGACAGCAAAAAGAACAAGGCATCACACTTCAAAATAGTGAAAGAAAAAGATAAAGCTATTCAAATTCCTCCAAGTATTACTTTAGTTTTCTCTTGAAATCAACAAAACCTTCTTTCTAGACATAAAGTCCACTGACACAAACTGTACTTCATTAGTGTGCATGCATGTGTGTATATGTGTGTGCCACGACATTTGCCATGTCCTCCATTCTGCTTTTACTTCTGTCATGACCTCCATGTCATGCTAGTACTTTTTAGCAGCACGGGAAAATACTGAGCATTTTCATTGCTTTGTGTTTTGCTTTTCAGACACCACCACAAGTATCTCCAGCAAACTTTTGTAAATTTGAACATGGAGATTAGAGGAAGAGAAAGGAACAAAATTCCGTTACTGTTTTCCTCCAGAAATAAGAGCAGCTGTAAAAGTCTGAATGGCTGAAATATTTTACATATGAAAATTTTGTGTTTTGGTTAAATTTCAACATAAATTCTGTAATAGATCCTCATGCATTCAGAATAATGTTTAAATATAGATTAGCAGAAGCTTCTCATAGTGTCACTGATGGGCGTGCTTTCATTTTGCACAATTTTAAAAATCTATGACACGTTACATTTGGAATGTGTTTAGTTATTCCTACAATAATTGCATGATGGGACATTCTGAACAACTTGTATCTAGAGATCAGCATTAAATTAAAGATTTGCTGTCACACACATTTTAAGTCTGATGAAATAACATACCTAGTGATCAAAGTTACCATTCTCTGTTCCATATTGCCTTTAATACGTTTCATTTTAATATAAGTTCACAGATCTCTACAGGGTATCTCTCTTGCCTTCATAATGAATTTCTGTAGTGAAAAGCAGCAATTCCAGAAAGAACTTTTAATTTCTGATTCAGACTTCCGTCTTTGAAAACAAGTTCTAAATCCATTAATATCAATAGTATGGTACAAAACAGACCGTTAAAGTGATTGGTAATGTTCCCTCTCTCAACAGTAGCTCATAGTTTTCCATACCAAGAAAGTGACATCAGCTGATAAGTTCTTTCAGCTCTTTCTTCTTTTCCTTTTATGTTACTGCATCCTCTAGCACGACACTTTCTTCACATTGGGCAGCTTCCTAAACTGATGCAAAACTCTGTTCCTTCTGTTGACAGTTTTATTTTATGATGCTTTTTTTTTTTTTTTTCCATTTAATTCTACCTCAGTTTCATGCTTAGCTACCCATAATACATACTCTGCTACCTTAGAGTATTAAAATATATCTCATGCTGTCTTCAGTTATTGCCCATCTTTGGCAATTTAGTCATAATTTAATGTTATTTCAGTTTCTGTAATTTTGTATTTGTTAATTTAACTTTGTTCTTCATTTATTGCTTCTCTGCACATACATTTTAATAAGAAACAATAGGATTATCTTAATTTATCTTATTAAGCTAATTTAAGATATATAAAAGCAAATTACAGTAAGTCAAATTTTGAAAAACTGAAGTGTCAGAAGAGGAAATGCTAGCACATACATGCCTAGGTATATTAAGGATAAAACACTATTGTATTCTCTAAGAGTTTTTAAGTATAAAACTGTTGATCTACCAGGGAAAAAAAAAAAAAAGTTTCAGTGGCTAATTAAGATAAGCTACTATAGGTGAAGATCAGTAGGAACAGATAATGTTTGTATTAAAATCAAGAAAATCAAAGTTATTATAGCCTAATGCAAAAAGCAATTAAAAACATCATAAAACATTTAAATACACTGATAGAAAATAATACACAGTTGTCTCTAAACTTAAAAAAAAACACACTCAAAAAAACCCATAACTCTTCAACTATTTTATAAGAAAAAGAAAATCATTTCTTTTAAAAAGAAGTATAATAAAAAGTCATAAAAGAAATTATTAAATATCTCTATAGAATAATTGATATAAGAAACTTGTTGGTAAAATATATCTGGGTTTTCAAAAAGTCTTTGATAAACCCCTTTTCATGGGGAAATATTAAGAACATAATGATTCACAGAGAAAGAGGCTGAAGTAACGTCACTGTGAAAAAGAAGGTACACAGACTATGTTAAACTACAACCAAAGATCACTTCTCAACATAGCAAAAGATTAATGATATTCTGAAAAATTCCCTAAATTTCTCTGATGTTGTTAAACATTCTGTTAATGATCTGGAAACAAAGGATGAATGATAGCACTTTCCAGCAACAGAAGCTATGTAAGTCATGACTAGAGGGAATATGAATATCTTTAAAGGGAGGTTGAAAAGATAGATGAATGACAGATGATACGTAAGGTATTACTTTTTGAAATGAAGTCAAACTTACATCTAAATACCATTAGAATATGACCTATTTACCACAGTCATTCTCTACAGTCAGTACAGAAAAAGAATGTCTGCCCTAGATTGAGATAAACTGCAAAGTAGGTGTGTGCTTTTTTCTCTTTCTAAGAAAGAAAGAAAGAAAGAAAGAAAGAAAGAAAGAAAGGAAGGAAAGAAGGAAGGAAGGAAGGAAGGAAGGAAGGAAGGAAGGAAGGAAGGAAGGAGGGAAGGAGGGAAGGAGGGAAGGAGGGAAGGAGGGAAGGAGGGAAGGAAGGAAGGAAGGAAGGAAGGAAGGAAGGAAGGAAGGAAGGAAGGCAGGAAGGAAGGAAGGAAGGAAGGAAGGAAGGAAGGAAGAAAAGCAATTTCAGCACAGATACAGGTACCTATACTACAGATGTTTAAAAATGTATCAGTATGTATGGTGGAAACAACTTGAGCTACGTATACAATTTCTATGTTCCAACTTATCCACAACTTCCAATGAAAAACACAGATTACTCTAGTCATAGCAACAAGTATTGTAAAAAAAAAAAAAAAAAAAAAAAAGCCAAGTATAGCCATCAGAATGTCAAAGTATATTCTAAAGTAATTCTGTTCATCAGTAATTTTGTACATGAATGTACAATAGCGAGTTATAGCAGGTCTTATCAGGAATGATACATTCATATCAAGTTTTATTTTCACACAGAACATAACAAAATATGAAGTCCTGCATCAGTACTCTAAATTGTTGGAAGGATTTCATATTAAAAGAAATTTAATTAGACCTACAGAACAGAAAAATGAAAGGGATGTCGTTATTATTCACTTACAGTATTTATGTGATGTGAATTAACAGTTCTTGAAACTTAGTATGTATAAAACCTATTCCTCTTCAATACTTCAACAACAAAAGCAGATTATTTTAAAAAGCAATAAAGACGTAACACAAAGAAATGTGAAAACAATTTGTATTAAATTTCAAGCATGTTACATCATTTAATGACACAAACTACTCCATGGGAGACAGAGAGATGGTTATGACTGTCTATTTTTTATTATTATTTTTTTTAAATAAGTGAGACTGACTTATGTTGAAAAAAAACATAGCATAAAAAGCAGAAATCATGGGTTGTGTGTTTCAGAGAATAAATCAACCATCATCTACCTGGGAAGAAAACTGCAGTGATGGTTAGATGCAATAGAAGTCTTTTACACCATCAGGATTTCTTACTCTGGTGTATGAGAGTGCAAACAGTTTGAGAGAGGAGAACAGGATAAAAAATACTGGTGTGGTTTTATACAGGTTTCAACTTCAGATTTAGTAGAAGCATAGAATCATAGAATCATAGAATTGCTCACATTGGAAAAGACCTTAAAGATCATTAAGTCCAACCTCAACCTAACATAATTTCATTTTCATAGCAACACAGTTATTCAAGGTGTAACAGCAGTGGATCTAAAAGCAGGCACTAGACTGATACTAGGACTGGAGACGGTACCTACTACTGTCCCTGGTCCTCACATGAAATGGCTTCTCTAAATTTAAATCAAAGACCTGGAAGGTAAACTTGATATCAGCTTTACATGTTTATTGTGGGATGATCCTTTCGGTCTTCTCTGACTCAGTCTCTTAGAGAAGCAGCTCCTCTCTTTCACTGGTGTCCCCATATTACAACAAATGATGAAAGCACTAGGCATATAATAGAATGCCTTCATTTCTGGCTATCTGAACACAATCTCTAAGAGGAAGTGATCATCCTTCCTTTGTGAGTGCATATATATTTAATGAGCAAAGAGAAACAAAGTCATAATAAAGAAATATCTCTGATGTAACGGGCATTTGAAGTAAACTTACTGTTTAGCTTCCACGCTATATACTCCTAAACAGAAGTATATAAACATTCAAATACTACTTTCTGGGAAAAACAAACAAACAAAAACAATAACCCCCCCAAAAAATGGAAGTTTAGTTCTGTTTTTATTTTGCCTTTAAAATTTACTATATTAATTATTGCACAAAGTGATATTCTAACTTTGGCATCACTAAAAAAACTCTGTTGCTAAGGGATCAGATGTGTTCATGTTCACAAAGTAATACTTGCTTTATAGTTGTCTTAAAACACTTTCTCAAAACAAAAGCCAAGTATAAAATACTTGTATGCAAGCACAAAAAAACACAAAGCGTTATCTAAGGATAACTCAAATTTGTAGAGTTAAATATGTGGCTGCTAATAACCATGCTTCTTTGTTTAGATACAGTAATTAAAGGCATACACAGTCATCCGCCCTGAAAGAAGCACAAGGCAAATCACAAATATCAACACAGAAGACAGGCTTGAATAAAGCAGCATTAAAATGGCCCTGTGAAAAATACATCAAATTGTAAAAGAATATTACAAAAAAAGCAAAACAAAAACAAAACAAAAACAAAACAACAACAACCAAAAAAACCAAGAAAAACTGGCAACCTTCTTACATACAACTAGCAATAATAAAGATGTATGTCAACTCTGTGGGTCAAAATCCACAATTAAAAAAAAAAAAAAAAAAGGAAAAAATCATAAAATTTTTGAGTTGGAAGGAACTTCAAAGATCATCTAGTTCCAAGCTCCCTGTCATGGGTAGAGACACTTACCAGTAGACCAGATTACCCCAAGTCCCATCCAACCTGTCCCCAAGAATGAAACATTCATAACTTCTCTGAGGAATATGTTCCAGTGCCCCTGCCCACCACCAAAATACCCAGTACCCTGAGGAACACCATTTATCACTATGTTCTACCTGGACATGATGTAACTGACCGCAACTCTTTGAATGTGACCGTCCAGCCAATTTCTCATCCACAAAGTGGTGCATCCATAAAATCCATGTCTCTCCAATTTAGAGACAAGGATGCTGAGAGGGACAGTGTCACATGCTTTGCACAAGTCCAGGTGGATAATGTCAGTTGCCCTTCCCTTATCCACTATTTCTGTTATTCCACTGTGGAAGGCCACCAAATTTGCCATTGCCATTGTTATTTGCCTTTAGTGAAGCCATAATGACTGTCACTAGTCATCTTTCTCTTCTCTGTGCTTTACCACAGCTACCAGAAGGATCTGCTGTGCAATCTTACTGGGCACAAAGGTGAGACTTGACTGGCCTATAATTCTTTCTTTTTTCCCTTCTTTAAGAGAAGGCTTCGTTTTCCCCCTTTCCAGTACTTTACCATACTGCCATGACTTCTCATATATGATGGACAGTGGCTAGGCAATATCATCTGCCAGTTCTCTATGGTCCATTAGATGCATCTCATCAGGTCCTATGGTTTGTATACTTTCACGTTCCTTAGTCTCAAATCTGATTCTCTGCTACAGTGGGCAGTTCTTCATGTCCTCCTTCCCTGCTTCTGTCTTCCATGACTTGAATGGTGTGGCTAAGGTGAAAAAGTCATACTTCAGCCTTCTCTATACTCCAGATAACCAGGTCTCTCATTTCTTTTAGGAGAGGCCTTACATTTTTCCTTATTTTCTTTTTATCACTGAAGCACTTATAGAAGCCCTTCTTGTTGCCACTAATATCATTGGCCAAATTAAATTCTGTCTGGTCCTTAGCTTTCCTAACTTGGTCCTTGATTGCTCAGACATTGTCTCTGCATTCCTCCCAGGAATCATCATTCCTGAGCTTGGAGATGATTCTCAAATATTAACCAGTTTTCTTGGGTCACTATTCCCTCCAGGGCTTTTATCCCATTAAATACTACCAAGCAGACTATTGAAGAGGCTAGGGTTTGCTTGCTTAAAGTTCAGAGTTGTGAGCTTGCATTGTGCCCTCCTCAATGCCCAAAGAATGACTTTAGTCAAATCATGGTCACTGCAAACAAGGCTGTCTTTGACATTCACACTCCCAGTAAACCTCTACAAGTTAGTGAAAATAAGGTCCAGCACAGCACGTTTTCTCATACACTCCTCTATCATTTGGAAAAGGAAACTATCAATTAATAGATTCTGGGAACCTCCTGGATTACTTATGCCCTACTGTACTGTTCCTCCAGCATGCATAGTGGTGGTTGAAGACTGGTTCAAGGGCTGGTGGTTCAAGGGCTGGTGAATCTGTGGCTGCTCCTCCTGATCAGGTCTTGATCAGGTGTCCTTTAGAAGACTCTCATTATGATGTCACCTAGCCCTGTCTTCCCTTACCCATAAACACTCAGTTTGATCCTCTTCCATTCCTATGTGCTCCAGATGGTCACTGACATAGAAGGTGACAACCCTCCTCATCTCCCCTATGAGTCCTTCCTTAAAAAGCCTATATCCTTCCATCCCAGCACTACAACCACAGGAGTTGTCTCACAGCCCTGCAGGTGTATGCACATCTCCATTTCCTCTTCTTCATTCCCCATGCTATGCACATTTGCACAGAGACATTTAAGTCACACCCCTGATGAAAATGCTTTTTAGACAAAGTGGCAGGAATTCCTCTGTGCTGCTCTTCATATGCTCTCCCACTGACCTCTAATTCTTTTCATGGCTCAGGACATCTATTACTGGCACCAGAATCAAATCAGTAACAGCCAGGTGGATTGAGGTATCCCTCCTCCAGAAATTTTAGCTTACAGCTCTCTTCACTGTGTTGGCAAGCCTGCAGCTGAAGATGATCTTCCCCTCCCTCAACAGATGGACCCCATCAGTCCCCTCTGAGAACTAAGTTTCTCAAAATGAGTCCCACAGCCTAAAAAGTCAAATCCCTAGATACAATGCTAGTTTTGCAGCCGTTTTCCCTGGCCCCATTGGCCCTTTTCAATTCTGCAAAATATTTCTAAACAAAACATGATTTTTTTTTTTTAATTATTCCTTTCATCAGAAATCTATGCTATCTGATAGAGTCACTGTACCTACATGAAAGACACCTGCCTCTTTAGGATCAAGACTGCATTGTCCAAAATTAGAAAGAGAACTGTTAATATATATAATAATAATATGGTATGAGCATTCACAGACTGTCAGTGGAGAAAGGTTGTTAATTCCTGGGAGAAGAATAGTTCCTGGAAATGGACAAAGGCAATGCTGACGTTTCTCTAAATCTCCAACGTTTCACGACGCTTACATCATGCTGCGTTGGGTTACATCATGTTACGATTAGTGATATAACCCGTCGCAATGCAATGCACACATCGCATTCAGTCAACAGCTTTTCGACCTCTCCACATGGTCACCATGGCCAAGAGAGGTTGTGCTAGATGGCATTTGTTTAAGTTATATTGTTGTATTTCTATAGTACTTCTGGGTATTCCCTATTTTAAAATGGAAGTAAAATATTTTGTAAATATAAGAGGAAGTGTTTAGAGCATTCAGATAAGCTTGGTCTGACAATGATTTGAATAGCCATTCACATTAATATATTAGGGCTGCTCTGAAAGTAGTGGCACCTGTTTCATTACACTGGCTCACAACATCAGCAGCAGATGTTGGTTATATGGCAGCAGAGCTTGAATCTCTACTCCATTACATGGTGGTGCTGTGTGACACGTGGCAGCAGAGAGGCAGTCTGACAAAACCTTATCTGACATGGAAGTGAGGATGAGTCAATAGTGTGTCGTGAATTCTATCATGTGGAAAAAATGGCAGCCATTGACATTCATCAATGCTTGCTGAATGTTCATGGAGACCAAACAGTGAATGTGAGCACAGTGAGATGGTGTGTTTCAGCTGTAGTGACAGTAATAGTGGATCACCTCCACTGGCACAGATTTTTAAAAGCATGTCATGCAGGCTGTTGTTCATATGAAAACGCATAACTAATGGTGATGACTATGCTGAAAAATAGGGTTTTGTAGCTGAGAATTTGCTCTATCAAATAGTGCTATTGTGCTCTTTGTATCTGTTGTAGTTTCCATGGAAATGAGTAAGCAGCACTAATCTTATAGAAATTTACGTATTATGCAGTAAATGCAGAAGCAAGTAAATTGAGAGGGAAGTGTCAGATGTTTCACTCTTACTATAAACGTTTCCTCTTTAAATACAAAGTACTACATTTTTGTAGTTGTTTTCCTTTTGTTTTGTTTTTAATTTTATGTGAGAAATAGAACCTTAAGGTAAGTTGTAGCAAAAAGTATTTTCTTGTGTGTCAGTGATGCAAAGCTCTTGTAATATTACACCAGGCTTTGACTTCAGGTGAAAAAAACCTATTTCTAAGCAGTAGCCGGCTGCTGACAGTCTGGAGCAGTAAAATTGGGTTTGATGGTAGACCTGCTGCCCAGCAGCTTAATCATATAGCTGGGGGCAGCAAATCTGATTAGAGACAAATATAGCACATACACAGTAATCATTAGCGTAAATATTAATAAAGATACCAAAAAAGAAAGCTTAGTCTTTGTTTCACTTTGCTCTTTCTTTGCCATTCAGTCTAGTCCTGACGCCAATCCCTGTTATTCCTATTATGCTCAAGCAGCAGTACCTGTATTTAGTTACGAGCAATTTTTCTAGACATTTTCTCTTAGGAAAGGTGATAGATATTTTAATGCAGTGGTTGCTTTTCCCTGTCATTGACCACAGTTTGTTATTATCTGCTTTTCTTTTCGACTACCCTTTGGGAAACAGGTTTTTTAGATCTTTAAACACAGGAGTGAGATTAACAGAATATTTACTGTTATATATATTTACTAGCATCCACTACTTTATTAATACCATGCTCCTTAATATCTAAGTTTAGATGGAAAAATCACTTGTAACACAGTATTCAAATAACCTGGAAAGAAGTTTCTGACAATATGGAAGTATGCTCTTCCTTTTCAGTATGTTCCTCTGTCACTAAACATGACTACAAAGTATGTCTTGTCTACTGAATACACTGTATTTCTCTGTGGCTTAGTTCACATTACTATTTCTCCTATTACACGTACCTTGTAAAAAGTGGTACACGGTGGAACTACAGAGCTATAGGGTTCTGAGAGAAAAGGCAGATTAACTTGTTCAGCCACTACTGATTGTATGTGAGTAGTTACTGCAGTACTGTGAAGTTTCCAGTGACTGGAAGAGGGAAAACAGCCTCCATTTTAAAAAGAGAAAAAAACAAAGATCCAGATAAGTAAGGACAGAGAAGCCTCACCTGTGTGCCCAGCAAGATCATACAGCAGATCCTTCTGGCAGCTATGGTAAAACACAGAGAACAGAAAGGTGACTAGTGACAGTCACTATGGCTTCACTGAAGGCAAATCATATCAGACAAACCTGGAGGTTTTCCACAATGGGATTACAGCGTTGGTGAGTAAGGGAAGAGCAAATGACATTATCTACCTGGACTTGTGCAAAGCACGTGACACTGTCCCACACAACATCCCTGTCTCTAAATTGGAGAGACATGGGTTTGGTAGATATTGCTTAATGTCTTAACTGCTATTATTTGTGACACAAATAGTGGGATTCAGTGCACCATTCTCTGATTTGCTGACAATACCAAGCTGAGTGGTGAGGTCAACATATTGGAGGTAAGGGATCCCATCCAGAGAGATCTTGACAGGCTTGAAAGGTGGGCTCAAGCCAAGTGCAAGCTCCTGCATCTTGGTTGGAGCAATCCCAAACACAAATACAGACGGAGAGATGGCTGGACTAAGAGTAACCCTATGGAGAAGGACCTGAGGGTACTGGTGGATGAAAAGCTGAACATGAGTAGGCAACATGTGTTTGCAGATCAGAAAGCCAATTGGATCCTGGATTGCATCAAAAGAAGTCTTCCTAGAAGGCTGAGGGAGGTGTCTTTCCCCTTCTGCCCTGCTCAAATAAGATTTCACTTGGGGCACTGCATTCAGCTTCGAGGGCCCCAGCATACGAAAGACGTGGATCTGTTTAAATGAGTTCAGAGGAGGGCCACAAAGATGATCAGAGGGCTGGAGCACCCCTCCTATGAAAACAGGCTGAGAGAGTTGGAGCTGTTCAGTCAAGGGGAAGATAGCTCTGGGGGGGATCTTACAGCAGACTCCCACAACTTAAATGGGCTATAGCGAAAAGATAGGGAGGGCCTCTTTATCAGGAAGTGTAGCAATAGGACAAGGAGTAATGATTTTAAACTAAAGAGTGTAAATTTAGATTAGACATTTGGAAGAAATTTTTCAGGATGCCCAGAAAAGCCATGGATTCCCCGTCCCTTGAAATGTTCAAGGCCAGGTTGACTGGTACATTGACTGGTGCTTTGAACAAGCTGGTCTACTGGTACATGTCCTGTTCATGGCAGGGGGGGTTAGAACTAGGTGGTCTTTAAGGTCCTTCCAATTCAAATCTTTCTGAGAATCTATGAGTTAAGGAAGTTTACTTTTTGGGGACTAAATCCTGTTCTTTCTGCACCTTCTCTCACCTGTTTATTTCAGTCCTCTTGCTGGAAGATAATTCAATTGTACTTGGGAGTTTTCCAATGTTCATCTCATATAAAAATGTGTCAGATTAGCATAGAACAATTCTTGAAATTGATTGAGCTAAAACACTGTGACTGAAATGGGATAGGAGGCAATCATCTGAGTAGTTTGTCTAGCAGAAGCAGCAATTGCTATCTTGGAATGTGACGAACAGTGACTTTGCTGGCACAGCTGAAATAGGGAAAAAATTTACTCAATTCCTTGAAATATTTAAGCAGGTGAGAAGTCATTAGCAGAGAAGGAAGGATTAAGAATTTGCTGGAGAAAGATAAACATTAATTCAATCTCTATAAAAAGAATCAGAAAGCATTTTGCCATAAGGAAGCAGAAGCTACAACTGATAGGAGTAAATACCAAGGAATGACAAGCCTCTCTGCACTTAATACAATTGATTCCCCTAAATCTGTGATTCTGAGCTTCAACAGAAAAATATCCAGTTTCTGCTTGTGTTGTTCCTAGTCCTTCTACTTTAATGACATACTATATCAACATAAATTAAGTACTCGTATTCTTTAGTGCATCTTTAAAAAACACAGGTGTAATGTCTGGAAACAATAATGCTCGCAATGCAGCCAAATTTACTATGACTGAAGTGAAAAGACAAACACATTTCTGGAACAGTTCTGGTACTTCAGAAAACTATGTGTGTGTTAGGCACATGGTCCCTCTGAAATCAGGGCAATTTGTAATCACTTTCATTCTAAGTAAGAAAAGTACAAAGGATTAAATTTGAAATGACTCATTCTAAAAAAGAAAAAAAATAAAAAGTAATATAAATATAGTGGTGCAATCAGAGCAATTATATTAATATGGGCAGATTTACATGGAGAATAAAATCTTTAGATTTGAACAGCAACCAATTTTTACCTCTACTGTGTTAAAATAACTGAATCCCTGTAGCAAGTTGGGAGCAAAAAGTAGACTGAGCTTGCAGGTTGTCTTGAAGGAACTGCAGCATTCAGGACTCTTTCTGGGATAATGCTAATTATACATCAGCTTTCTCTCACGGTTTTGCCTGAAGGCACAACCTGGACATAAATTGCTTGTATCACTGACCCTAGTAAATACTCATTCTCTTCTAAAGAAACTCAGAATCAAGTCAGAATTCCACAGACATTAAGTAAGATGAAAAGGCTCCCTTTCTACATTACATAAAACCTTTAAAGGAAAAAAGTGCATTGATTGATTAAATTCGTGAACTAAAGCTTACGTTAAAACATGGATTTATCTCTTTAATTGGTATAATTTATGCCTGATTTTTCTACCTTCTTAATCAAAAGTAATATGTCCTTTCTTCATCAAGCAGAAAAGATTCAGGACATGGCAGGCTAAGTCATAATAATGAGACATTTGCTAATGAAGCACTGCTGTTTTTGCTTATGAAGTTTCTGGCACTGTATTTCAAATTTGTAATGGAGGAAAAAGAAGAAGGAAATAAGGATTAAAAATACAGTCTAAGAGTAGACTTTTTGATGCAGAAGTTGCATCTTTTGTACTGATACAGTTTCAGATATACTTGTTTACAGTCACGTGCATGTATCTACAATGTCAAAACTTTTTAAAATTTAAAATGAAATACATAACTAGTTTAGAAACAGAAGGGTTCTGTGGAATTTAATAAGGCCTTTAAGAATTCCAGTTTCATGCAGATATGACACCACCAGAAATTTTTTGCATAATATGATTTAGTGTTTTGTATGCTGTAGATATGCCCTTTTCAAAATAGACACTGAAAAGCTGTTACAGTTGTAGTATTTTAATTGCGATCAAACCAAAGCTCCAATCCCTGTTTTAAACATGACAGTCTTACTGTTTATTGCACTTGTAGAAATGCATCTTCATATGAGAGGTTAAAACAAATACTGAATAGCTACAGACTACCAAACATCTCTTTTCACATAAATAATCATTATTTATTTGTGCAGATGGAGTAAGATAAAGACTATTTTATGGTATTAATTTGCTGTAATAATACAACATCAGCTAGAAAGTAGGCCTTCAGCAGCTTTGGAAAAATGATCTAGAAAAAGACAAAGTTGCTAAATTAAAATCCCTCTTCCTCATCTCATAAAATTTAACATCCTCTCTTTTCTGAGATTGACTCTACTGTGTATACAGGAATCTTTGCCTGTAGACCCTAAAAGTCATAAAATGGATCAATGGAGAGCAGAGAAGAAAATGTTTTATTTAATTCTTAGTCTTTACTTTTCCCTCATTGTACCCATGCATAACAGGAGCTTTGCTGGAAGATGTGTTAGGGCAGTTACAGTGTATGCTCCAGGAACACTGGTGCACACAAAGGAAAGGTACAGTTTCAGGGCAAGAAAATAAAGTTTGAGAATGAGGAAGAAGGCGAAGATGATACTAAAACAGAACCAGTAAGTCCTAAGACGAGACCACTAGCAGAAACAGAAAAAGAAGAATCTGCACCAAAACAACTGAAAACAGAAAATGGAGATGGAGCTCAGTAATACTAAAGTAAAAATACCATTGTTTTTATTAGTTCACTTAAAATAGGTTTTAAAGACATGCTTCAGGAACACTGAATGACAAATCATACATATATATGAGGTACCACTTCATCCATTGCTTTTACCCATACAACAAATGGAAACCATGAAATGACACAATGAAAGGCATGAAGCTAGCACAAAATTGTAACCTCAGGTCCACTAGGAGCTTAAGAGAGAAAAAGGTGTATATTTAGTGCCTAAAACTAACTAAATAAATAAATTGTACATCTTGTGCTTCTAACTCTCTACTTCTGTTTCTCCATTCAAACTATGGATAAATATAAATTAAAAAGTATTTTCCAGGCACTGGATTATGAAGTCGTTCCCAAAAGTCCATGCAAGTTGCATCACATTGTTCATTCAAGTTACTCTCAAGAATTAAAGTCTCTTTCCAAAGAGAAAGAGAAATTAGACTGCAAGCCCTACCAATAGGAACTATATTAATAGCTCAGTTACTGACATGAACTGTGTTTCAGAGATTTATCAGAAATCTCTGATGGGACCTTTATTATTCCTTGAAAAGTTATAAAATACAGAAATGCCACTTCTTCAGAACTACTGTCCTTCATTGATATGCTGCCTCAAATCACACTGTTAAACATAACCTTAAATCTTCTTCCCTTGGGAATTCATTCTGAAAATAGTGTGATGGTTGTGGGCCAAAAACTACTCTGAGATTTTTGAAAATCCAGGACAAGTAAATCATGAAAACCAGGACCAAATATTCATGAATATATTCTAGCTACATGTCATATCAAATGAAGTAGTCCCATTCAGTTCAGTAGGCAAGCACTGAACAGGAAACAAATCACAAGAAATACTAGAGGAACAATAAAGGTAACCATTCCAGCAAACTTCAGAATAGATGGTTTCAGTGAAGTATCTCCTTGCTTTACACTACATTCAAAGGCATTGGAAAGAGAGAGCAACAAAAGTCAGAAATCTATATATAGGCCCATACAAATCCTATTAGAATTAACTGGAAACCTGTAAAGTATTAATTTTGTAAGAAGGAATTATGAATATAGTAAAGAAAATTAACAGACTAATTAAAATAACAAACAGACAATATTCTCATTGTGTGTCACAACTAGGAATAACCTTTAGTCCAGGCCCCAGATTTCACTACTTTTGCTCCTCTGTAGTTGTCTACAGACAGTAGTCTACACACATCCTTTACTCTGTAGTTAAAAGTTGCATTTTTGCTCTCTTCCCATATGATACAAAATAATAATAATAAAAAAAATGCTTTGAATAGCCAGCAATGAATGTAATTATTCACAGAAGTAAACTTTTACTATATTAGACAATGAGCAGAGAATCAAGGAGCAGAGAACTAAGTCTTAGTTACCTAAATATATCAGACACTGTAAAAATTATTTTTTTACTTTCAAAACCTAACTTAGGACCTCAAAGAAAAGAAAGGAATGAGTGTCCATGAGCAGTGGAGAAAGGAAGCCACTCCAAGAAGCAATTCATGATACCAGTGATGGGCAGGATTTATGAGCTCAGCAGTTCAGTTATAAAACTTTCATCTGCAATTCTCTCATAAACACAGTTCCAATCATCCAGTCAGAAATTCAGACTGAAGATCTATTACTAAAAAAAAACAAAACACAACAACATACAACAAAACCCCCAAACAAACAAACAAACAAAAAAAACCCACACCAAATTAACAACGACAACAACAAACAGTACAGATTCCATCACTGAGTGGTAAAACAGACCAAAAATAGACTTTGAAACGTAATACTAAAAATCAAATTAGCACACACAGGCTTCAGCTTTAATGAGCCCCTTAGAAATTGTCAGTGTCATGTGAAGATGCCATAAACAGCCCTGAGCTAGCAACAAACACGCTTACTTGCAACTAGAAGCAGAACAACTATTTCAAATCCCTCTTAACTAACTTAGCTACATTCAGAGGCAACACTAGTTTGGGTGCAGCAATCTACTGTGTTTCCCACTTCCACATACAGAACTTCACAGTGTAGATACACTAGTTAATTTAGATAAAGACATTTTCCCAAGGCTTTTCTTCTACCAGCTGAGTTCATTTGCATTACATTCATTCACTGAAATGTCTAGTATTTCAAAGTGGATTTATATATATATGTATTTATGATCATTAAAATACATTATTAAAAAATAAAATAAACTGAATTTCTTCAACTCATAAATGGATCCTTTTGATGGCATCTACTTGGAATATTCAGGCATTTGATTTTATCAAAAGGTAGTGTATATAGGGAAAAAATATATTTGTAGAGGAAAAGCTGTTTTTCTTACATTACAAATATTTAATTATTATTACAATTTAATCTGAACAATACAGTGCATGTACACTTGAAGTAAATGTATTATTAGTTTAAATGAACAATGGCAAACAAAGAAATCTGTTTTCAGTAACTGCTAGAGGAATTACCACTATTTACAAGAAATTAGGTTTTTACTTGATCTATGTCATTAAATATTATTTTTTTCTAGTTACTTTCTACAAGAAAAATCAACTTAAAGTAGATCAGTTCCCTTCTTTCCCTCATTAAAAAAAATAAAAATAAAAAATCTATTAATGCATAGATAGTTAAAGACATAGACACATACTTCAGCAACCTAAACTTTCAGTACAATTCAGATTTCTGAAAAAAAAAAAAAAAAAAAAAAAAAAGATAAACTTTACTTTAACTTTGCCCTTGAATTATTTTTGAAGGTAAGGTATTACATGTATATACATATAAAATATATAAAGTGTATATATATATATATATTTCATTGTGAACTCACCTAAACTCACCTAAAATAATTCAAGGTGATTGCAAAAGCACCTCTAATATTTAAGCTAAATAATTTTTGTTCACCTTGCTCCTGTCTTTCTGACCCCAAGAGGAAATATACCACTTATTTACCTGTGTTATTTTCAGATAGCTTCAGACCACTGAAGTCCCAGATGCTATGACCTTTTGATAATTCTCATTGCCAGACATTCTGGCCTCACAACCTTTTATATTATAACCTCACATACTACTGGCACCAAAGCCACCACTGAGCTATACCTAGGAAACGGATCTGCAAGATGACATGATGAAAAGTCCACACTGGAGACACACGTCCCCGGCTCCAGCCCTGAGTTTCACACTGATACTTGCAGTAATAACATCTTCTGTTATGGAGCTTTCCTCCATAGCTTACTACAGTTACAACTTCATGCACAGGCTTACAATGGGATTTCAAATATTCATCATTTGTAATACTGAGAATTCTAAGGAAATGTCAGACTTTTTGGCGTATATTATCAGGTAACATCGAAATACCAAATTCTACATCCAGAGATAAAACTCGACAGTGAAGGGTGCTGCACAGTATGAACTAACACATCTACCAGGCAGCCTCCTATAAATCAACAGCACCCCACTTAATCCAAATTTGATTAGCAATTATTTCTGTTGAAATAACTGTAACATTATGGTTACAACATGGTAATGTTACCACCCTGACAAGCTTTCAGTGGGGTTGGCATCCCTACAAATTATTTGATGTTTCTTGCAAAACTGAACTACGTACCTGATGAGTTTAGTGTGGAAAAATATTTCACTTTTGTGAGATTTTCTATAGTATTTCAATTACAATTTTTATTTCATTATTATTATTATTATGTAAAATGTTTTAGTCTGTTGCCTCAATTGGGGATCTAGAAGGGAAAGCAAGAATCCCCTATTGCATACCTCATTTTACTATTCATATGATAGTGCTGTTCTTAGCTCACAAGCAACAAATGTGGTCCATGGGACTTTTGCTGCGATCTGTTTATCACCAATGCCAATCAATTTTACTCTGTTCTGCATGAATATTGACAATTTCCTGCTATCATTTCAATGTAGTTCATATTTATGTACAAATACGTCTTTTATCAAACTTATGAAGTTGGTGTGAAGCATCCCATGAAAACTAGAATGAAAGATCTTAATTTTTGCTACTGTCATACACATAGCTGTTCTAGATTTTTATTTATTTATTTATTTATTTCTTAGAAAAAGTAAGATTTATTTTGCTATTTTCATTTTTGGCTTAGTTTTATAGGGAAATTAATCTTGTGGAATTATTTCCATCACTCCATACAAGGAATTACACTGCTAACTAATTTCAGGTTCAATTGCAACACTTCATGTTGCTACACATTTGGCAAAAAACAATAACAAATCAGTAGTTTGAATACAAAAGATCCAAACTAATGTACCCACAAAGGAAAGTGAGGATCAACTTAGGAATTCTACCTTCTCTACTGTAACAATCATCAGCCCAGTTAGCATGATCATGTTAGTGAGTGCAGCCCAACTAGTGCCTAAATCCAAAATAATCCAAAATAATCCAAAATAATGCCATGTGTTATCAATTTGAATTGTCACACAGGACATGGAAAAATCTGGGGAGTAATACTGTGAAAAGAAGGGAGGCAGACAGACTGGAGAGGAAAGGTATAAATATCTCCTACAATATTCTCCTGGAGAAGCTGGCAGCCCATGGCTTGGACAGATGTACATTTTTTCTGGGTTTGGCTGAGCCCAGAGGGTGGTAGTGAATGGAGTTATATCTGGTTGGTGACTGGTCTTGAATCACATTCCCCAGGAGTCAGTTTTTCTAATACCCAAACTGTCATTCCCCTGTTGCAGCTTCATGTCATTCCTCATATATCTCACCCACTACACATTTCACCATCTTTGTAGACCTTCACACACCCTCTAATTGTTTTGTCTCCTTTACATATTGTGGTGCCCAAAACTGCATACGGTGCTCAAGGTGAGGCTGCACCAGTCCAGAGATGAGAGTAACAATCCACTTCCCAGACCAACTGGCCCTTAGAGTCCGTTCCAACCTAAGTCATTCTGTAAGTCTATTATTCTATTATTTCCAAGATGTGAAGGTGAGTGGACAGAGCAACAACCGTTTTCTGACAAATGCTCCTTGGATCTGCGGAACTGTATTCATAGAGTCAGCTCCACAAACGGAGCTTGACTGAAAATTCTAGTAAGGATAAATTCAGACAATGGGAAGATGATTCTAGTCATCTAACAAGTATTTTCTAAAGCATAGAAGAAAAAGATGCTAAAATGTGTTTTAAAGTTAAGTAAATATGTAACTCAATATATTCATGGTCTTCAAAGACTCTACTGCTACATTCCACTCTGATGAAACTCTGTAAGCTCAGTGACTTGCATTATATTAATACATATCATAGACAGACATTCCTAGCATGAAGAATAATTTTTCAATTTCATTGGATTATCTTGAAGCCAACCAAGCAAAACAAAATAAATAAAAATAAATATACAAAGTCAAGATTATTTTCCCTTTGAAGTCGTCTCACTTTTGAAATCTCAGACATTGTTTTTTGCTATGCCTTTTCTGTTGGATTTAAGAGGGTTTAGTACTTGCTATTTTCTCCCTATGAACACACTTAAGAACTGTAATCAAATTACTCACAATCTTCTTTCTGGTAAACTAAACAGAGTGAGTTTTTTAAATGTGGTGCAGTGAGGCATTGTCTCTGGCCTCTAAATAGCCCTTTTTCTGTATGTTTCAATTTTACATCATTTTTTAAAATGTGAGCTCTACAGGTACTGTAAAAAATACTGAGATTCAAAATAGCTACCAAATCAATTATTCTGCATTTCACAATAGTAGAATACTAAAATAATGATCACTAGGAAAACAAAACAAAACAAAATAATAATAATAATAATAAAGTATAATAATATTTGAAAGAATTGAATGGCTAGTAAGCATATAAAATTGAAATATAAAACCAAAAGGTTTTATGGCTGCTGATATATGAAATATTAAAAATATGTATGCTTAAAACTTATACTCCTACCCAGATTTTATTCTGCATTCTACTTATTGTGAAGTTAAGTTTAGGTCTGCTATTTTCAACAAAATTATCACTGCTAGCATAATATGCTCTGTGGTTGCTTAGGCAGAAAGGAATTGAGTGTCAGCAAGGAACGGTTAGAAAGAAAACATATTATTAATATACAAATACAATCAAAGGTAGACCTCATTAAAAATAACAGAGAAAACAACAACAACAACAACAACAAACTAAATTACACAAAAGCTTTCCTAAGAGTCATCTAAATTTTCATACAACTTGGAGTCTCCCCTGCAAGTTTTTGAGGCAGTCTGCTAATTTAAAAGAATTAAATCTATTTACTGCTAATGAATGTGCTATGCTGACAGCTCTAAAGACAGAAATATTCTATTTATCTACAAAACAGAAGAAAAAGTACAAGTATAAAAGTACTGAGACAGATAAAGGATTCTTGGTTCCCTGTCAGTGTTCTGAACATGATCAACAAAAGTGGAGCTGTTTTCTTGCAGAGAAGATATTTGCAATAGTAAAATGACACTTATATTTTATTTCAAAGTACTTATTTGCAGTTACTTATAAACATGCTTTTATAGAAACATGTAAAAGAAATTAGCCAAGATGTACTAAGCTAATTAATGTTAACTACGGAAGTTATCAATCTTGTGAAAGCATAATTTTGTGTTTCTCCAGCAGGTCAGTGAAATCTTAAGCATACTGTGTGATCCTGAAACCTCCCATCAATACAAACTTTTAATCATGGAATGGATACATAGACAATTAGAAGTGATGAAGACAGAAAACCTTGATAAGTCTTATTTTAAGAGAAACCTCCACGTGGATTGTTAGAAACAATACAGAAAGAAAAAGGAAGAACAGATAGTCAAATGGCCACCGTGTGCAATAAAGTATAGCACTTTCATTTTCAGATCATTTTATCAGATACATAAGAAAAGAAACTAGTGATTTGGAGAAAAAGAAGTCCAGAAGATAGCAAAAATGTAACAAGAGACATCTTTAAACTTGAGGAATTACTAACACTTCCATAACAAAATGTAATATATTGCAACAACAACAACAACAAAAAAGGAATGACTAAGAGTATATCTTCAGTAATTACTATAACTGGAGAAGAGTGAGAATTAAAAAGTCAAATGAGAATATACAAGGTGCTCCAGACGGCAGTGAAACATGAGAAGTTTCTAACTGCCCAGGTAACAGATGTTCACTAATAAAAGCAAAATTACTGCACTGAAAGCACATGGAAATAGATTGGCTTGAACTACTCAGATTTCTGATTGAAAGTAGTAGTGATTTTCTCCGAGATGGAAAACTCCCACCAGCCTTTAAAAGGGATCAAGCTGCATCTTCAACTAAAACATTTCAGTTCAGGTTACTAAATGGTTAGATAAAAAGAAATTGGGATAAATATATTTCAAAATCTGTGTAGATACTTGGACATACTAGATCTACCTTACCATGAGCCAGTCTCACCAAATAGATGGAATGATGTGCTCTGACTACTCTGATCTGGTAAGAATTTGGGCCAGGTCTTTCAAATGACTGTAAAAACTACTGAATTTTTTAGATATCACCGCTGCTTCCTCCTTCAACAGCTATTCTAGCAAGGCAGTAATGCTCAATGCGGTTCAAAGTAGGTAAATATCAGTTTCCTACTTTACTAAATTTTTTGATTGCTCCCCAGACATACCCATTTGTCTCATCACTATGCCAAAGTATTTACTTTGGGCACACTGGGTGACTGGCTTGGCTTCTATCAGATATTCCTTCCATGGGGGGCTCTGACAGGAGATTGGGCAAGATCCAACCTATCATCTGCTGAACTGAAGAAACACAGTGTTTAAATCATATCTAACTAAGCATGCAATTGTCTCCCTCCTGTCTCGCATCCCTCTATAAGCCCCCAAATAAAAATCTCAATGGCTGTACTCAAAGCTTTCCTTTCAGAAGAACTTCTTCTTGATGGTAATTAGGATGTGTAGAAATTGTGGGATCTGAGCATAATGTAAATGGTATGGAATAAGGGATGGATATTGTCTTTGTTTCAGCTGGGATGGAATTGTTTTCTTGAGTGTTCGGTATGGTGCAATGCTTTTGTTTTAGGAGAAAAACATTGTTGATAACACATCGAAATTTAAAGCTGCCACCAAGCAGGGTGGTACAGAGCCATGGCCATTCTCAGTGAAGGGAGATGGAAGGGAGCAGAATAAGGGATATTCCATACCATATGACATCATGTGGAAGGAGTTTTGAAGGGGGTGAGAATTCATCTCTCTCTCTTCCACTGCTCGAGGGGCTAGTTGGGCATTAGTCAGACGGTGGTGAGCAATTGCTTGTGCATCACTTGTTATATACATTTATATATATATGTTTGTCATAATTATTATCCTTTTCCTTTTCTCTACCTTAGTAAAAGTTTTATCTCAGAAGTTCTTCTTCGTTTATTTATTTCTTTATTTATTTATTCAATTCGCTCCCTCCTGGGAAGCAGGGGAGTGAGTGAATGACTGATTGGTACTTAGTCACCTGCTGGATTAAAACACAGCACTCTCTTACCTGATTCTATCTATTACACAGTAGATAGGTAGGAGTAATAATAAGTATTATCTAAGTATGCAGACAATTTTGCATGAAATATCAATCAAATAAAGAGAAACTTCCAAAGAAATTATCAGGCAAATAAGTTAGTGATTTTTCATTCATCATGAAAAGTTCACAGGATGATACATAACTTCCAGGCTACAGACACATCAATACATTTTTGGAATACAATAAATACTCTTCTTAAACCATTTCTTCAAAAAATGTAAAAGCTATCGTAGCACAAATATGAATAACAACAACACTGTAGTAATATATCAGTCAACATGTGTTTCTAAAACAAAAGTAATAACAAATACTGGTCTTAAAATACCAAAAATCACGACCAATAAAATACATAGAAAATTGCATTTACAGTCTTTCTGGGTATTCAAATGACTAAATTTATATTACTGACAAGAAATAAGAAAACTTTGCTGATTCATTTGATCTTCTAGAGTATACCATGTGGGGGTGAGAGGAATCAATTTTATGCTGATGTGCTTTGCTATTTTATTCTATTTCAGCTGAACTTCATATTACCTTACAATACAATGACTAGGATAAAATTGCCAATTGCATATTCATATTTCTTTTTGATTACTATAGCTGAACCATGTTTAAATTGTCAGAGTATGAGTCATTACCGTTACAACACAGTTGTGGCTGTTCATAGGATGCGTACCCTAAACTCAAAACAAACATAAGACAAAATGCGTTAGCTTAAGCACCATTAGTACTTTTTATGTTTTAGCTAAAAGTCAATGCATCTATAATAGATTAAAAATTGCACACATAGCTCATTCTCTCTTAGCTCTTATACTGCAAGAGCATACTTGCATCTAAGCTCTTTTCTGCCACTCGTGATTGTGGAGATGATTAAACGTTGAACATTGAACAATGTGCCTGTCAGTAACAAGGAAACCTATCCACCACGGGAACTTGTCAGCTTTGAAATCAAATCAAAGTTCCAGACAAGGTTACAGATAAACGATCAGAGAAAGCAAGTTAGGGTCTACATAATCGTATTATACATTGTTAAAGAAAACGGAATCAGGGAAAGGTGTGACGTTTGCTTACAGTATCTTTAATTTTACACAAAGAAAAGGTGAGGTGGGCAAAAAGAATACGTCTTTGAAGAATTAAGCACTAGAGATAAAACATAAAAATAGTAAATAAATAAATAAATAAATAAAACAAGTAGTTGTTCCATTTGCATTTGCTTAACAGACATAAGAAAACAAAAATGGTCAACACAGGTTAAAGCCTCTTGTGCACACCGTCTTACCTCATTGAAAAAGGCCCTAAACAAGTTTTGTTCTTAAAAAAATGCTTTTGGAGTTCTCAAAGTGCTAGGCATACACACAAGTACATATCCCATTAGTTACAGTCTCTGGAGTGTGTTCATGGGTCATTGCAGAAGCATTTGTGAGGGCTATGCCAACTAGGTCATTGCCATCTGGCAGATCTGTTAAAGTAAACACTTATTGTGTTTACTTTATACACTTATTGTGTTTACTTTATAACACTTATTTTGTTTACTTTTTTATATTGTACTCTGGAGTAATTTCTTTACCAGTTGAGAGAAAGTAAAAATTAAAGGTCTTATAAAAAACTTTCCAAACCATTATGTTGCATGTGTAGACAGCATAATTTCTCCCAAAATCCATTTCTGAATACTATATTTTATTACATGATTTGCAGACATTCATGCTTTTGGTACACTTTGTGAGAGAAGCCTATTAACTATACAACATATATTAATAACATCTCTTCTTTAATTCATTCCTAAGCTACTTGACCACTTTTGACTTTAAATACACTACACTGGCATAAATACAGTACACCAACCACAAAGTTTTTCCCAGAACTAAATATTTTGAATGCTTCATGATCCTCTTAAGGCATCAGTCTTATTTTCCACAGTATATCTACCTTTGCTTTTATGACCCTAATTTGTGAAAAGAATTAAATATAAATGTTAACAGCAAGCCCTCAGTTATCTGTCAGTAAAGAAGCCTGGTCAACTTTTGCCCCAATATTAAACCACTTTACTGAATTATTTAAAATTATACTGGTACAACAGCTCCCAAATCTATTCTTAATGGACATGTCAAATTAGAATACAATTCAATGATAGGGAAAATGACAGCCAGCAAATGGGTCACAAAAGACAGTAAGATAGTCTAGAAAAACTGATGAGAAAACAAGTACAAAAAAGAGTGTAGACTTTTAGTTTGTAAGTATATAGGAAGTAACTCTGGACTTTCACCACCCACAGGAACTTCCAACTTGTAATTGATTCTAATCCTACACAGAGAAAACCAGTATGGTCATCATTTTCTAAAAGGAGAAACAAGGCACAAAGGCAGCAGATTGTCTTTCTAAAATTTGACATGATCTCTGTAAAAAATACTCTCAGATCTGCTCACTTTTTATGAAATCTTTCTGTCTACTGTATTGATCAGAAAAATTATCTTCAAACATTCTGACATATTGAGAATACTCATAGCAATGAACTTAGAAATAATCTTTCTGCATATCCTAAATGATACAGTTTTGGGGACAGATGTCAATTTCTGAAATCCTGACAATTCATATTTGGTTCTTTGCCTAGAAAAGAATTCAATTTCAATGAAGATCTATTTCTACAATATTCAATTAAACAGGAATTTGTCTATAGGAAACTTAAAAAAATATATGAAGAGAAATCAGAAATCTAAGGAATAGAAAATTAGTTGTTTTTTTCTTCCTTTTTATTTTTCTGGGCAGAAATCTGTAAATATGACAAAATAATGTTCCGATTATTCTCCAAAACAACTGGTTTCACAAAAATAGGTGTCGAGAAAAAAAGGGCTTTACAATAAAAGTTTTATTTGAATTAAAGAAGAAAAAAAAAAAAAAAGACAACATCAAAATCGGCAGCTGTAAGAGATGACCAAATCATTACAATCCAACTCTAATAAATACAGTACATTTAGTGGGAAATAATAAATAAATAGATAGATAGACAGATACAGGAATGAAAATTCAAGCAAAAAAAAGCCTAGCAAAAAAAAAACCAAACCAAACCAAAACAAAACAAAACACAAGATTACTTGCAATAAAATAACACATAAGAAGTTTTCAATAAGAGCTTCAGGGTGAAAAACATGCTTTAAATTAAGCCTACTTATAATGCAGAAAAAATGACTCTGTCATCATTTATGGAAGCAGTAGTGAGGCAAAGCCAAAAAAAGAGATCACAAGAGAAAAAAATAAAATGAAATGAATGTAAACAGAGAGAGAGAGAGAGAGAGAGAAAAGGAGAAGCAAATCCAAAGCCTATTTATTTGAATTTCTAAAGAAGTCATCAAATAACCACAATACTAAGCCAGCCTGATTATTATTAACATTATTAGTATAATTAGAAAATCAAGCATGGTAAAGTAGCATGCATTTAGAAGCTTGATAAAATATTAAGAAACAACATGTGGAAGCAGCACTGAAAAGAGGCAAAACCTATTTATTTAATAATTTTTTTAAAGCTTCATATATGCTGATATATTTTACATTTATTAACATCTTAAAATATTTGAGAATACGAGAAAATTGTCTTTAGAATTACAGGCCACATTATCAAAGGTGCTAAAAGATGAAAATGAGTGCTCAAACTAAAGCAATATGGGAATTAAACTTTCACTGTCTTTATAGATGCTTAGGCATTTTTGTAGGCCACTATATTCATTTAGAGAACTGATATTTTCAGTATCTGAGCATAATCTCTGTCTTGAGTCTTGCAATATCCTGAATACTTGTTGAGCATATTTATAAAAGGAGCGTGGGACAAGCATCCCTGATGTCAACAAAAGAGTTATTAGCAACGGTTGCTCAGATAGAAAGGAAAAAGAAAAAAGAAAAAAAAAAAACACATAAGACTAAACTGTGCACCCATGCACCTTCATAGACTTCGTGAGATCCTTATGTAGTGTTCTGCTGAGCAAATGCAGCCAGCTAGGCATGACGGAGTGACCCACTGAAGGAATCCAGTATAGAGGGACTAAGACATGAGAAAGTAGAAGGCTTCCTCTTATATCTGATTAATTCACACCCACTGCACATCTCATTTTCTGGTTCACATATTTGCTAGCTGTCTCCCTTCCAAATATTATTTAAGAAGCTTTGCTGACGTTTCCTCAGCTTTTGCTCCTTCTTGGGTGTAACTTCAATAAAACAACAGATAATGAAAAATATCTGGATAGAACCTTTTGTGGAAATTGACACTGAGGTGACACCTATTTTATGGTGTTCATTTGTAATATGAGCAAAGAGACTGTGAAAGAATTCAGCAATAACAAGCAGTTGCAAGGAACAGAGACATGAAAGACTAGAGGAAGAGAAAAGAAATATGGCTTGAACATGCCTTAGTGGTTTAGTGTGAAAACAGTAAAAAAAACCCAACCTACCAGGAAAAAGGGAGAAAAAAAAAAAAAAAAAGTGTATACAATTAAGAAAAAAATTACATATTCAATTCATATACCGTGTTCTTATTGTGGGAATAGGACTGAAGGTATTATGGACAATCACATCATAATGAAACTAAATAATAAAGGGAACAGGGCAATTTAAAAAAAAAATCTTTTTTCTTTTTCTTCTTTTCCATTTTTTTTTCTTTTGAGTTCATATTACTGCATTTATTTGTATTCAATTGTTTCTTCAATCTGTTTTTATTAGAACATTACTACTAGACTGCCATACTAAGCTACTGTCTTCTGTGCAATGCTTGTGACATTTCCTCTGACTTAAATACACTCTGAGGTAATTGTTAGTGGCAACACATAGTAATTATTCTATATGGATGGTTTTAGATGCCATTATAATAAACAATTGATACACTCCAACTCCCAAGGGACACACCCTACTCATCAGTTACTACTCAGACTGTTGCATCTATTCTCTAAAGGCAGCACAAGATCCATTATTTAAGTAGAAAGAGTACTGATGAGAAAAGCATCTCAAATCAGCAGGAACATAAAGGTACCAGTGAGATACATTACTAGTGGAAGTACATTATGCCTGGAAGCAGGGTATTTCGGAGGGGAAACCCTCATTTTTGCAATTTGGCACTTTAGATGGCTTAATATAGATTAAATCAAGCATGGTAATAGTGAAAACTTTAAACACTCTATACTGCCAGTGAGGACAAAACTTAAGTTCGTGTAACATTTTTGCCTCAGAGAAATTCAAATATGAAAAACACTTTTGGTATTTTACACTTAGTACCAAAACATGAGAGCCAATGGCATTCACAGACAAAAAAATTTTGACTAAGTAGAGGTCATAAATTAGGAAGGTTACATGATTCCTTTTTAAGTAAGGAAGTTTCTACTAACTAACCATAACTTAAGAGACCAAATTTTTCTGCCATTCAAAGCCTTATAAGAATTTCAAGTCAAGTAGAATAATTTTGCTACTCAGTTAAAGACATGTGCATCCTCAGCATGTTTTTCATATTAAAAAAAATAGTATTTAATAAAAATGAATTAGTTTGCTGTAAATTTGTCTGAGTGCATATTTTGTTTGGATAGTTTTTATTCCATAAATGAATCCCAGTCTACAAAAATAGAATCAACAGTCCAAGTGTTACTAATTTTTAGGTCTGCAAAGGTGGACAGGATCCCTTCCTATCAGCTTGAGGGGTATATAGCAGGACCTATTTGCATGTCTTTCTACTGTATTCACCAGCATCATTTGTGAGGCGCTCAAAAAATGAGTTTGCTGGTAACTCATGCTCCCTCTGCTGGCTGACTGAAGTAGGAATAGCAAGTCAAAGCAGAACCATTGGGGCAGTCTCATCAAAGCAGAATTACTGCCAAAAAATTTATAGCCATATAAATATAATATAACCAAATATACCATATAAATGATAATTTGATTCTAATTTATTTGTAAGAGAATGAAACGTATATATTTGTATTGTGATTTAATTTGTCCTATTGCATATTTACTAAATCAGACAATGTATCTGTGATTTCCAGTTATAATGGCTTGTAAACATTACAAGTGATTAATCGTATAGTTACTTGAATTGGCACAAAGTAATTTCTCTCCATTAGTTTAAAAATGTCACACCCCATCAATTAAAAATCCATTTAACACCAATCCAGCAACAGTAAGCATTTTAGAATGAGGAATCAGAAATTCTACTTGTGATGAAAATTCCCTATGTACAGTGTAGAAAGTTAGCTTAGCATTGAAAATAAAATTATTCTTCAGAAGTTTGCCTACAGCATGAACTTTAGAAGATATTTTTTCCTTTATCATAACATTCTTGTAATGGATTTTTAACACATCAGCACCAACAGATAACTGTAAGCATTAGTTAATTTTCAAGGTTTTATAACAATAATTCCTTATTGTTTTTCATTTTGTGTACCAGGAGCGACATCTGCATTAAAAAAGGCATAATTCCTAAGAAAATAATTATAGCTGTATTCTCTCAGATAATGATAATATCACAAATGAAATGTTTTTGTTTTTTTTTTCCTTATTTGGATAAAAACTAATGCATAAACATCACAAAATGTGATCATATTTAATTACAATTGTCTGCCATTCTGAGAATATTAGGTTTATCTGGAATCATAAGCAAAATGCACTTATGATGTGAAGACTTGAATGTTGGAGATAATTTTTCACTTTAGAAAGGGTGACAAACTGAAGGACTGTGCAATGAGCTATTATGTACAGATGTTTTCCATTTGCAAACAATTTTGCCAAGAACTCTGAGAAGCAAATGATAGACATCTGCATTAAAAAGAAAAAAATAAAATAAAACCTGTTGACTTATTTTGTAGATACATAATTATAGAGCAGAAAAGATGCTTGGTTTACACACTACCTATGACTATGACGTTTTTTTTCTTTCTATGTTTCCAGTCTACCTTTAAATGTTTGGTGAAAGCATGGTTTTCTTGGAAAATCAGCCCAAGTCTCTATTATCTCTGAAGTTTGTAACAGATCTAATCTCTGATAGTCAGAAAAGGGACAATTCTTTTAGCATTTCCATAGAGGCAGAATGATTTATGAGCCTTGCAAGTAAGCTGAGCAGTTCAGAAAATGCTGGTTTTGTCTGAAGCTGCAATTAATGCTGAACAAAATCCAAAGAAAAAGACACAAATAACTTTCAAAAATTGAGCGGACTTATGCAAAGTATAAACAAACAAACAACAACAACAACAAACAAAAAAAAAACACGAACAAAGCCAAACCAAAAACAAAACAAAACAAAACAAAACCTGAAAATTAATAATATCAGAAAGCCTTAATTTTTCCAGTGCGTTCTACAGGAAGAATGAAACCAAAGCTAATCGAAATAGTATAATCTAGACGCTACTAAAATCAGAGCATCTTTAATGCAGTTAATTAACAAGACATCTGCCAGAGATCCACTACACTGCCTAGAACAGAACGCCTCAGTTTTAGACAGTGTCAGGTTGATTTGTGTTTCGGAAGAAAGCAAGAAGATGCAAAGTGAAAAGCAGCAGCATATATAGAAATGTTTTGCAAGAATGTACAGGAAAAATGTGTTTTTTTTGTTTGTTTGTTTGTTTGTTTTTTAGAAGAAAGAAAAAAAGAAAGAAAACACCCTGCAGAGACTAGTGAGAGTAAATGTGCAGAATGAAGTAAAATTGCAAGTCTGATCTCTCATGACCCACATGACTAAAGACTGTTTCTTTTGCGTCATTGAGCCAAATGGCACAGCCTCTGCAACTCCAAAAGGCACTGTTCTTTGACTAAAATGATGATTATATCAATTTGTCTTTGTGAAAAAGCATTAATTTATATAATTTTTAAGGACATTCCCTCCATTCTAGCAGGTTTGTCAATACAAAGTAACGATGATACTCTGGGAAACTGTGCCAAAAATCCTGTTCAGATTAGATAACGCCATGCTAAATACCGAGCTTTCTCTCTAGGCTTTGTTGCATATCAGTTCCTGAAAAGGCCATTTGGGTACAATCCTGTAAAGTGCCTGTGGAATGGGCAACTCTTGGAGGGAAGAACAGCATTCTGAAATCAACAACTAAATCTGAGTTTAGCTCTAAGGATTTAAGAACTTTATTTCATCTAGATTAGAGTCCTGTTCTTTGGTGTCAGAAGGCATTTGCAACTGTTAAAAGCAAGAATGCAAAATAAAGGCCTGGATTACCCACAGCTTTATCCTAGTAGGCAGAGGGTAGTGAGACATATGCCTTCTTCTTTTCCACAGATGCTGCAATATTTCTGGATTAGGAGGAGGGGACATATTGGACCCTAACAGTGAAAGAACTGGCTTGAGGTCCTTTGACACAACAGGGACTTTATCTTTCACAACAGTGAGCTATTTTCTCTCTGCTGTTAAAGTTTGTGTTTCTATTTAACTGAGATTATACATAGTAATTCCAGCAATATGATTTCATATTGCAATTTTTATCTATCATTAATCCCTCTCACTTTGGACAGCCACACAAGTATTTTTACAAAAGGATATGTCCTTTTCCTTATAATATTTAGACAGCGTGTCTCAAATGTTTTTTTGAGTAACAGGATAATTTTGATACTCAGTATATATCTTTCCAAAGAAGACAAAGAACTGACTGAAATGGCAGAATTTAAAAATAAATCAATATTGACAGAATGTGACAATCTTGAAACTGAGAATAAACTGTTTTTATGCTGCGTTTTGGTAGAAAAACATTATTTGTAATATGGAAATGCTCAAACATTATCATTTGTTCAAGAAAAATCCTCCTACATATGCTTTTTAAAATATTTAATCTCCTATGCTTTAAACAGGACCAAAAACAGACAAAAGAGGTAAGACTGTATCTTTCTATAAGAACTATGCAAACCATAACAGATTTTAAAAAGCATATAAGAAAGATTTTGAGAAAGTATTAAAACTATAGGCATGTAAACAATAGACATCAGATTCTGGATTGCTTCAAAATATTTACATAAAATCTAAATTTAACTCCTTAAGTAGCTACTCACGTTTATGAAATATGTGGAAAAACCACAAAAAAAAACCCTAAGTTGTTTATATTACGTGACAAACACCAGATAAATATATACTGAAACTAGGAACTACATATAACATAAGAAGGTAAAGATTACTGAAATTCAAGTGTATTTGGAAAATAACTGTTGCTAAAGTTGTTTTATCACCTACTAATAAATCAACAAAGATAATATGTATTGAACATTATGTTACTATTTTTAGTCATGGATTCTTATTCCTCATAATAATAATGAAGCTCCTGAATAGCAAGCTTTTTATTTTGTACCATCAAATAATTGTTAAGATTACACTCATCTTGTTTCTTTTTACTGTCTTTTATCTTTCTCTTTCCCTCCTCCTAAAAAGGAAGTCAATTTTACGAATAGATTTTTATCAATTTTATCAGTATAATTTTCATAAAATACTTTTTCCAAATTAAACAGATGATGCAATTCAACCAAAATGTTGTAGAGAAGGCTGAAAACACTCAGCTATATACGAAGCAGACGTCTGCCTAATAAGAAAAAGTGGCACAGCATGCAAACTCGAAAATCCACCTAACACATCTCTTCTTTAAGAGTTTTGTTCAAGTTTTTTTACTGCTCAGTTGACTAGAAACAGCAAATAAAATTGTAAGTGCCCTTCCTTCACACTACTGGTCAGAGGATAAATACTGTTGATCTCTTTGCTGTTGCTCAGGAGTTTTCTTCCTGGTTACCCACACTAAACATACCATTAATCACAGACAATTTTCTCAATTTTCCTAGTCTAATAAAAAAATTACACCCTACTCATTCAGCCTTGATATGTATCATTGCCTACCACCTTTTGTTGTCACTTCAGCTGTGTTTATTGTGATGTAAATTAGATAGAAGCTCACAGAGTATTTTTAATGAGCAGACCTCAGAAGATGTCAAATACTTAATTAAATAATTCCTAACAGATATGTGGTGGTTTACTAGCTAATCACTGTGTAAAATGAACTCTGTTCCTATACACCAAAGTAAGTAAATACGATTACTATTGATCATGTATAGAAAATGAAAAATCTTTTTTTTTTTTATTTCCTATTTTCATCTGAAGAGAGTAGGTTTTAAATAACAACAACAACAAATTTATATATATATATTTATCTTGACATGAATAGAAGTTTTAAATTTTTCACGAAAGAGATCCAAATTAAAGGTCTTTTCTATTTACTTTTTGCTATATTTTTTTCCAGTTATGATAGGAGTTAGCAATCTCCTTCAGCATCCACAGATTCAAATGATAAAGGCCAGGGATTAAGCACAGCCGATTAACAGTCTGTGTCCTCTTCAATCTAGCATTTCCACTGTAGATAAACCCATATTCAGACTGAAGTTATAATAAACAGGCTGTCCTCAATATCATTTCCCTAGATGACCTCCTCTAAACTGACATTCAAGTATTCTTGTGGAAAATTACTGTTGATAGTAACTGAAAAAGCAGAGAATACAACATACACCCCCCAAAAAGTGATATTATTTATTCAGAAGATCTAGCTAACTGTTTGGAAAATAATTTGGATAGAATAATAATTTTACTGTAAATTATTTTGTTTCAGTTCTGAGCAACTTTTTATGATGATAGGTTTGACAAACAAAGGACTTAATTTTTTAATGTCTGTTGCTTATAACCATCTTTAACATAATTGCATTTTAATTTATACATATTATTAGGAAATAAATATACCTCGGTAGATTACAACAATAGAAATTCTTTCCCTTTCCCTCTCCACGCAGGAAAATAAACATTGAAATTCTCAAAATATACTAGAATATAAGTATCACCTAACAGAAAACGTCAGCATAAACAAATTGCCCAGTGAACAACTGTGACAAAATAAAATACTATATATGATCAGTACTGACAGAGTAATCTGTTAAGTACATGTTTTGATTTCTACTGTAAATTATGTTTTTGCCTAAAATTTAAAAAATATATAATCTGAAAACAAAGACTCTTTTGTTTTCAGATACATTTTAATATGGAAATTCTGATATTCAGGTACTGACATGTGACATCCAGAATTGCATAGGTCAAAAAAAAAAAAAAAAAAAAAAAGGCAATGATTAATAATGATATAGAATATAGAATTAATAATGATATAGAATTGACATTTTAATTTCTTTACCTAGATGCTCCAGGTATTTTAGGGATCTATAGAATTTTGTACCAGTGTGTTTCTTTAATCTGAATCATTAATATTTGAAACAATTTTATTAAAAAAAAAATTAAAAATCTTATCTACACATTTAGAGGGCCTAGATTCAACTCCTGTATCCACTAGTTTATACTGGCAGAGTTCCAGTGGAGCAATTCTGAAATTAGATGAATGAATGCATTTATTCATCAACTCTTCATTCAGAACATGATTAAAATTTGGTTCCCTTTGACAGCGCAAACAATAAGAAACAGGCTATGCTATATAGTGGCAAACAAAAAACAAAAACAAGCAAACAAAAAAGTTGCACTTTGATTAGTAATTTCATACAACTGCTTTGAAATAAACACTGCATGTGACTGCAATTAATTCATTTGAGTTGTTCATCGATTATTTTTACTGAAGCTTTTAAAACATTTTTTAAATAATTCAGATTAAGTTTAATAGTCAGAACAATACTTAGGTATGAATGTATGGATGATTTCATCCACCTTTTCTTATAGACACAAGAATGCTTTAAAACTATTTGTAATAAATCTGTACTTGAGAAAGAACTCAAAAAATGAATTTAACTCACTCACTTTGAGATCTCACTTCAAAAACTAACTTTGCGGTTTACACCCATAAGAACTTATCTCTGCCAAATAAAACTCGTAGTATAATGTGTTTAATCAGATTGTATGGACTACAGCTTAAAGCTATATATGTTTAGTGTGAATTGGAGACACACTAACTTGAGAGATATGATTTGTAATTCAGTTCTTCTTAATCATCTTTGTGAGCAGAAGGTTGCATATTTTCCACACGAAAAGACTTTCACTGAATTTTATTTAGGATAAAATTTACAACATGCAATTAAAACATTGTGTATTCCATGTATTCATTTTAAAGTATCTTGATCTCAGTAGGGGCTTGTTAAAAATGCTTGTCATATTGCACAGGAACAATCTTGCCTTCAGCTCATCACCGACACCAAACCTAACCTGTCATTATTCAGTTATTTATTTATTTATTGAGAAGCTATGTAAAGGAAAATTGTTTCCCTTTACATGCTATTTTGTGTAAACAGAAAAAAAAATCTAAAATGAGGAGGAGGAGCTAAGTGGTCTTAAAGTTGTAAAAGCATAGAATTACATTTACCATTCCTTTTTATTTATAAGCTAATAGCAAACCTCATTTACTATTACACACAATACAAGGAATTTTACAGGCTTTTTGTCATTCAACACACAGTATTTTATTATTCTTCTGCTAGAAATTTGCATACGGTTTTCAATTTGTAATTTTCTGTCTTCCTTAATTAATGGGAGAAATTTCTTATTACTGGATTGGACAAATGCATGAATTTATTCACATTGGCTTTTAAAATGATACTATGCCAGCTGAGCTGATATTCTTTCAGTAAGAGCAAATAAAATATTAATCTGAAATATTTTCTTAGGACAAATCATCATAGTAACCCACTAAAGGCTGCAGGACAAAATTCAAAATATAAAGAAACTTTGGAATGACCTCTCTTTGGAAATATCCAAAGACTGAAATGAGACTGTAACAGTGAAAGAACTGAGTGGCTCTTTCAACTATTTATGCACATGCATGTACACAGAGCTCCATACCACACCTTTCCTTTCTGAGAACTTTCATTTAAGCAGCTTTGCAGTATTGCAGCAGAGCTCACAGTATTCCCAAACCTTACCCATTTATTTTTTAGATTCTAGGTTTTTTTCTTCAGTTTCTGAGAACAAGAAAAGAAGGTGGTGCACTTACTGCTGGCAAACAGCTTGAAAAATCTGAGCAAAGAAGCCAATCAAAGCAGAAGGATTAAAATAAAGTACAGAATTTGCATATTTAGAGTATGGTTACTGAGAAATAACAATGCATTGGTTATGCAAATCAAACCTTCAGCTAAAGTGAGGGGATTAACATATCTGGGAGAAATCTGCCGTGTTACACAACAGTAACTACATTTTAAGTGGCTGAAAGAACTGGCTCTTAGCAGAATATTAAATATAATTGCCAATAGATTTTGTTTTTAATTTCGTTGTGATGTAGAATAAACTTTAATCATTAGAAGCCCGATGAAAGCTGATTTTTGTGTGTGTGTGTGTGTGTGTGTGTTTTGGTTTGGTTTTTATGTAAGAAACAGTACCATTTGGATGCTAAAACTGCAATTTTTAAGACTGAGATCATGAAAACATTCAACGACTGTGTGTCACTGTTTGTGTTCATCTTTTAGTGGATGAAGGCGATTTAAAATAACCTTCTTGAGAGAGGAATGCAGAAAACGTAAGTTTAAGGCTGTTCAGATCTGTATAATAAAATTATGCTTACTTAATTTTACATTTGATGAATGAAAAAAAGTAAGTTGGACTGAAAAGTTTCACATGTGAAAATCCCTGGCTGAAAAAATACACAATTTTCTATCATCTACTAAAAAGATGGAGAGTTAACTGTAGGCTTACTGGTACTAAAATAAAACTAAGGAAAAAAAAAATGAATATTCTGCTTTAAAATGGGTATACTGCGGCATTTGTATCATTCATGCAATGAAAAACAAAATGTTACTTCTGGCTAACATTTATTTTCCCTTTCTTCTCTTGTGAATGACGATTAGCTCTAGTTAGGATGTAAGCTAACACACCCTGCCCACTAACTGTAAATGAAATTGTGATGTTACACGGATTAATCAAAGAGAATTCATGCAAACATGTTCAATCTACAAATTATTCCTTTTGATGAGTATTTGAAGACATGATCCATTTCCACAGATAAAAATGGAAGAAACTGAGCAAGATGCTTTAAAGATCTTGCTACTTATCCCATGCAAAACTGCTAAGTGAGCTACAGCACCATCCTTAGAGTACTTACCATCTTCTGTGGGCACATAGATATTCAAATACAGGCAGTCTTCATTTTGATCTTGAACATATGTCACCACAGTATCCAGATTGGCTGTAAACCAGACTGGCAGCATGTCGTTGAGCAACGACCTCTCATCCAGGTACTGAGGGCAGACAGCAGCAAACTGTGTGGCATTACGGACACCTGTCCAAGATGATGGTGGCTCTGGGGGCTGAAACCGCCTTTCCCCAGTTGGAGGAGAGGCATAAGGAACACCCAGATACTGTTCCACTGGACCAAGGATTTCATTGGGTAAAGGTGTTCTTAAACCACGTATTTTGCCGTAATTTGTGGTAACCACTGGGTATTGTGCTTGGCCATCAATAAGAGTAAATTTTATAGCCAGTGCAGTTATCCATAGGAGGAAGTTGGAATTCAGCATGACACACACTGGAGTGAAGATCAAAGGCAGCCATAGGAGTCCCATTGGTTTCGACATTATTTAAATCAACATCAGCAGGACTCTTTTTTTTTTTCCCCACAACCAGTAGAAAAAATGAGTCCAAGAAAATGAAAATTATTAATAAAATAAAAAACTATTCAAAAATAGCATAACCTTTCTCAGGCAGCAAGAAACCAATATCTGATCTGTGACTTAGTTGATTGGCTATAGACAAATTCCAAAGTCAGAAGAAACCAGGGAGTGTTTGTCCCCAAGGCCCATCCCAGACTTGAGTGTTGGCTTAATCCTGACAATGCACAGCACGTCCCAGGCAGTAGAGTGAGGACAGAACCACAGTTACTCCACTTCCTCAGCAAAATGTTTCCTTTCAGTGAAGTCCAGTCCACTCAGCCTGTAGTCAAGAGAAAGCAAACAATTAAAATCAACAGATGTTAATATTGATGTCCATCTATACAAAATAAACAAATAAATTCATACTATACTTCCCATCAAAACCAATAAATATTTCATGAACAATAGCCACCATGTTTAGCTATGTGTTTCCAAAAATCCATAAAGTAAGAAAATTGAAAATAGAAGGCATGAATTTGTGCAGGGCTAGAAAAATACCAAAACACTTTGGTTTTGTATATGATTTCACACCATAGCCCAAATGTTAATGCTTGTAGGAAGGGTATTCTACATTTATGCGCCAGCTCCCAGGTATTTTCTGCCCTAAATAAAAGCATTTCTTTTTTAATCAGATTTGCAGTAAAATAACAGACGCTCATTAGATGTTTTGGTGCACTGAATGATCTCTTTGTTATGACATGATATTTGATATCTTTGATATCAAATAAATAAAAATGATATTCTATTTGATATCTTTTGCAAGTATTCATAACGTGTAACCCAACTTACCTCCATATAATTCAGACATTCCAAAAAATGTAAGAGTTACCTTAATTCAAAGAAAATGTGACAATACCATTAATTAAAATTACATACTAAAGTATTGGTTTTCATATCTGTTTTATTTATTTTACATCTGACAAAAATGAACAATGACAACTGAAAAAAGTGCGATACAGTCTCTCAGAAATCAGATCTTGACCTCCATAGTTATATCTACGTAAGTTTGCCATGCTCCTTTATCTTTGGACAGAAGGAAATTTATAAATTAGTTCTGATAATTTTTAATGAATACCTTTATGTTACACATACCTTTATGTTAACTACTGCAAGTGGTGTAAATTACAACATGCAAACAATATTTACATTCTTCTCCCTATGCAAATGAATGGAGTTCCTTTTAATCAATTTTTCAACTTAAAAAAACAGACAACAATTTCACACTTTGAAAAATCCTTATTATAGAAATCTGGTACTTTACATTTGATGGGATGAACACAAAATAAAATATAAATCATTGATATATTTGGAAAACCAGGTTCTGTACCAAGACTCTGTGCCATGAAGATATAAAATCAGCTTTTAAAAGCATAAAAATCCAAGGTCATTAGTTATTGACAGTGATTTCAAAGTAAAAACAAACAAACAAACAAGAGATGTCTAGGAATTATCTATGCTGACACCTTAGGACAAGGACAGGCATGTGAAAAAAAAATAATCATTGTTTTAAACCCCTATCACTCTTTAATGACTTTGTTTCAGCTTTTATATCATAAAGTACCTGTGAAACACCTAAACACCACAGAAATATCAGGTCCATATTTTTTCTGTTGACCAAACATTTCCATTGATAGTTTCACTGACAGACAATAGGCCTTAAAGAGGCCTCCAAAGGACTTGCAATGAAAATGCAATTTCTGGAGACAAATCAACCCCACTCATGTCTTATGTCCCCAAGGGTAGCACTGGTACAAGCAGGCCCTGCCCAGCCCCACCTTGGGCCTTCCCCATCTCAGGCCAACCAAGTGCTGCCCAAGCCATGCTGCATGACTAGCCTGGATCCTGCCCAGATCAACCTTTGACCTGATGTCTCACTCACCTTGCCCCTCTGGCTGACTGCTGGGCAGTGGTGAGATCCCCCCATCCTCAACCCAGCTGTGGTAGTGCCTTGTTGGTGAGGGCACTGCCCTGCCATTGCCATGGATGCCTACAACTGCTAGTTCATCTTCTCTGGAGTGCTCCCTGGCACTCAGGGTAGCCAGCTGGCTATTGGTCACCTGAAAGTCCTCCTCAAGCACTGCCTTCCTGTCCTGTTTCTGCTATTGCTTTTTACAATAGAAAACAGCAATGGGCAAGTAGTTTTGGTTAGTGTTTCCTCATGCTGTCTTCCATGCTGTCTTTGGTACACTTCCCTGATCATGCACCTCAAAGCAGATTCTCCCTTTGGCCCAGCTAAGCCTTTAAACTAAGGGAGCAACAAGAGATCCTATTCTCTTGATACTTATACTGCATAAGTTTGTAGTTCCTTTTCAAGAAAAAGGAATTAAGTGCTGAGAAAATTGAAAAGGTGGAAGGAAAGACAATGGCACAGATGATAAAAACTGGACAGAAAAAAAAAACAAAAACAAGAACCAAAACAAGAAAAGAAAATAACAGTGACAAATTTGGAAGAGTGAATACATTACCAGCATGGAGAAAATTAAAAATTACAATATGAAGGAAAGTAGAAATCCTCAGTTAATAAATAATGTGATTTAATAAACAATTTTTACACATATTATTTACAAGGTGTGTTTGGATCAAATCTCTGTTTATATGCAGTTATTCTGTGTGGGGTGAAAGGAGGATGGGAAAAGGGAAACATTTATTTTTGACATGGAACTGAATTTACTATCTGATTCCGTTTGAAGACATTACTCTTTACAAAATATTGTTGAACCAAATGGTAGGTTGCAGAAAAAGCATCTTTACTTTCATTTCATTGCAGCAGAGAGGTTGGAGCTTGATGATCCTTGAGGTCCCTTCCAACCCAAGCCATTCTATGATTCTATGATACTCATAACATGGTAACTTTCTTTTCAAATTAATTATCGTATTTTCCCTTTTAATTACTCTATAGAAGAGAAGTAAATATCACTTCTGGGCCTGCCTCTGGACTGGAAAAAATCTAACTGGGTAACAGAAAATTAGGCATCTTAGACATATATTTGAAATAAATTACATATTTGGAATAAACAGTTTTTAGACAAATTAAGAGAAGTGAACTGTATTTGTTCTGTGACTTTTTTTTACATCTACAGGAATTTAGAGAAATGGGTACAGACTTTCTTGTAAAAACAGCTCCTAGTTGGAAGCGTCACCCACTTGAACAATCCAAACCAAAACATTCATTTCAATATGGCAACTTTTAGCAACTTGACATACACAGAGAAGTCAAAGATCTGAACCAGCATCCATTCATACACAACTGTCTTATTCAAAAAGAAATGTGTTTTGAGGCTAATAGAATACTTATGGCCTTTGAAGAAAATGTACTTGTACAATCTCTAAAAACATTGCTTGAATTTGTTCGTAAGGCTGTTCCCCAAGCAATGCTGAGAGAGTCTATGATTCTGGCCTTCAGGGTTAACCTGATGGTTACTAGGATGAGTGGTTACTACCTTTCCACACTGAGCAGATGAATATTATAGCAGCTCTAAACTAAATCTGTAACCATTGGGGAACTACGACATACAGTTTAAAAGTCCTCTTTTCTCCAAGGTCAAACAGCAGATTCTAAAGTGATTGCAAGTTTTTGTGATCTGTTTGTACAGGTCATGAACAGTAAGTAACAAAAGCAAACAAACACCACCAACAACAAACACAAGTATAAATGATAGATATGAACACAGGAGATTGGGGACTGCACAGATTTCCTGGAATTTATCATTTTTTATCTAAACTAACTAGTACATTAACCATGTACCTCAGTTTTCATTCTCTGATCTTTTCTACATCCCTCACTTTTAGGCAATTTCTGAACACTCTACTTCATTTTCCCAGTCAGAATAGATTTCAGCAATATATTTATTATGTCAATTGCCTAGAACCTGGAAAATATTATAAATATTCACCTAAGTGAATTCAACTAAACAACATCTGAACAACATATCTACATTATTCATGAATCAACCAAGTTATATGTTGCTGTTATTTCTGTGGCATTAAACTGTTGTTCAACCACAGCTGTTCAGTGGGTAGTAGAGATTGGAGAGGTTTTTAACGATTTCTCTTTTACATTACATTCTAATGCATTCCTCATTAACCCATAGTATTCTCTTGAAGATTTAAACATTGAAAATTAGATTGAAGTAAGATATCAGTCTTACAAATTAAAGAACTATGATGTAGCATTTTTTAGAGTGAAAAAAAAAAAGCTAGCTATATAAAATCACTATGGATCTTGAAGTTGGTCTTAGATTTATAGTTAGCAATAACTGAGGATAAAAGTAGATAATTCATGTGATTTTTAAAATAGAAATAAAACCTGAAAATCAGTACATTGTATATATAAAAACATTAAAACAGTTTCATTGTTTCAAAGGACATGCTGTATTTAGCTTTCTCTTACTTTCTCCAGAAAGCATCTCAGATATGCTTGGAAAATGTCAAAAGACTCCTCAGGTTAGAAAAGACAATCACTGTTTACTTTTCAGAAAATGACCATGCATTTATACTGTATCATTATTTCTTGCCTGCAACTAAGTCTTACTTTGAATTTATAGATCTCATATTCATTCAAAAAGAACAATGGGATTATGAGAAAAGTCTCCATATTGTTTTTGAGAATTTCAGTTCTCTCAGAAATGAAAACAATTTGAAAAGCAAGTGGGGGGAAAGCAGAAGTGTGATCATCACTATTTTTGAAGGAAAACACTTCTAAAGCATTCTGAAAAAAAAAAGGACTTTGGATGTAGCTACCAAAAGCTGTTGTTGAACAATCAGAGATATGGCCTTCTCTTATTTTTTCCTTGTATTTAGAATGATAAAAAATCATTACTGCCAAGAAGACACAAAACTAACAGGAAATGCTCGGTTAAGATAATTGCACTTATGTCACTGATTAAAAACTGTACTTGTAACAGCTATTGCATATAGTAAATTGAAAAAAAAAAATAATCCATGATTAGTCATTTCTCATAATTCTATCTGTTTCTTGAGATAACTGATGAAGATCACAAATAAATGAGGTATCAACTTTGGGAGTAGGAAAAGAAAAGCGTAAATTGTTTCAAGTCTTTAAATTACTAATTATCTTCAAATTACAGGTGTGCTCTACTCAAATCAAGATTTGACCACTCATTATATGAATTCAAGTTTCTTATGACTGAACTGATGCTGCCAGATTCAAATGCCATAAACCAGAATTCAAGTGAAGTCATAAAAAATATACGGTCATGAAAAAATATACAGCAGCAATGAACTTTGATTGCAAGGTGTTGTGACAGACTACTCTTTTCAGTCAGAAAGAGTCCGATGCCTAAAATATGACCACAGACATTGATCACAACATATAATTTATTTATTTGACCATCTTTGTCTAGTCATGGCTGCAAAATATAAGAAAATACAACTCCTCATGTATGTGTTACAGGGAAACATACAAAAAACATCATCAATGCAGTGTAGCATGGTTGCTGACTTAATTACTGGCTCTTACTTCTAATATGACCTTGTAAAAGAAATATCACACCTTCTAGGTCTCTTCTTATTTCTTTTCTGAACTTCTGTTTTTTGAAATTAAAATGTATTATTCCAAAAGAAAAGGTTATGATCTGAAAAAGAATGTTCAGCTCTGAATTTCTGTAAGGCAAAATCTCATGCAAAGTAAAATTTTTACATCTGGAGTAAAAGAGATGCATGCCAAAAAAAAAAAAATCAGTACTTTATGTATTTCTTAGAATTACAGAATAGACTTTCATAATTCAAATAACCCTTTAGAAATATCAAAGTTCATCACCTATTACCACTGCAAGACACGCAAAAACATGTTCCTAAAATGGAATAGGTTTAACCTCTCTTTTTTAAGAATGCTCAAATAAGTAAAAAGGAAAATTCTTAAGGCAACATCTCATTTTTGTCTACAAATGAATCAGGGAAACTCACAGGTCTCATTCCTCTGTCATCTTCTCCATTTAGGCTGTGTGTGTCCTTCTCAAGGATGCAGGAAACTAAAACCCTCGCTAGAATTCATTGAGAGGGTGACTGAGGGACTGATTGTTAGGCAATTCGATCTCTAGAGACTATTTAATGATTAGAATTTGATATCTGTCTGTTGGCATTTCAGTCCAAGCAGAAGAAACATTACAAGCATTACAATAGCCAAAAACATGGTGAGAAAAGCAATTCAAATCACCAGGGCATATAACTTTTCCTCACCCAAACAAGGCAAAAAAACTGTTGCTGTTTTATTATACACATTCATAGAATTGAATTATGCATGAGACACAGGCATTATATTTTCATTGCATTACCTAGTTCAGTTACTAGGTGGTGATACTGTCTTCATTTATATGATAATGTCACAATTGTGCACTCATCCTGGAAATGGGATAGTTGAGTGACTACTATTATTAACCTGAAGAAGTCAAAGCCCACACCTCCAATCTTTCATGTTATAAACATTAGTTCTGAAATAAGTCTGGGATAAGTTGGCAGCTATGTGTAACATTTTCAGCCCTAAACTGAAAGACATGGCTTTCAACTCTCACCTTTGAACTGCAAGAAAACTATGACTTTGCAGACACATAAAACTGAAACTCTTTCAGATAGATAATCTCACTTCCAAGGAAGACTTAATACAGTTAACAGTAGAATCATTGCATGTAATACAAATTGATACAAGGGATTATCTTTACAATGTTACCACGTCATTAAGTCTTTTCTCACTTTCTTTTTCCCTTAAGCTTTCTCTCTTTGCTAGAAAGTGGACGACTTGACCAGCAAAAGAGAAGAACATCCTCCAAGTACTGTTCCTGTGCTTTTTTGTTTCTCACTTAGTTGCCTTTACCCAGTAAATGCTGGGTTGAAACTGTTAGACTTAAGAGAAGAGACAGCTTGCCTCAATAGTGAATGCCTCCACAAAGTTTTATATAGGATAGGGTAACCAGAGATCTAGATCTTAGGACTCCAGAGCAAGACAACCATTCCTACTCATTCCTATGTTGCCTGTTGCCTTCCACTCTCGCCAGCAAACACTGAGCTTAAGAATCCACCTGGAAGAGTCTGTTATACATTGTGGTTAATAGCCTGTACATGCTGAATATACAATGAAATGTGATCTTCTCATTAGTTGACTTAAGAACTTACAGTTGGGATTTCTATTCCGTAATTTGAACTCCTAAATGCTAAGCAGGATATACCATACAGAAATGTTTTTATGGTTGTAGAACTTAGTCTATTCTCAGGCTACTGCTGTAGGTGTAAGCAATAAATGAAAGATTAGAGCACTGCCCTGCCACAGCATTCACTCTGTGTTGTTAGCAATCTTCCAGGAATAGTATTACCTTTCTGCCAGTTTCCAAGCATAGAGAACAGAACAGGCTTTTCAGAATTTTAACAGATTGATTGCTTTGCAGTGTGTAGCACTGGTACTAGGGTAGAAAAGGAAAGCCAACAGTGAAAGCAAAAATTGTTATTTCTTCTCCTTGTTCATAGTAATATCTATGAATGACTTTCTAAAGGACCCATGCAACACCATTATTATCATACTTTTTAGCACACTCTGTTTCCACGGGAAAGCTAAACTAAATGGTTACTGCAAAAAATGCAAACAGAGAGATTAATCATATGACTTTTCATAGATTTTTCTGACTGTGAAACACATACAATATTTGCAGAGACTGCACTGTAGTTTTATATACGGTATAAAGTTCTGATCACAACTGAGAAAAGAGAACAGAAGATGAGAAAATACACCAGTACATTTCATAATTAGGAGAATTTCTTTTTCTTGGCAATATGATTTCATGACAAAACATTATGCTACACTATCTTTCCAAGACTGGGCTTATTCTTGGTCTCTCATGCTTCTGAACGTATCTTTGTAGTAAAATATCCTCTTCCCTCCACAGTATTCTCAGTCCCATGCCTAATCCTCAAATCACAAAGTGCGCAGCACTAGCTTTTTCTTTGCTCTAAGTCACAATTACATCCTCCAGATCTTTTCTTCTCACTCATTTGTACCTATCTTCTCTCTAATATTCTTTTAAAATATATAATATATATAAGTATACATACTCATCAGTTCACCCAACGTATAACTTATTTTTAATAATTTTTAATTGCAAATGGAATCTTTTCTCTTTTTAAAATTTAATTGTTTTTAGATATTGGATGATATTGCTGAAACTATGGAATAGAAAACAATTTGCAGCTGTCAAGTTAACTATGAAGAACTGATCTATTTTTCCTACACTTAGTCAAATGATTTAGGTCAGGATTGAAAAATATATACTTTGTCACATGGCAGGAGTTACAGCTTCCTTTGTGCTACTATTATATCATCTTAAGAAATCCCACTAATAAGACATAATACCAACCAAAAATATCTACTACAAACTAATGCAGTCAATTAATGGAACAGATGGAGGTCAGGGCAGACAATTAAATCCCTTTGACAGAGGGGAAGATTATTCTACCTCGTATTGGAGATATGTCAGTAATTCCCGTCTGATCTGACTAACACTTTTATTCTTCAAAATAATTCCCTCTATAATGCCTTCTTTGGCACAAGAGGGAGAGATCTATCATACAAAGGGCTTGCAAAATGCTCTATATAATGACTTATTTTTAAAGTAGTGGAAAGCGCACGTATGATTTATCAGCAGTATTTTTAGTGATTCTTAGAGAAAGAAAATCAAATACACTTTTTGCTTTTAGTTAGCTGCTACTCTTCTTGAATTTTGCCTCTCAAAGGGCTGCAATAACTATCACCTTGGCAAGTTGCTAACAATTTCCTTTTTTGGAATTTAATGTTGCCTTCCATATATGTGGGAGTATCTAGAAGTCTTCATTCATTTATTTCTCTGGCACTGATTTACTGACATATTGAAATCCTAAATCTATTACAACGTGTTTGTAACTATTATGTTTCTTAAATTCGGGCACCAAGATAGTTTTCTTTCTGTACATCAGGTCTACACTGGTAATACTAAAGATTCGAGGTGTTGTTAACATATTCTGACCATACTGATTAAATATTTCACATCTCCAAAATAAAGGATTTGCATTTGCAACATATTCTTGAGTTATTTCTACCTTTTCTGACATGTTGATTTTCTACATATACCTTACAAACAATAAGCTACAGGTAAAAACTACAAAAAATACATATAAAAATTGTGCATGAAGGAATCTAAATAAAATTTGTAAATTATTTTTTCTCAAAAAAAAAAAAAAAGAAAAAAAGAAAAAAAGAAAAAAGAAAAAAAAAAAGCTCAGTGTCAAAGAAACCTTAATTTGCTTTTAAATAAAAGTGACTTGGGAAGACAGTTAACAAAAAATAAGCTTTCCAAACAGTGTTTTTTTTTTTTTTTTTTCGTTTTTATCTTTTTAAATGTTGCTACTTTGATTGCATAATCCCAGCTCCAATTTTCATACTGGCATTTCTTCTATATTCATTTTCCTCATTAAGCTCATCTATTGAAAATTGTTGCTTTGTAAGTTAAAAAAATTCTGCAATCTCATCAAAGCTTTGTCTTTCAGCTTTCTGTTCTTTAATGAATGTTACTTTTGAATTCATTTAAAATTTATGCTGAGAATAACAAATCTGAATTTCTCATGCCTCTGTGTACTATGTTACCTCCCCGCTTACACCTTTGTTTTCAATTGTAATGGCTTCTGAGTTTAGGGAAAAGGTGTTTTAATTCTGCTATTGGTAGAACTTTCTATTGTAGTCTCACTTCATTGCACTCAGTCATCTGTATTTCACTAGTACTTCACTAAAAATTCTAAAATATAAAGTGATTTCTGTAGCTTTTAAAATATTTGCTTTTTATTTTATTTGGTTAAATAATGTATATTTCTTGCGATTCTCTTCTCTTAATCAGGATTATATGTATAGTACAGTTTCTCAATCTAATTATTCACTCCCTATCATTTTAAGTGATTGACCATCACTATACAAAAACTTGTAATACAATGATCTTTTTTGCTGTTGATGTATCACAGAATCATAGAATAACCTGGGTTGAAAAGGACCTCAAAGATCATTGAGTTTCAACCCCCTTGCCATGGGCAGGGTCGCCAACCACCAGGCCAGGCTGCCCAGAGCCACATCCAGCCTGGCCTTGAATGCCTCCAGGGACAGGGCATCCACAACCTCTCTGAGCAACCTGTTCCAACCTGTTCCATATATATGTATTTAGTAACTCAAGGTAATGAAAAAGAAAGAAAGATAAAGTTATTTTAAACACATGGGAAGAAGAATTGAACTGCTCTTAAATGGAAACAGAGAACTGGTGCTGTAAGGAACTTCTAAAGGTCATCAGGTCCAAGCCCTCTGCTCAAGTGAGGCCACGTGGAGCTGGCTCCTTAGGACCAGGTCCAGACAGCTTTCAAATACCACAGTTATTCAAACTTCCTCAATCTCTCTGAGAGACCTATGCCAATGCTCAAATTTTCAATCAGAAAACTAAAATTAAAATTAAATCAATTCAAGAAAATAAAAATAAAATATGTAAATATGTAACACTGTTACCCAGAAAAACTACTACTTACTTTAAAAGCAAATGTGCCGAAAAGATTGGGACATATGCAATAAATAATTTTTTTCATTGACAACTGGCTTATCGGAGTCATCAAGAAAAATATTCACATGTATGTTCTGTAAAAAAACCCACAATATTCCAATTTATTTTTGAAATATGTATGTTACCGTCTTACAAGACTTGAATATCAGCCACTTCCTACTCTGTCAATGAAATAAGCCAATCAACTGTAATTCAAGTGAAAAACGATGGCCTTATAATTCCTAAGAATGGCTTGCATTTTCAAAGCAAAATGAATTTGGTAGCTTTTATTTTTTTTTTTTTTTCCTGTCAGTGTTATAAATTCAATTCCTTAAAATCAGCAAGAACAAAGTACTTGGATGAGAATAACATGAGTTTCATGTACAGAAAACTTAATTCCCCCAAATAATTTTACTAATATGCATGTACTCAATCTACAGAAAGGATCCCAGTGTAAAAGGAGAGAAAGGCAATTAAATGAGCTTGTACAGCAATCTGATCAGTTTCAGAAAAGCAAATCTGGACATGGAGATAACTTCTTTTCTAATAAAATCAATAACAACAACAACAAAAACCCTAAATAAGCAAAGACTCATCTTCTTATTCCTTGAATTAATAATCTATAAATACAATGCAAGTGTTTTTGCATGCAGCAAAAATTAGCTGGTAACTTTAATTGGAAATCAGTTATGAAAATAGGCATTTATTTTTAGATGACTCATTACAAAGTAGATGTGCTTCATTTGCCTACTGTTATGTTATACCTCTTTCTAATGTGTATATGTCTATATTTACTGTGTTATAAGCTCTTTCCACCTTTTTCTTGAACTGAAATTCCAGATGTATGTGTATATATATCTGTTCCCGGAGGGAAACATGACAAACAAAAAAAGGGTTTGTTTTTAGAGCTTTTATACAAAGTTTCATGTACTATACATAACAAAATATTAAATATTAAATTATAAATAACTGTAATGAAAGAAAGGAATTATAATTCTTGAAACACTTCAGTAATTTTTCTAATTAAGACAAAATTATGCTCTTTGCAAGAGCTCTTGTGTTATGACATTGCATGCTAAAGATGAATTTTAAAGTCAGTCTACGCACATATAAACATATAGCCTTAAAGACTAGCTGGTCTTGTTAAGATTCTGTAAAGAGTTGTGTAAGCTTTAAATCCACACTCATGTTCTGAGCACAGATGGATGAATCTCCGTTATTATCAATGAAGCTGCAACCAGGTGAAAAAGAAAATAGTTTTTATCTCTTCAGAAGCAGACACAATAATGCTTGAAAACAGATGAAATCTAAATTCAACTTGACCTATGTAGTTTCGAATACATACAGAAATTCTGAACTTTATTTCAAGTAGTAGATGATACTTATACCATATTCCTGTTCTGTTTTCTTTCTTTGGCTTTTCCTCAGGAACTAATAATGGAATTCAAAATAGCACAAATGAAAGAAAGTGTCTTTTTTTTTTTTTAATAATAATTATATTGTAGAAAGAAAAGTGTTTTAGATATTTTTGGCTGTCATTTTAAAGACTCAATAGAAAAATAATGCGTATAGGTATTTTGTGAACAATGTCAGTAGAAAGTCAAAATAAAATGTTGCTATAAAGTATACAGTTGAAGAATACTACGTCTGACTGTAAACTGGAATGCAGTTAAGGCTAAATGTATTTTACATTCATATATACAAACAAATAAATTTAGCTTCAGAACCAAACAGTGATTTTCAGTTCTAAGTTATTTCTGCAAGCAGTTTGACTTTCTGATACCAAAAGCATTTTCATTTTCTTTTTTTCATTTGAAAAATAAATAAATAATCTTCCCTAGTCACTCAATAGCTGCATCAATTTGTTTTCAGGGCAGTGATTAGCATAATTGTGGTGGATTACTTGCATTTGGCACAGAACATAAATAATTCTTTATTTTTCATCATTAAAGAACTATGCTACATTGTTTCCTCTAGCAATACAATACTAGCATTTTTAAAGACATTTAAATTAAATATCCAGTCAGTTTCTCAAAACAAAGCCCAGACTATTTTCCTCTCCTCTGGAATTTTCTGCGACACCAGCATTCCCAGATTCATTCCTAGCAGTTCAGAACAGCTATATCTCATCTTGTCGGCTCCTAGAAGACTAAGAACTCCTCTTCAACTCTCTCCTTCCCATAAAAAGATCAAGGTCAAATCCAAAAAAGTCCTGGGTATCTAACACAAGATTTATATTCAGAAGAGGATCCAAATGGCCTTTATGTTTCTTACTAGTTAATCTTAGAAATACATAAAATATTAGAGGCCCTCTCTTTTGTATCATAAAGCACAGTCAGGCTTAGAACCACAAAAATCTCACCTAATATTCTAGATACCTGAAAAGCCCAGAAGAATAATAGTTTTCCCTAGAGACAGAAAGATATGCTTCTGCATGCAGACAGCTGTCCAGTGTCTTGATCAACTAGCTTACTGCTTGCCTCACACTTATGTTTGTTTTCAGAATTAAAAAGTAGGAACAAATTTTAGTTCTAGATAAGTGGATACATTCTTTTGCTGCCTAAATGAGGCAGCAAAATGTGAGCTAGGTGTCTAGCAACACAGTGGGGATCTACTCTATTTACTTAATGTCTAGAGACACATCCAGAGTGTGGAAATGGAAATATTTGAGCATGAAGCCCTTCTACATGTGTCTAGCAGACACAGCATAACAGTTAGAAGAAACAAGACTTTCTGGAGTACTTCTGGAAATATAACAGACTTGTGCAGGATTCTTAAAGTTGCACTAGAAGTCTGTCTTTAAGCCTGATCTATCACAAAGGTCCAAAAAGCTTAATTCTCCTGATATAATAACTACATGATAAACAGAAGGGATCCTTGTTTAAACAGTTTTCATCTTTATTTAATTTCTAAAAAATATGCAAAAGCAGAACTTTACAATTCTAGATTTATTTTCCACCTACTTTCTCCCTAAATTCCAATTCTCATGCTGAGTTTCTTAAAGTACTACATGTGTGTTAAAAATTATCTGTCATGTATATACAAGACCATTCACTGTGAGACTCTTACATGTTTAATAAACATGACCCGTGTTACCATAACTTGCATTATAACCTGTATTAAAAGAATTGCATTATATGGTTGCCCACAACTCTAGAAACTAGAGCTGATGATTCCAGAGCTAAAATGGCATTTAGCAAAAGATGTAGAAGATGGTCTCACTTGTCACACTACTGAGATATCCAAACAAAACACAACAATTATAGTTAACAATGAAGACACAGCATGTTGTGAACTTAGACAGAAAGAAGAACAACACTATATGTAATTTATTTACAGTGGGGATTTACTTTCAAAAGTTACTATTCTACCTTTTATAGGAAAAAGAGGGGCTTTTTTACTCCTCAGGTTAAAAATTATCAGTACAAGCTGATGCAACATCACTACTTCTGCAGTACAGTACATTTAATTTTTATGAGTCACCGTGATAAAACATTTTCCCATTCAAGCATTAATTAAAATATAAAAACATTAAATATTTATGAAAATATCTCTATATATAATTAAATAAATTAAAATTTGCACTCGAGTTCTTTGAATTTAACAACTGAATTTAAAAAAAAGAACATTTCTAATTACTCAAATGAGCAGCATATGCAAAGCACATGGTATGATTGTTTTCTATTTCTTTCTCTTGCTTGAATAAAATGTTATGAGTCCGTGAACTACAGTTAGCCATCCAGTTTGCACAATACTGAAATTACACAATTTTAACTCCTTTGTTATTGTTGTTGAACAATGCTCTAAATAGTGCACATTAGTTGTAAATAGTTCAAATTGATTGTCTAAAAAAATCAATTATCTTTATGAAATCATTACTTAGATAAGAATAATTTATACATCTTAAAGTTTTAAAGGAATCATGTGTCAGATTTTTATTTTTTAATCACACTTCACCGTTGAAAATGTACTTTAAAAAAATATAGCTAGAAAAGTATTAAATCATTTATTGAAAACATAGAGCTAATTATTTTAGGCAAAAGTGTTAAATATATTTAATTGTATTCCCACCTGAAATAAATTTAACCCTCTGGAATGTTTTTGTGATTGTTACATCGTATTTGCATAGAGCTAGATCACTAGGATTCTTCAGAAATCTACACTTTGGCGGAGATCATTACAGCGTGTCTACATTTAAACAGTTTAGGTCAGTCACACTGAAACACAGAAATACTGCAATAAAAGAAAGAATGGATACGTCACTTCAAATTCCCATACCACAGCATCAGTGATGTCATGAAGCTATTGAGACTGCTGCACATAATTTGCTAAGGTTTAATTTACCAATCATCCAATGAAAGCACTGTTTAACAAGAGTTTGTATTGTTCACCTGAGAGTGCTTCCATTTGTGGCCATAAACCATGACAACAGGAGGAAAAGCAAAGATTCTGATGAACCGCATTAAGTCTTGAGACCTGAGAAGGAGTTATATTGTGCCCTGACTCTTCTCAGACAACTAAAAACTGATCCATTTCCTAAAACTCTCATGATTAGAGCTGGAACAATTTATTCCTGCTTTCTAATGTGAAGGCTTTATTATTCCTTCATATTTGTTACCACAAATGATACAAGGCAAAAGGCTTGATCAGAGTCTGAGAACATGATCAAAAATCTGACAGTACGTGGCTACATCAAAGAAACTACACAACGTCCCACAGGGCTCCATCTGCACAGTCAGCTGTCAGGTCAGGATTTTAGAATGAAATTCTACCATTTAAACCAGCTTCTATCTGTGAAGTAAGATCAAACTCTGAGGACCATTTGCTTGGTTTCGTTTGTTACTATATTGGACACTGACAGCAAGCACTCACTTGCATACTCTAAACATTAACTGCACTTTTCTCTCCTTGAGGAGGATTATTTTGGTTGCAGGATTATGGTGAAGAATTTTAGCTGGACTTCTGTATGAGAATGATAGCAAGAAAAAAGTAAAAGTTGTCCAGGTGTGGAGACTCCTTTCTTTATTTTCCTTGCATATAAGCAGTACAATACAGCAAAAGTCATAACAACTATTATTTTTGAAACACTGATAATGATTCCCACCACTCTTACAGTCCTTCTGGTCATGCAAATGGTTCCCTGTTCTCCACTACAAATACATTGTCACAGTTGGTTTGGGAAACCTCCAGATCAGTTTCATTTCTTGACAAACTTCTCATAAGAATACAATCTTCTTCCAGAGTAAATATCAAATTCCTTAACATATACTAGCATATTTCTGTTGTGGTTGTGGTGAGTAATTCAGAATTGGCAATTGAACACATATGCTTGTGACAACTTACACTTCAAGAAACCAGCAAGCAGAGGATCTGAAATAAATCTTAAGCAGATTTAAAACTTTATTTTTTATTCTCTTGGTTTATTTCATGTATAGTCCAATTATCACTTCACACAAGCAAGGAAACTTTCAAAAGGCACGTCTTCTGATGTCTGAGGGTTAAAATAGATCAGTAGGCTCTATCTCACTTTTTTAATGTTGTTTGTTTCCCTTTCTTCTGATTCTCCATGAATTTCCCTCTTTGCATTATTAGGAAAAACAAACAACATGCTGAGAAAACATTAAAAACTACAATCACACCATCCCTCAGATTTCTTTCCAGACTCTTCCCACCTTCTGTCATTCATCTCAATATACTCTGATAGATCTTGACACTATTAGACTTTCTGCCCTTCACTGGGACCTGGGTGTGGCTAATTTTAAGCATGAACTGTCAGTTCCAAATAAATTAACTGATTATCTTGACTATATCTTCAGCTGTGTTTTATTTGTATCATCTTTGTGTTCTTTATGTCACTTATTTTCCATCTTCCTGATTTTTTAAAATTACGAGTTCTCTGAGGAGAGTGGGTAATTGAATCTTATGTATGCGTGAATACATGTGTACTATTATTATAATAACCACAAAGAGTTTAGCTATGACTATGATCAGCATGGATGCTAAACTATTAAACAGGTTCCTATTCATCAAATATTTTTTATTGTATTACATTTAAATTACAACAAATTGGAATAAACATGGTTCAGTGATGCAAAAATCACAAAAGTTTACAAAGCTGTTTTTTTCTTTGTCTGATTTTTACAATTCACATAATGGTACTCTTATCTCATAACCAGTTTGTCATACTCTGAATCATTGCTAATTCACAACTCTATTATCATATCAGATACATTACTAAATTTAGGGCCCAAAGATAAATTGAAACTGCATCTGGTGCAGTGTTGGTGTTAGGGAAAAATGCCTCATCTTCTTCAAAGCCTACAAAGCATAAGATGTGAGAAAGAAGATCATCAGATGAACAACCTTTCTAGACATTTGTATATGTCCTTCCTTATCATTAATCAATAAACCAGACCTAGTATGAAAGACAGATTGTTAGATTAATCTGATGTTTTTTAAAAGTCTATGCATAGATTTCTAATCTAAATCTTTTTTTCATCTTGATATCATAGGAATGTACAAATGTGTGTACGTATGTATACGCATATTTATATATATGTGTGTGTGTCCACATGTACTATTAAATTCTGTTACCTCATATTTTACAAAGTGAGAGAAAAAGATACGTCTTCTCATGTCTAACTCAAACCAGACTGATTATCAGTATCACAATTACCAAGTTTAATCCAGTATCTTTTAACTGCATACTGGTACTGTTCCATATTTCCAGAACAAAAAATATGAAAAATTCCTGCTGAGCATGAATAAGCACGTAAACAGCATTAAGATTTAGAATGGACTGCATTCCAGGTCTTACTGTATGAACACAATAAATGATAAACAATAAGCATTTTATTTGGAAGTATATGTTTCAAAGACATATTTCAAATAAATTTAAGGACATCAGCAAAGGAGACTTGCTATTCATCTATGTAATATATTTTTCAGTGAACAGTATTATTCTGACTATAATTTTAGTACTTACCGCTGTGTTGTATCTTTGAGAAACCTTCAGAATCCCCCCATAGGAGGCAACATGTCGTCATTTTAGTTACAGCACAAACGTTGCCTGTTAGAAGGAAATATGAAGTGTTCTTCAATAAAAGAAAAAAGAGCAGACTTATTAGTCACAGTTTGTGACAAAAAAACACTTATGATGTTACCTGCAATATTGGTTATCAAGATTAAATATATATAGATAATCAGAAGATAAAAATATGATAATCTATTAATGTTTGCTATAACAATTAATAGATTTTTTTTTTCCGTGCATATCAATCTCTCATGCAAAATTTCCTTTAATTCTTTAAACCACAAAAGTACTCATTTCAGGGAAAGAAAATTAAGGGAATTACCTTAAGATAAACAAAGAAAAAAAAAACTTTTTTACCTTATTATTAAGAAAATATTTATTTAAACATATGTTACATATGTTCAAATGGAGAATGTCAAATCATGTAACAGTTATTTATTATTTCCTGAAATTATATACTGTAGACTTTAGCAGAAAGTGTTATGGAAAAATAGTAATAATGTACTTTCTCATCTGATCCTCAATCAGATTTAGATATTTAAGTCTCACTTGAGCATGGTTTACTTCAAGGATTTCAAATAGTTTACCTGGATTTAACTATCTTATCTCAAAAATGTAGTATTATATTTTGTTTGTTTTCTACATAAGTAATGATGACCAGAAAAACACTATACATGTACCAGACGTTTATTTTTGAACAATTGGTAATTCACAACTGGAGCTTATACTGCAAATGACATTTCAACTGATAATTTACTTTTCAATAATCTATCCATTTAGATATTTAGACAGACTAACTACCAATATTTGCCAATAGTCTCTTCTGTGAGGACTACACTGAGATACTGGAATTTAAAGTTCAAAGCATAACATGTAAAAAAAGTTACTGCAAATAATTTTTGTTTGTTTGAAGACTGCATTAGTTGAAATACGCTTCTCACAAAAAGCAGCATAACCACATTTATGGCATTGTACATATTCTACTTGTATTGTTCTTTGTTTGATTGTATCTCTTAATGCACCAAGATACTACATATCATTTATTCATATTTTCACTATCTTGATCAATACAGACAAGCCCCTTAAAGGAAAAGTATGATTTCAAAACAAATGGCAGGTGAAAGAGCGAGGACATCAAGTAATCTTACTATTCTTACAATAAAGCAAGAAAAACATTTTCTGAAAAAAGTCACACAATGCATTTTGCCACAGTATAGTACTTATTAACACAGTACGAACACTTCTGCAATAAGATGACAAATGTTTCACTAACTTACATGGCTTTCAGAGTCCAACTGCCTGTTATTTGTCAGTAGGACATACATGACCTCCAGATAACTGATGAAGTATGTACTATTATTACAGAGTATATAAACAAGTATATATATATAAGTATATACTTATATATAAAGGCAAACACAGACTCTCTTACTATGTATGTAGACTTATAGTGACTACAAACAATTATTAGCTCTTAGTAATAAAGATCCTAAGGACCAGAGAATTGAGATTCCATCTTTCACATCAGAATACTTTCTCATATCATTTAAAGATATCAGGTTTTGTACTTGTGACCAAAATAAAGTGTAAATGAAATGCTATTGTCACACGCTTCAATCTTAATCACACTAAATAATTCTTGCTCTTTTTTTTTTTTTACTTACTACAGCCAAACCACGCATGGTAAACGCTATTCATTGGAACAACTGCAAACACAATTCTCAAACCCATGTAACTAAGGTGATTACCTCTAGAAACTGGAAGTATGTACCTATGGTTGGATATCTCAATATATGTATTTCAGTCTGAAAGGAACTAATTTAGGAATATGGAATCAAGTACAATTTTTTTATGATTAAAATATGTGTGAAATATTCCAACTAAACTGTGAAAGTGTCCATCTGGACACTTACCACACAGGAAACCTGGCAGCAGTGCACATTTTTATACACACCCTTTGAGGAATCATGTTGAAGCTTAGGGCATTCTTTATTCCAAGCTATGGTTATGTCTTAAATCTATCCATGTGACAGTGTCTTTTTTATTGGAGATTTCACTGCTCACAGAGATTATGCCAGCCATTTCAATTCTCCAAGAGTAGTAGATGATAAAACCTAGGACATAAGAAAATAGGAAGGATTTAAGGGATGCCTGGACAGTGAAAATCCACTAAAGTTCATATAGATTCCCATCTCAGAAATTTTAAACTTGATTTCTTCTTAATTTTTTGAGTCTCAACAGCTTCCTTCCTGCTACAGAAAGTGAACAATACTCAACTCAGCTTTGCTGACAAACATACAGTTTACATTACTGTCTCTACTTTGAAGAATAAAAAGAACTAAGAAAATGGTATTTGTAAAATAAGCTTTCCAAGTTTATTCCCTATACCTTTGTACTTCTCTCCTTACCTCCAATTTGTCTTATAGATATCATAATTCTCCTTGCCAGATTGATGACTAGATTATTGTTTAGACCATATATCTTCCACTAACCCATTCTGCTCTTACTATTCTTGTCCATTTATACCTCTTATTTGTAACTTATCTCCCTACTAGGCATTTACTTTTTAAAAGAGAAATGCAAATACTGAACTTCTTTTCTACAAGTACGCTCTTGGGGAAGTATATACATACATGACAAAAGACTAGTAGTCAAGTTGTAAGATAAAACATGGAAGTCCTCAATACATATTTCCTTTTTTAAAGTGACATGTTTTCTCTATACTTGTAACAATTGATTTTTTTACAAAAGTCTAATATAAATGTTAAGGGAATTTGGCAGTCCTTCTAATCTTACTTCCTGAAGTGTTCCTTTTTTTTTTTTTTTTTTTTTTGTCTTCACCAGTCAGTGCAGAGACTGTAGGTAACTTAAATCTGATGGCACTATAATCATCCTAGTTTAAAAGTTACTCAATTTAAGCTTAATTATTTGGTTCATTTCCTAGAATGATATTAATGTTAACTGATTTTATAAGTAATGCAAAAAGCACAACTCAAAAAAAAACTAAAACTTATGTTCTGTCAGTATATTTTCAGCTATCTCACGCAATACTCAAGAAATAAAAGCTCTATCTCATGCAAAAAAAAAAAAAAAAGGTTTTTGTTTGTTTGTTTGTTTTTGACATGATTGCCCACTCTCTCTAGCCATCCCCAAAACATCCGATAGGTCTTCACAATATCCAGTTACAAAGTAGGATTATTTATTTGTTCTTTGACACTCAGTTCTATCCATCAATATGGCTGGACTATGGTAACTCTGGTAGGAGCAGTTAGGTTCATAACATGACAAAATACAGCTTTATAAACACAGTCTTAGCAGTATTAAATTCATCTTTAAAAGTGTCCATTACAATGATTACATGTTTTAATCTACTTTATATTTTAGTAGGGAAAATAGGCATCCCAAATGGTAGAAGACCACGATTCAAACACTGTGGGCTTTCAGCAACAAAACAAAACCACCCACTTTTTGCATATACTAAGGTAGTGTTGACTTACAGATATCTAAGCAATAAGTAAATTACTGCCTTCACTTAAAACAAATGTAAATATCAAGTAATGAAAAGGTTATTAAATGGATCTTTTACCTTATTAAATGTGCAGGAATTCTCTCTCTGACCAGAGAGAGAAAATCAGCCAACAAGAAAAACCTCCTGGGGGGAGCTGTTTTTTCAACATTAATGAGTAGTAGCACATCAGAAAAAGACAGGAAATCTCTCATCTACACAATCTCCCTAAATGATAATATTCCCAACTGTATTTATTGTCTTCAAGCAGATCAGAAAGATACAGTAGAACTCATGCTGCTTCTTTCTCCCTTTCTCTCCCTAACATCCTAGTTTTCTCATGATCCTCTCCTTCGTCTCCTTCTGCTTTAAATGGTTACACCTTTGAACCTACCTGTGCCTCTCGTCTTGATTTCTGCCTGTCCCATAAGGATCTCCTTGTGGTAGTATACTCAAATAAAGCAGAAAAAGACTGACACTCCTCTGAAGTCAGAGGTGAAGGACTGAATCCTCAGCCACAAGCAACTACAATATCCCACAGAACAGGTGGGTGGCTTCAGAGATAAGCTACAAGAAAAAGAAAGAATAGGAATATATGAATCTGTGCAAGGTCTGCAAGATCAGGATAAACCCAAGCAGAGACCAAAGATGAACAGATGAACAGCCTAACATAAATGACAATCAGAGTCTGCTCTTCAGAGAAAACAGGCTGCTACCAACCACAATACCACAGAAACTGAAAGGATGAAGCCATCACCATAGGATGTATTCCAGCGAGGAAGAATGAAGCTCTTTATAAAGCACAATGGCACCCAGGAACAAGTGAGGTGAATTTGCAGAGGTACCTTTTTTTTTCAAAATAGAACTGACATTTCTTGAAAAATCTTGCCTTCAAAAGTATTTAGGTAATAATCTTTTCTAATAAGACTGGAAAAATGAAAATTCATTTCTCATGTGCATTACATTTGAATTGCCAAGAGCTACCTGTATCAAAATGAAGATATAATGTATGATAAAACAGATTAAAAAATCCAAACCAGAAGAATAAGGGTAAACATCTGAATATGGTGTAATATGTTTCACTAGGAAATTTGAAGACTTCGCAACATCAACAAATGAAAACCTCAAGGCTTAAAGGATGAAAATATCAGTTTAATATGGCTGCAACAAACCTATCAATTTATACTGCATTTAAAAAGAATAATGAAACAGAAAAAAAATGCTGAGGGGCAAAACATACAAACTGCAAAACAAAACAAAAACCCCAACCAACTCCCTCTCTCCAATTAATAAATATATAGGTAGATAGGTAGATAAATAAATAAATGAAATGCAGGCTGGAAATAATTACGCTAGACAGAGTCTGGATTCCAAAGCAGAAACAAAACAAAACAAAAAAAGAACACAAAACCAACATCAAAAATCAGCCTTCTGAAGAATTTGCAAACTGCTACTACAAGTCAGGAAGAATTAAACTCATGAAGACTAAGCTCAGGACAGTAATACACATAGCAGAATTTCCAATAATGAAGAAGAGTTGATTTGCTATGTTAAGAAATTCTGAATGGTATATGGATTGACAAATCCCCTTAGAGGAACTCCAAGACAGAAAGTAGCAATGCCAGCAAAGAATATAAGATATAACAAAAATAAAAGACATAAGAAAGGCTAAGTCTAAGGTCAAAGAGAAGGGAGAGAGTGCCAATCCTGTGTCAAAAGAAAAGCTTGATCCCATGTCAAGGAGAAAAGAAAAGCCAAGTCTGAGATTAAGGAGGAGGAGGAAAAGGAGGACAAGATACAGCTAAAGGAGAAAGACAGGAGAAAGGGAGGGGAAAAAGAGAAATCTAGGGGAAAAAAAAGATTAAGGACAAGCCCAAGGTGGAAGGAATAGAATCCAAAAAGAGCTTCAAGATCCTGCTGAGACATACTGAAAATTAAAGATCAGTTGAAACAGCAAGAGCTCCACATAATAACCCTCAAGACTGTCAAGGTATAGCATTCAGATATAGTAGATAGAGAACCAGATGAACAGAAGACAGAATAATCCACCCAGTGGCACAGAGTTCAAATCATCTATTCAGTCCTGACTTCAAGCACAGTTAAGTCTCCTTGGGCCTTTTAATATCATTTCTGTGTTTCTGAAAGTAACAGCAAGAAATGTGCTGAAAGGCACTTAAACAGCTATTACAGTAAGGCTCTTGCTATGCTCAAAGTAATGTTGACTATTTGTGTCACTTCCAAGTTATTATTGGTAAAGCAATTACCCTTGATTAAATCATTTATGCCCCTCTGTGCATAAGTGAGCTCTGATAAATGTATTTGCCTTTCTCCCATATGATTTTTTTAAGAACCTAGGTAATTCACAAAAAAATTCTCTTCAAATGTTCATAGATAGAAAGATGGCAATGAATGAAAATTCATTCAATTAAAATTTATTCATGAAAATCCTCTCAAAAATGAATTTTTTTTACCCTTACACAAATTTTCCTCTGTATCAGAAATAATGATTTTCAGTCATTGAACAGTATAGTTATAAGCCACTGAGCTATTTTTTCTTCTTGCTCCCAAAAACATGTAGTGTAAGGTAAGAGAAATTTAAACACAGCAAACAGACTGAAATTAGAACACCAACACTTAGTTTTTTTCCAATCTAGCCGCACAAATTTTCATTCCTATATTATCTAAACATTTTCTCAGCAGAGCATGCATAGTGAGGCCAACTAAGGAAAACGGAGCTATTCCAATTCAATCTTGACAAGCTGGCTGCAGACCCTTAAGTGAGATACCACAGCCTATGCTTTCTGAACAGTGATATAAAGCAGAGTCTTGACTCGCAAGAATATCTCTAACAGTTCTAAGATGTCCTTATCTTAAAATTAAGCTTTCAAAGTGTTTACACTATGAAATTAAAATTTTATTAAACCAAATTATAGAATCCATCCTACCTACACTGCATGTTTGAAACAAATGTTTGGAGAAAATCTTTTGGCCTGTCATGTCCCCAGAGGTACCCTTAGCCCCTACCTACAGTCCCTTGACAGCCCTCCTGCCTGTACAGGACCGAGCTCTGACACCTGTCTGGGGCCACCAGCTCCCAAGAGCTCTGCCCTCCCCCAACACAGACTCACCCACTGGCCCACCTCTGGTCCCCAGGGAGGTGCTTGGTTCAGAGGCTGGTTCCCTCCCCACTGAGTCCGCTGGTGGGGCAGTGGGATGGAATGGGCTGCTGAGGCTCCTGAGCCCCCACGGGGAGACCCTAGTGCTCCTGGCCTCCAGGCTTCAAAGAGCCACCAGCCCCCTTGATGCTGTGACACAACCGCATCAAATTCAAAACTGCAAATAAAATGCTCACATATAAAAAAATATCAAATTTAACAAGACCTGTGTTGTGAAACAAATGAAGAGCATATCCCTCTTAAGATAGCCATCATTTCCTATAACAGAATGATCAAAATCTGCTAATCCTAAACCTCTGATACATTTTCCCCCAGGCAACTCCATGGAAACTATGTAGTTTAAAAAACAAAAACCTCAAACCCTGCAGCAGAATAAATTCACACTATCAGTCAAGAACGGAAACAACTACTTACCACTGATTTTTTTTATAGCATTCTTCTGTTACTGAAACTTTCCATGTTTTTCTACTCAAACTTAGTAAAACCTCCACAATAAACCTAAACACTGGAATGCCTGAGCTAGTACTCCAGCAGCTTCTCGAAATTACACAGCAATGTGAATTTCACTGTTGTTTCCAACTCTTCTCAAGAAAGGTCTTCACTCTATATTTACTTATGTATTGTAATAATGCATCTTCAGTACTTTCCATATGACTGAGCCACCTACTTAGCTACTCTTTCTGTAACAGAAGTGCTACCTCTCATTTGGTATATCTGACACAATTCTCACCATGTGGAAGTATTCTTATCTATGTTTCTTTAGAACAGCTGTTACTAACCATGTGTTTAGTGAACCATTTGTGGCTTTGGATTTAGTTACGTAGAGAACAGTCTTCTGTATTCAGAACCTTGTCTTTTTTTTTTTTTTTTTTTTTAAGTACATCAGCTGATGAAATGAGTGATGTTAATTTTCTTTGCAAACCTTACTAAAGTTTGAGATTACCTAACTGAAATTATAACACAAGATTGTGTATTAAAAACAAGGAATCAAAAAGGAAATAAAATAAAAATTGCCTTCCATCTCCAAGTGTTCCCACTCATTTTGGAAGGTTATTTCCTGCTTTATATATAACATAGTAAATAGAAAACCTTTGTGGCAGGTTAGTTCTGGCCAGCAGCCAATTTCCCACTCATCTGCTCACTCATTCCCCTTCTTCACTGAGACGGGGAGAAAATAGGATGAAAAAACTCGTGGATTGGAGTAAAGACAGAGAGATTGATTACCAATTACCATCACAGTCAAAACAGATTCAATTTGTGGAAAATTAACTGGGATGGGTATTTGGTTGTCAGCCAAGGCTAATCCACCACAGTCCTATAACCATATTTGGTTCAGACTGTACAGGGATAATGGACTATCCAAGATTAAATGTAGAAGAGTATTGAGGCTTTTGCCTTTAAAGTACTATTAATTTTCATATCTTATTTAACAATTTTGCACAAAGATAAACTTCCACCTAAAATGTACGCATTATTATTCCATTTCTCTTGGTGTTCTGAAACTTACAAGCATAGCCACACAGACTGATATCTTGCAAATATGAACAAGAATTTAGACATAAAATCTAAAGCAAACTATAGAGATAAGTGAGACACAGCATAATACAGTATTAATATTAACTGGTTGAAGTAAAGGAACATTGGTATTACTTCATGCTTGCTATATGCAGGTGAGTCCTATTCAAAATTTAATAATGGTTTAGAGTAGAAACAGCATTTACCATTGACTTTCAGCTAAAGATTAGTAACCCCACACATCTGAGTGAAGAGCAATGCCAACATGCATCCTCAGATACTTCACTGCAAATCAGTTGCCTTAATTCAGGACATCTACAGTAAGAGTTCAAATTAATGACATTTTGAAGCAGACTGTCACTTTTCATTCCACAAATTCAGCTTGGAGCCAGGGTGATGAAGAAAGAATGATAACATCTACCTAAACAGATGAAAATGAATTTGCAAAACTGCAAGAAATATATAGAGGTGGTCATCACTATATTACAGCCTTTGACCATTTAGAACATAATTACCTATCATTTACTTTGACATTTTCCCTCCTTCTCCATCCCATGCCCCTTCTTCTTCAAAAGGTATTTAAAAATTTATTTGTTCTAAGTAGATCTTACTGGAGTAGGGATTATCACTGTAAGATAAGGGTTGACATAAGCACATCCTTCACAGACCTACATAAAAGCCATCAGGTAAGTTACATAAAGCTGTTTAGACTGGTTGAGACTTAGCATTGATAGCATGCTATAAAATGTAATATGCATGGTTCCTTTTGCCTTTTTTAAAATAGATTTTCTATTTGTTGAGTGGAAGCAACTAAAATCCACATCATTTAGGCTATAGGGAATATCCTTTTTCACCCCTCTTTTTCTCAAAATATTGATGGAAAAGAACAAACGATGTTGTCACAAAGACAGCTTAGGAGAGTGTTGGGAGAGAAGAGCACAACAAACTCAAAATACAAAAGCAATCCAATAGGATCATCTTGGAAGAATTTAAAAAAGGCCACTGTGGCAGAAAGCATTCAAGTATTGATTAAATAGATTCAACTAGATATTCTTTCTTAATCTGATGGAGCAGATAATCCTGGAAATCATTTCCAGCACATGGAGGACAAGATGGCACTCAGGATCAGATAGCATAGACTCATGCAGAAGTCACAATTGACCAATTTGATAAACTCCTGTGATGAAAAGACTGGCTTGGTGTTCAAGGGAAGAGCAACGGATATTGTCTACTTCAGTAAAGTTTCCAGAACTGTCTCCTGTATGACCTTTGCAGAGAAATGGATGAAGTATGGGCTGGATATGCAAACAATGAACTGGATGGAAATCTGGATTAATGTCTAAACCAGTAAGACTGGTGCTGGCACACAATCTTCCAGAAGACAGTAACTAGCATTGTACCCCAAGGGTCAGTACTGGGTCTAATCTTGTTCAGTGTCGTTATTAATGACCTAGATGATGGGGCAGTGTGTACCCTCAACAAGTTTCATGACACAAAGCTGGGAGGAGCGTCTAACACACCAGAGGATTGTGCTGATATCCAGAAGGATCTCGGTAGGCTAAAGAAATGAGCCATCAGGAACTTCATTAAGTTCAAAAATGTTAGTGCAGAGTCCTGTACATGGGGAGGAAAAACCCCAGACATCAACACGTGCTGAGTGCTTAGTGATTAGAAACAAGCCTTACAGAAAAGACCTGTGGGAGTGCATAAGTAGACAAGAAGAGGGATCCTGTCTTGACAGGAATATGACAAATCTCATTCTCTGATCTTTAGGATCAAATAAAGAAGAAGCAGATAAAATAGAATTTTGGGGACAGAAAAATAAACTAGGCTCTCTATGACTGGGAACTGACCTGCAGTGCAGCTTCCCTTGATAGGTTATTCTAAATAAAGATGAACTTGCATATTTACCTTATGTTTGATCTTTCACCCTCAGACTGTAGAACTGAAGACTCCATCATCTGATCCTAAGATGGACTTATATCTATCTACTTCTTTCCCTTTTTCTTTCTTTTCCTATCTATCTGTCTGTTTCTTTCTCTACTCTATCCCAGGATTGTACCAATCAGACACACCAATCCTTGCCTTAAGTGTGATTCTCACTGTTAATGAATTTGCCTGGTTTTGCTGTTTAGAATGGTTTTTACTGCTATCATATTTGTCAAATTTGTGATTTCATGTACCTCTCATTGTAGAATATCAAGGAAAGTAAATTGAATAAATTGTTTGATTGTTTAATCTTGTTACAGACCCTGAGTCATTAAAGTAGCTAAGTCACAGTAGCACTATCACTGCATGACTCTGCAGATCTGGGAAATCCCTCACTCAAAACAAATAAAAGGATACACCTCCCTCACAAGTGGGACAAGACACTAAACTGGCATTATGAACCAGATTTGAAATCAAGTTAGGTTTCCTCACAATCACTTTTATATAGTCTAGTTGGTCAGAGACCGCCCTTGAAGTGGCAAATTTCTTATGTCTGCGTGGTTCAGTGTTTTAGAATATTCAGGAATCTCTGAAAATGCACTACTGAAGAGGAAAAAAGCATAAAACAAATGGGATATGTGGCTGTTTTTGTGAAACAAATGCATCACTCTGGTTTGATGGCAGTGCTTGCAGCCCTCAGTGAGCTGTCAAGGTGTTCATCGGGGATTTTTGATGAAATTTTACTCTTTCTGTACTTCATCCTTGACAATTATTCACAAGTGTACGTTCTGCCAAAATGCAATGACATGTATAGATGTGGTTATGAAGTGAAGGATATGTTTCACTGGTTAGAAGGATTATGAAAGTCTGGTAAAGAGACATGATCAGATTTTTCAGTTGAATATCTGATTATAACTCTGTACATTCCATTTGAAAATTTACAGGTCGTGTATTTATATCAACTGAAAAAGGTATCACAAACATAAACTGATGGGTTTTTTTTTTGTTTTGTTTTGTTGTTGGTTTTTTTTTTTTTTTTCAATTTTGAAACCTATTCTCAAATTCCTTTATCAAATCGGAAAGCATAGCTGCGCATTCTTCACTGCTCAGAGCACTGTGTTCAGCCAACGTATCAAAATGCATACAAATTATCTGCCATCACTTGAGTCAGCACTGCACAGCACTGCCCTCCCTGTGCTCGGGTTTCACTCTACACAGCCTTAATAGTGCACTGACAGTTTAGGTGTTGCTGAACAATGGGTGCGCGCCTGGGGCCACTCCTGGGGAAGAGCTGGCAGGGACAGAAGTCAGGCTGCATTGCACGCTGGGCAGCACCGCATGTGGCTCCTGAGCCACAGGTTGGGCATGCCTGCTAATCAAAGCCCCTCCCTCCCACAGAGCCTGGGTTGCTGAAGTGTTTTAAGACTAGTCCCTACAAACTCCACAAGTCCTTGTCAGAAGGGTGGACTTTTCCATGGATAAGGAATTGGGTGGATGGGACCAGTGCACTTTAACATTTTTAATCAACAACCTACAAAGTGGGATTAAGTCACTTTGTACAACACCGTCAGAAAGTCTGCTGATGACATCAAGCTGTGTGATGCAGTTGATATGACAGAAGGAAGGGATGACATCCAACAGACCTTGATAGGCTTGCTAAGAGAGCCTGTGGGAATCTAATGAAGTTCAACATGTACCAACCATGGCCAAGGTGTCATACTTGGGCTGGGGAAATCCCAGATATGTATGCACAGTGGGAGAACTCACTGAGAGCAGCCCTGCAGAGAAGAACTTGCTTGCTCATTGCTGTCCGTGCCTGCAATAACAATAAGTTATATTTTATGCTGTTGATTACAGGTCATAACCAAAACAAATTTATGACTGTCACAAGTACAATATCCCCACCCTATTTACACTTATCTTCTGAGAAATCCATTGCTTTTCCCTGCCCAACTCTTACTTGGAAGAATAGAGATATTCAAGACTGAGTAAGTTATGAATATGTTGACCTTTTACTACTGAAGTTCCAAAAGTCAAAGAAAGACCAGAGTTGCTTTGAGTAAGTGATTGATCTAAAGGCCTTTGAAATCAATAAAATTTCTTAAGAAATCAACAGACTGAAGAATTTAATCTAAGTATCCATATCTCATAACTGCTGTCTCAAATGAGGCTGTAGCCTTGTACAAGCCACATACTTTGGGGAAAAAATTCTGACAGGACATAGGTAAATGTACAAAGTGGTTGTTGCTACTGAAAAATTACAATTTGTACCTAATAACATAGCTCTGACAATAACAACTATTACGAATTTTCAAATACAGTATTAAAGATAAACATATTTTTACAAGTCTCTCACAGAAAAGCAAAACTGCTGCCATTATGCAAAATATAAGACAAATTTTACCTCAAGAAGCTGCAAGAATTAATGATAAACTCTAAATGTTATATAGAGAAACCAAGAGAGCTCTGAACAAGCTGGTATTTCACATATTATAATGTAGTACTGTGCAAAGACAATACTTCAGGTCACAGAAGCTGAATGTCAGAGGACTTTTTGTTTGATCAAAGTGCCCAACCCAGCAGGGCTGAACAGCAGTAATTATGTAGTGCTGGTAAGTATAATGAGTCTAGTTATGCATGTAACTTGGAGCTACACACTGCACAGTCCTGCACGTTGTTTGTAGATGCACTACTCTGAGTACACACAGTCTCCAGAAACATATACATGCAATCAATATAAATGTGAAGCTTAATAATAAAGTGAGTTTACATCAGACAGCTAAGTGGCCTGATTTCAAAAACTCTGAAAATCTAATACTTCAAAATACAGTACTGGTATCAAACCCCAGCAGCAATAAAACCCTTGCATTTTTCAAGCACTACAAACTATGAATGCTATGTGTTATGCCTCAAAATTAACTGCCTATTTATGGAAAGCTTTCTCACTATAGTTAAGTACGTCAACAAAGATATTCTGCATGCAGTTAACCATTTGTAGTTTTTAAAAATACTGTGGATATTCCATTAATACATAATCTACATTACAAACATAGAAAAGCACTCCAGTTTGCAGTTCTTAATTATTTAATTCTATCAGTCTGCTTAAGGTGCAATTGAGACCCACATATGAAAAAGCAACAAAATGTCTTTGTAATCATTAGCTGATAATAATTCAATAACCAAACCAGCTCAGTATAGCATGGGATGTCAAGGCAAAATATTTTTTGCTGTTCGTGGTAGTGTTTTTGTTAATTCTGCTCCTAACTTTTCATTATTTTAGGAAAGGCCTAACATTTTTCTCTGAAATTGCAAGTGAAGTTTAGATTCTGAGAAGGAACTGTATCTAGAGAGAACACAGATCCTCTTCCTTTGAATGAGATTCTTGTTATGTAACCACATCCAAACATGCAAATACAAATTGTCACTATCTTTTTATCTATGCACAAAGAAATTCTGCTTACTTTTTCACTCAAGAATCTAAGTGGAATGTATGCCCTCGAAAAAACAAACCTCCCTATCTGGCATTCAAGTGACAGATGTTCGCAGAAAATGAACCACTACAGACAGCTTTTTTTTCAGAATATGAGTTTGTATTTATTTCTAAGTTATTTTTTAGAAATCACTGCTTTCATGAAAACAAAACAAACAAACAAACAAAAAAAAAAAAACAACCCACAACACCATTCATAAAAGCATTTATAGATTATCAAGTAGACACATTCAATCTTTTGTTTGGCAATAAAACACTAAACAACAACAACAAAAAAAGAGCTGAAGTATATATATGTTCTTGTATATAATTTGAAGAGTTTTTATTTGAAAAATAATTTTCTAATGTGTTCAAATTAAAAAAAATACATAGAATCAAATGTCTTTAGGCCTTTTCATGTGAGAAATTTCTCACCAAATTTAGATACATGTGTTGCAAAACCACTATTTTAGCTACTACTGATCAATATTGTTTGTAAAAATTTAAAACAGAATTGAAGTATTTATCATTAATTAGTTATAGAATTGAAATATTCATGCTCAACTATGATTATATATAATGAAGTTTGTCTTCTGCTTCCAAAATTTCTTACTACAATTAATTCATAATGCTAAAAGAAGTTTGGGTTCTAAAACATTCAGGATTGTCTCAAAATGGAAAGCTCTGGCTTTGTTATTGCTTTTGAAAGCTTAAACTTTGTGCCTGAAGTTAAATGCATTTTAACAGGAAACTCACATGAGTATTTTCCTTCTGATATTTCCATCAACTCTACTGTGAACTTAGTCCTCTAGGTGTTCAACATTGCACTTAGCCACCTCCAAAATACAGAGTCACCTTGACCGTTTTCTGTTTAGCAAAAATTCTAAATGACTAAGAGGTGAAAGTTAGAGTCCTTAAGCCTCAGCCACCATAAAATATAAACACAACTATTTCCAAAAGATGCTATTAAAAAAAAAATCACCTTTTAAATTCAGAATAATAGAAGACACTATGAGACATCATCTCACATATTTTCAGCAGTATGTCTCACAAAGAATGCACAGGTAGATAATAAAGGTAACAAAAGCTCTTTTACTGTATCCAACATAACCAAGTAGATTATATTTTTCAAGTGTAACTAAAACCACTGAATGAAAAATTTAGATGGAAGAATTAGGCTTCTTGATACCACTAACAACACACATCAAAATGCATTAAAAACATGCTAGCCATCAACAGTTCAAAAAGACCAATAGCCTGATCATTGAAACCTCTACTGTGAAGTAGCAATCTCAAATTAAGGATAGACCCTAGCCTATCAGTGGTATTCAAGCATATTAACATCCAGAAATCCCATACCTTCATCTGGAAAATTGTGTTTGAAGATAACATAGATGGTCAAATACCAGAAACTCTATTGCCATTAAAACAGCAGTCTACTATGTTAAAAGGAGTCCTGTAACTTTACATAAACAGAAATAAAGAAAGAATGTAAGGTATCTCTGCCACAACTATTGCACCAGAAATAATATGAGTATATCAGGCAAGGCCTTAGAGCAGCAATAACAACTACATATAATCTGTTGTTAAACAATGTCAGTGGTCAAAGATCAAATTTATATTCACTGACTAGAATTCACCTTATCAAAGCATTACTTATAAACATTGATAACAAGTGCTTTTTCTTGTTCTCTTCCCAAAACAACTGCAATGAGAGTCTAAGACTAGCTAGTTTCAACACAGCTGTCTACAGCTTTGAAAGGAGACCTCTGTGTTTTGTGAGATGAAGCATTCCATATGGAGAACCAAGCAAGATCTTTCTGTAAAGACTTTAGAAGAATATTACTGTATATACTCTTAATGATCCTACCAGGGGCTTAATCTGCTGAGTAGTATCTAGACTGGAGGAAGGATAACAACTATTAGATGTAATATATGGAACTAAAAGTATATTTCTTCCCAGCTCTCCTAGTTTGTGCAATATATTCAGCATGTATTTCGTAAAAGTTAAGACATTCTTATTACTTTGGAGATACTGAACACTTATACAGTTCACAATGGGAAATGCTGTGACAGCCCTGCTGGAATCTTTCATCCACTACTAATCACTGAGTGAGGCATATGGTAAATGAAATTGCTGGGGAGAGGATGCTGTTTAAAAAAAAAAATTGGTTGTTTGGTGGATTTTTTTTGTTGTTGTTCTTTTTTTTCTGCCTTCATGACAGAGGAGTTCACAATCTATACAATAGTCATTTCTCAGCTTCCTCAGTTCCTAACAGTGAACCTCTAAGAGTAAGTAGTCTGATGTATCCAGACATGGGACAACCAATCTCACGATCTGACAGTAGTTACTTGGACTGTTAAGAAACATCTACATTCCTTCAGTGTATACCTTTTTCTTGAAAAGAAACAAAAACCAGGCTTAAAGATGTGAAGGGAAAAATAAAATTAGAAGGAAAAAAAACCATTGAACAAACAAAAACTCTGCTACCACTGGGTTAGTTTGGAAGACTGATTCAGATGGTATCCAGCTCCAGAAATTCTGTAGGCATTGCTGTTTTTTGCCATTACAAAAGCCAAGAGCATCAAGGATAACTGTACTCCCTGCTGTGCTACCTCAGTATCTAACGAATTTAGCCATCTGAACCTAGATCATTCCTCAAAGTACAGCCTTCAGAACAGAGCATTTCTGGGAATAGCACCAAGATCTGACAGCAATCCCTGTATGTGTTGTTACTGCCTGTGGCTAAATTTTGTATTTTGGAATACCTTGAGGCATTGGGTAATGTGGGTATTGGGCAATTCTGTGATGATTTTAAAAGTCAGAATGCATATAAACGTATTCTGGCAATTACTGTTCGCTAAATATTGTCTTAGGAAGAGAGGAATCCCTTCCTTCCAAAGGATACATTATGAAACACTACAAGTTGTAAGGGAACACAAAACTGCCACATATTTTAAAACAATGAAAAAACAAGGATGGGTTCTAGTTATATGAGTAGTTATGCTGTGTCTGGAGTCTCCACTGTCTGGAGTAAACTAAATGAAGTACCTCTTTCTTTCTTTCTTTCTTTCTTTCTTTCTTTGGACCTACAGATTATTGTATTCTAATCAGTACTAATAACATCAAAAAAGGAAGCAACTACTTAAATTTTTTGCATGGTTTAGAATAAACAGTGCTATCACAGAATCACAGAATGGCCCGGGTTGGAAGGGATCTCAAGTATCGTGAATCACCAACCCCCTGCCACAGGCATTAAATACTAGACCAGGCTGCCCAGGGCCCCTTCCAACCTGGCCTTCAACACCTACAGGGACAGGGCATCCACAACCTCTCTGGGCAGCCTGTTCCAGCACCTCACCACTCTCATAGTGAAGAACTCTCCCCTGACATCCAACCTAAATCTTTCCTCCTTCAACTTAAAACCATTACCCCTTGTCCTGCTGTTACCTACCCTTTCAAAGAGTTGGCTTCTCTCCTGTTTATAGGCTCTCTTTAGGTACTGAAAGGCTGCAATTATGAAATAAGTATGGCAAAAGAATCCTCTTCATTTTCATTTTTCCACTTGCTGCAACATAGAAGATCTTCCCAGGGTAAAAAGCTCTTCAGGGACCCCTTGCCATTGCCACTGCTTTTCCCAGCCTGACACATGGGAGAGTCTGCCTCTCTTCTCCACCGCACCTCCCCACCACAAAACTGCAAAGTTGTGCATTTCTGAGGGAGAAATGGTGTGTTTTTTCGTGTTTATTTTTGTGGGTTTTATTTATTTATTTATTTCACTTTTTTCAGTCTAGATATCTTTGCTACAGAATATAAGCCAAGTAAAAATAAAATAGAAAATACAAGGAATTAATTCATTTGCTCCCATCTCTCTCCCTCTCCCCACTCCTCCCACCCTCAAATAAAAGAAAATTCCTCAGGATTTATGAAGGAGTCTGGAAAGCACATAGCAGTCTAGACAAAGTCTATATTCTTCATCTTTTTTCTTCCTAACCTGTTTATTTTTTTCTGTATCTTAAAAATGTTCATTTCTGAAAATAAAGACAAAATACTGTTCTTCAAAAACTGAACTCTTCTTCAGCCAAACTTTTCATCAGTTTTTTCTAGCAACTTACTTCTGAGCTATCTCCTTACATAAAATTCAGTGCTTATTTATTCACAGAAAGTATGTGCTATAAATAATCAATCCTAGTGCATGTAAAAGCAGAGAAAGAAACTGGTATAAGGTAATAAAGTAGGTTGCAGGAGATTTTTTTTCTTCTCCATTTCATTTTTCGTCCTCCTGTAAATGAAACTTCCACTTATCTGAACACATACTAGAAAAGTTAACATGGATTTGGAATTTAAAACATTCCCACTTGACTTTAAATTCTGAAAAACATAATCCTCCTATTTAAGAAGAAGAATGATCTAATAGAGACAAATATAGAAGATAATTTTATCTCACCACCTCCTGTCATTCTCTTCTATCCTTGTCTTAACTTTTCAGAGTAACACTGTCATGAAGGTTAATGCAGTTATGTGAATTTGTGATGGACCATTTCACACACATTCAGTAGGACAAACACGTATGGCTCACTGGTAAATAATGTGCTCCACTGAGAACAAGTTCTCCTTTGTTGAAAAGAGGTACCTGGCAAATTCATTAAATGATGAGATGTTAGCTGTAAAAGAAAAAAAAATCCTGGAACATGACTGTTGTTTTTTTTTTTAAGGACTAAATTGATACTTCTAGACATTCAAATATCAGGCACAGTGCCACTAAAGCCAATAGTATAAAACAATGTAAAAATAGTGATAATAAGATCTTAGTCATACTTCTAATCTCTCAAATACACAGCTGACAGTAAGTGAAGAAAAATGTCTCTCGTACGCATCATGACAAATTATGTGCACAGGGGAAGCTTGTTTATTAAGGACATGAAATGAAGGTTGGTACTCTTCACAGACTGAGGGAAAACTGATTTATCCTGGCTGCTTTATGTCTCATTAAAGATCTACTATTTTAAAAGAGAACATTTTGGACTGGAAGAGGTACACCAATTTATTTTGTCTGAAAAAGTGAACAAAGAGAATATTCGTAATTATGGAATATAACATAGGTGTAAGGTAATGGTACAACAGCTTATGGGCAGAATCTTCATCAGCTATTACCTTAACATCTTTGACTGATTTATATGGGTAAAATGAAGAAAAAAATTTACCCCCATATACCAGTGATAGAACCATCAAAACCCACATAGATTTATAAGCCTGTTTGTATATAATCCAAAGTAAATTTATTCACACATTTCACTGCAAGACTAATTTCTCTCAGGAAATGCAGGTTAACAGTCACATTTGTCATGCTGGAAGAACAAATAAGCAGGCAAACAAACAAAAACCTACAACAGTAAAACGTGTTTGAAATGAAACAGAAAATAAGATTTATTAGTTGGTAAAAATGAGATAAATTCAAGAAGTTCCTAAAAAGAAATGTGTTTGGGGATGATATCATTGCATATTGCTTTATTAAAAAAAAAAAAGTGGTATTTAATATGTTTTATTTGAACAAACATATTTTTAGTTTATTCAGAAAAAAATAATTTTCTTTCAAGAGTCCAACCTATATCCATGCAAAGTGAGAATGACACTGACAGTAACATTTTGTCCCTGATTAATATAGTAAACCTATTTCTGCTATATTACACCTTCTCATATAAAAGCCAAACTTTCATCTTCAAAAACATCAGTTCCCCTAGTAAGTATGACTCATATCCTGCTACTGCAGGTTCTCCAGAGTCCAGTATTTGAACTGTCACTACTCTCACTACTTTACCTTTCCTGTTCTAGTATCTTTACTGTCCCTATATGTCTTCTTCTCATTCCTATTCTTAAATTTTCAGTCTTCCTTTAGTGACTGTCTTGTTTTAAGACTTCTCCAAATGCAACTCCATTCTTTCCTATTCCCTCTTCTCCCATTATCTCCTTTTTCTATGACAATCACCCATGTTAATCTTCCTTTGAAACTTGTACTCTATCCTCACCATACTGCATGTTTATTCTCTCTGACTATGAAAAGCATCTTGAGGCCATGAGAATTCTGGGAAGGACAAGCAACAAACCAAGCTAGGGATGGAGCCAGGGAGGGGAAGAAAAGAAGGGGAGGTATCATATGGGAAACATTCCTCCCTCATCTTGCACAGGCAGAAAGATCTCCTCATCTTAGACATCATTACTACATTCACTCCTTAGCTTTTAGACTTTTGTTAGTACAAGATGACTGCACCGTTAAGCCACTGCATTTCAGTAACATCACACCTTTGTACCAGATCAGGGCAGACAAATCGCTGTAGCATGCCTTTCACAGCTCAGTACGCTAAGAGTCTTACTGGCTCTTCTAATTCACTCTGTTCATTAAACATGTGTCAGTAAACCTGCATCATCAAATTCCTAAAGCACTAGTTTTGAAATGTCATCTGTATGTAAAGATGACAGCAAACTGATACAAACACTAAGCATTTATCTTCAAAAACCAAAATTCAAGTGCAGTTCAGATACAAGGGCTTGAGAAAAAGAAACACATAATAAATGTAAGATTAAAGAAAGTATATCCTTAATTGTTAATCTGTTTAGATGGAAGTAAATAATTCACCTGTCCGTTATAACTTCTTCAACTAAACAAGGTATTATCACAATAAGTATGAAATTAATAAGCCAGCTCCTACCTGAGGAGATCTCCTCCACATCCAAGATTATCATCCAGTTTTGACAATTGCTAACATTTAATCTGCCAAACCCAGTGGATCAGCATCATCTGCTGACCCAGTTCACCACCTGCACATTGGAAACTACATACACCAAAGAATTCTAGTTCAGGTAGCAGACCTACTGTTGGCTGTGTTAATGCAAATTCACAGCCTCAGGCACCACAGCTAATCTGTCCAGCTGTGTATAATTTGCAGAAAGTTCTACTTCCCCTCACTCCACTGTGTATTGAGAACTTACCTTTGCTTTCATGCAGATGACACAAAATGCAGCAGGCAGAGATTTTAATAATTACATTATTCATAAATATATATTTGGCTTGGAAGACTCCAACCAGCAAATCAGTGGCTATGTGTCTGACTGAGAAGCAATACTCTGCCTTGACGAATGCTATCTTAAAGTAACTACTGCACTGAACCATCTGCTCTGAAGTATGGGTGAAGGAAACATCCCATACAGGAATAACTCACTAGCTGATGCTTGGCTGATGGCTGCCCATCAACATTTTATTGTTGTTTGAATCTTTTTGCTTGTACACCGGAAACATCCCATGAAATTCAGAAACAGTTCTACTGTGTTACCAATTTGAGAGTGTGGGTAATGGCAGATAGATCAATGATTCTCATGAGCTTCTACTCTTCTTCCACTACTCCTCCAGAATCAAGAGAAAGGATTTTTTTGTTATTTTTTTCCTCAAAACCTCCTATAAAACATTGAAATCTCTAATCTAGGAATAGTACAACTGAAAATCCAGAGAGATAGCATAATATAATATTATGACAAAGGTAATTGAAGCAAAAACAAAAACAAAAACAAACAAACAAACAAAAAAACGTCTTTTCTTCACAGATGCAGTTAATGAGAACTCTCCATGTAAAGGTATACAAATGGGATCTCCGTACTCCATCAGTTTAGTTACCAACAAATACACAGCTTCTGCTGAAAATCAAATCAAACAAAATTCGGGCAGAAATCACAGAAAATAATAAGCCTGTACAATCGTCTTTGCAATCACCAACAGAACCTGAGTTGAAGCAGCACATACTCCTGCATTATGTAGCAAACTTTTCTTGTGTATATAGTCATCTGCACTACCAACAAGCTCTTCAAATAAGGTATGATGCTGCATACTATCTCAGAACATATTGATTTTTTTCTTCAAATAAGGCAATTTCATGAGCAGAACTTAACATACAGTTGACAGAAAACTTTTAAGCTGTATGACTTCCTCTGTTCAATGCAAATACCAAATGCTACCTACTCATAAGGCATGTCCAAAAGCCATTTGAAATCAACAAAAATCTTTGCACAACAAGCTTTGGTCTAACAACACAAATCTGTCAATGTTCTGTTAATCTTAGGTATTCTACATGAGTCTGTTAATGTTCATGATCTATGCAACATCCACTAAGAAAATGAGTAAAAATCTATCATATGTTTGACAGCATATGGCTTACATCTTAAATGGTCCCATATGAATAAAATACTGATGTTGTCTATTCAAAAAGATATCTGAAAATCTCTTACAGCAAATTAGTAAAGGTAAAATCATGAATCATACCTCTAAGCACAAATAGTTTTGCTACATAATCTTCAGTGGAGATGATCCACTGTTGCTATTGCCACTGCTGACATGGACCACCCACTGCCTCACTGTGCTCACATCCACTGGTTGGTCTCCATAAATGTTCAGCAAGTGTTAACGAATGTCAATGGGTGCCTTTTTTTCTGTATGGAAGAATTCAGTTCCACACCTTTGCTTCATATACACTTCCATGTCAGACACCATTTTGTCAGATTGCCTGTCTGCTGCCATTTGTCACGTATTAACAAAATGTAATGGAATACTGGTGGGAAGGTTCAAGCTCTACTGCCATACCAACAGCTACATCTGACATAGTGAGCCAACATCACAAAATAGGAGGCATTACTTTCGGAGCAGCCCTCATAGAATGTTTTTTTTTTTCCCCATTTAAAACAAAACAAATAATACTTTGAGCTAATTATAGCACAGTATGCCTTGAAAAGGAATAAATCCACAACCAACCAACCAACCAAGAAAAAACCCACACACATACAAAAAAAAAAAAAACAACCACACAAAATGGAAGAGTTATTAATTTCTCCACTAAAAATATTCCATTATTAATGGAAGAGTTATGATAGAGCTCAAAAGCTTAAAAGAAATCTTATTATAGAAAATGTAACTAATTTGAGCTCTCTTCATAATATTATTAAACAGTTTTTGGGAAGAATGCTTGTTGCCGTTAAATTGACTGTTTTCCACTAAGTGTCCAAGACTGCCTTTAAGAAGTGTGTAAAGAAGCTTGATCACCAACCCAGAGATGTCCGGCAATGATATCACAAAGTTACCACCTGACGGTACTGATCAACATGGCTGGTCAGTCCTAACAGATACATGAACTTGAAAAAAAATCTACAGAGCACAGTACCAAAAGTTTGAAATTCGGCTCTTTCCAAGTCAGTACTAGACCTGTAACAGATCCAGAGACTAGAACAATATGTATCTTCAAGACAATCCGTTTATTAGACAACTTCAAGCAACAGTGGGATAAATGCCTGTTTATAAATCTCCTCTTCCATTTCTGGCTATAGCAAACTTACTAAAATGACAATGACTTCCTTCCCTTGGAAGAGAAAATAAATGCCTTATCTCTGAAATTATTTGTACTGAGAAGCAGCAGGTTACCTGTTTTTGCTTACCACATTCAACAAAAGCAAATCTGAAAGAGACGGTTCAGCAACAGTTTACTACGAACAAAACACAAAACTGCAGTCAAACCTATTTCATCTGTTATATGTTATAGTGATAAATGGAAGTGGTTTAGTCTCAATTATTTGTATAATTAAAAATCAACATTATTTTTCATCATACATCCAAATAAATTCAATTTAAAGTAAATAAAGTTGAGCTAATTCATTCTACATATGAAATCAAATCAGCCACTTAAGAAGAAACTATAATTGGCTGTTGGCTAATCTAGGAAAAGAAACAAAAATTTATTCAGAAATCTTTCATTATTACATTAAAAGAATCAATCTTTAATATGAGTGTCATAATCTTCGCAAGCAATAGAAAAGAGTACTTTTGAAGCAATTTATTTGAAAAACATTACAATGACAGCTACATGCTGCTCTTGTTTGCAGAGTGAACTGAATCAGTCCACTGTGCCACTGTCTCAAATATTTTCCTAATAGAAGTGCCATTCACTTTCAAAGCTTACCTCTTTTGAAAGGCTCGACTTCCCCATCAAAGTTGTGAATCTCAGTGAGCCCATAAATAACAGAAGAAAGACAAGCATGGAAAGTCCTAACCCTCTACTGGAGCTAGTCAGTAGCACCCACTTATCGGAATACATGGTATGACACTAAGTGGTGTGTGGGTTCAGCACAGAAGACAACGGAAAGAACGAATCATACATTGTGACATCAGAGGCTATAATTTATTTTTAGATTATTACCATACAAATGTGAACATTCCGAGCTAGGGATCGCTCCAGCATGTGCTAATGCATTCGGTTTGCATTAGCCATGCTTGTGGCAAAGCCTCACTACAGATCTCAGGAAAAGCCATTTTCTAGACAGGCTGCTTCTATTCCAATCCTCACATGAGTTTTGCATGCAAAACACGAAGTAACAGTGCTTCATATACATCTTATTTTTAATGAAAATATTCAGAAAAAAAAATCCCCACTAGTTTACAGGGCTTAAAGAGAGATGAGCCGGCATGTAATATCTTCAGAATAATTTCCTCCCCTTTGAATCCATCCACTACAAACTGCATATAAATTGTATTTTTCAATTTTCTCTTCTCTAACCTTAAATCAATTTCAGGTTGTGAAAAGTTGATTAACATTGTGCCTCATCTCAATTGAAATAATTTTCCAGGAGTATTACCTATAAAGCTTGTTTTTCCTCCACTAGACAGCAAGGCCTTATCTTGTGTGTCTGTGTTTTTAGTGTTTTAATTTTTTTTTCCCCAATCCAATCTGGGGACTACTATAACAAATACAATGAGAACTAGAGAACTATTAAAAGGTGACAGAGTTGAGTACATAACCCTGTCAGATGTGGGGATCGAAATGGCTCAGAGCATAAATGCTTTACAAACATTGCTTGAGTGCACCTGAGCTGAACTGTGACAGAGGATGGCTGCAGTTGGACATGAGACTTGTATTGATCTGTGCAGCTCATGTTTATGTTTTGTTTTTATTAGGTTTTTTCTTTTTTCTTTTTTTTCTTTTTTCTTTTCTTTCTTTTTTTTTTTTTCCAAGACTCACAGATTTGTAATCCAGTGCACAGAACTAGCCAATTATACTCATGCTGAAGAGATCTTGAACCTTAATAACAAGTCTTCAAGTGACAGAATGACTAAATTATATGCTGGTTACAGCATGATGCTTATTCCTGTCCTACCCAGGTGGAGCTGTTCTTTACACTATGTGATTCAGCCACCAAATAGCAGCACGCGTGTTTGAAAGGCCAAGAGGAGGCTGTATTGAGAACCTGTCAAAAACAAATGTGCAAACCTCCACACAGCAGTCAGCAAATGTTCCTTGAATCATTCTTTTGTTAAAAAAAAAAAAGTCAAACAAATCCTTGTTTCTATACGATACGTGTAATACAAAGCTTCAGTTAAACAGCACTTCTTTCTGCCTCTTGCCTTCATCTCCACATGAAAGATCTTCAGCCGAAGGATGCGTATTAAGTTCCAGATTTTTACCAAATGTAAAATTTGTTAGGTGAATAAACTGCCCAGGAACATAGGTTCAACTAAAAAGACAGTCTTTGCGAGAAAAGAAATACGACAGCACAGCATCCAACCAGTAAGACTAACAATTTAACCACTCTCCTGATTTAATCGAGTGTGTATCATTCAAGCTATGAGGCTTGCTTTCATTTGCTTCTATTGTTATGCCTTCTGAAAACTTAAACTTCATTTCTAACCATCACACTTAGCTGAACAAGAGAAAACAACAGAATTTTTTTTCCATTTACATGTCTGTATTATTTCTAGATGTCTGTGACACAGCACCGCACCGCACTTTAAGACACCAGGTAAGTAATCACTCCCTCCAGAAATAGCGAAGAAAGCAAATTTATTTTCTTTCTACATGTATGTTTTACAGTAGAGACCGAGCTTCAAGGCCACTAAATTCAAAGAGGGGAAAAAAAATTAAACTAGACATGAATCAGAATCCTCTCGAGGAACAATGTGTTTTGGATGCCAAAGTGAATTTCAGTTATAAGACCTGGTGTAACTTAATGGGCTGTACTCGCAGACAGCATACTAACAATAACTGTGTCTATATGATACACAGGCATAAGAACAGAGAAGAATAACAGCTCCACTGATACACAAGACAGAAGTAATTTCAAGATGCTAAGAACAATTAGATCAAAAACTAAGTCTCATTTTATAATATTCTTTGAAAATGACATGCCTCACTGGTTCTGAGTTACCAGAAACTGTATGGCATGTTTTCATGTTCTTGTCTTTAATGATTCATTGGAATATGATTCATAAGGCAGTGCGTACTACCCTATACTCATTACTGTTAGCAAAAGAAACGTGAAATGGCTTGTCTTGACACATACCCACTGCATATCACTTATACAGATGTCTCTATAGGTGCTATTAATTGGTGTAATATCAAAAGCATGGATGGTCAGGAAAACCAAAAGGAAAAGACATATGAAATTAGCTCAGTGATACAAAGCAAAGTTGTGTTTTCATGCAGGAATCAAAATTAATTGAACTAATTACTTCTTTGCCCGCTGTGATAGAACATTAGTTTGCTTCTTTACTGTTAAATTTATATATTTAATAATCAATGAACATAATTTGTCCTATAGAACGTAGGCTATAGCTCTTCCATTTATAGGAGATACGCAAAAGGGTCGTCACATTTATGTTTTAGGAGGAGAAAACACCAGAGATTTCTATTTCGGTATGCTTGTAAATCCATCCAGTTAAGCTTTGTTCCCTAGTCACCTGCTTCTAAACATACGCATATATGCCGTCAACGTTATCAACCACTGAAAACCAGGAATCAGTCTGGAATTCTACAAGCACTGTATTCAACACTTATCGTTCATGACAAAAAAATTATGTCTATATATCTTTGTGGTTTATTTTTAAATACCAAACATCTAAGCACACGTATGCACTGATGCCAGCAGTAAAACCAGCAGCAATCCACCCACACAGCCTAGAGATGCAAAACACCCCAACACAACAGCTCAAACTGCTCCATCGGTCACCGCTCCGCTCTCGGTGCCACCACCGAGGCACTCACAGCTTAACTCGTCGCACTGGAGGTGTGCCCAGGCGCACCAGCCCACCTTCATCGGAGCGCGGCCACGCACCGCCCCGCTCCGCCTGACGAACTTTCTTCCCCCCCACCCCTCCCGCTCTGCCCCCCACGAACCGGCGGGCACCGCAGCGCGGGCGGCGGGACGGCCCCGGCGGCGGGCGCGGGCCCACACCGCCACCTCCTGGCCGCGCCCCGCCACCGCCGCCGCGTCCGCCGCAAACTTCTCGCTCCCCGCGCCGAGCACCGCAACCAGCCGAGCTCCCCGCTCGCCGTGACGCGTGCCGTGGGCCCATCACAGCAGGACGGAGGGGTCCCTCCGCGCCCTACCCGCCCGACTATGCCTGGGGTTGGAGGGGGGGGGGACGAGGACGGGGGAGCGGGCGGCTCGAGCTGACAGGCAGCCAAAAGCGGCGCTGCGGCGGGGCCGCCCCCGCTCCCAGGGGCGCTGGGGGTGGCGGCGGTCTTTCCTCGGGGAGGGGGCGCCTCCCGCCGACAGCCCCCGCCTCGCCCGCCCCCGCCCCGGCTTTGCGGAGAAGCCGATTTACTGCCGGGCGGGGGGAAGGGGAAGGGGGGGCGTGCTCTTTTTTTTTTTTTTTTTGTCCTTTTTTCTTCTCTTCCCCCTTCTCCCCAGCCCCCCCCGCGCCGAGCACACTGCCTCTCCCCAGTGCCAGTCCCTGCTCCATCACGTGCGGGAACTCATGCCTATCACAAAAGCGGGCATTTTGCCCGAGACCGGAAAGAATGAAAGAAGGAAATAAAAAGAAAGGGGAAAAATGTAGAAAAAAGGAAAGAAATGGGGGGGGAAGAAAAAGATAAAAGAACCAAAGATATATATTTAAAAAAGAAAGAAAGAAAGAAAGAAATTAAAAGAAAAGGAGGAAAAACCCACCGCGGGTGAACCGCTTAATCCAAGACGAGCCAAGATCTGTGAAGGGCCGCCTCCCTCGTTCTTCCCCCCCATCCTCCTCCGTCCCCTTTTTCCTTTCTGTGGCCGTGGCGGCGGCGGGGGAAGTGGTTAACCAAAACCCGACGCGTTGGTTTTGTGTCCCCCTGCAAACCACGGCGCACACAGGGCACGAGGCACCGCTCCTGCTCCTCTCCGCGCTGGCAGAAAACTGTGGCTTCGCTCTTCCTCTCTCTCTCCCCCTGTACTGCAGATATTTTTTTCCCTTCTCTCCTCCACACTCTTCTGTTTATTTGGCTGTAAGGCAGAGAGCTACTTTGTAAACATCTCACACAGAACCCCAGAGCCTTTCCAAATAGCTGATTGCAGCAAAATGCCTCCAAACAAATGATGGTGCAAAGGGACTACCGGGGACGAGACCGAAGCGGATAAAGAAGAAATACAATTTGCATAAATGTGCATATGTGACATCGCGGTCGGCATAATGGTGGAGATGGCAGAAAGAAAGTACCGGTTTATAACGATGGGAAAAGTAAAAGCACAAACGACTGCAGCAAACTGCTCGCCCTCTGCCAGAGTACCAACCGCAACACCTCTCCCCCACCCCCGCTGAAAAAAAAAAAAAAAAAAAAAAAAAAAAAAGGAAAGAAAAGAAAAGAGAAAAAAAAGGGGGGGGGGGGGGAGGGGGGGGGAGCAACAGAGAAAAAAAAGAGAGAGAGAGAGAGAATGAAAACGCAAACGATAAGCCGAGCACTCCTACCTTAACGCTGGAAGAGCTGCAGAAGCAGAGGGGCTTTTTCACACAGCCAGATTCCTTCAGGAAATCCTTTCAGATGTCATGCAGTCGGTGTTATCACACAAGGATCCTGCTCTGCTTTTTGGAATCCAACGCGATTCGCTTCTCCAAAGGAATGCAGTGACCATGAATTGGGGGGAGGCGAGGGGAGGGGGGGTGGGGGGGGAAGAAAAATTAAAAATATCAACAGGAAATAAAACAGCACTGGATGTACAGGAAACTCGTGCTCTCGGCTGTCAGCGACCTACATTCAGGCAGAAAATTCATTGCAATCGGTGCGAGAGGGAGAGTTGGGTCTGCGAGCAGGGGCTGTGATTGCCTATGCAGAGCCCGAGCTGAGGAGGCTGATCTGCAAGGCAAGGCGAGCGGGGAGGGAGCGGGAGAGAGAGGTCCAGGCTGTACCAGGCGCACTCGTCCTGCTATTGGACCAAACTGAATGAAATTTACAAAGCCGGCAGCCAATAGCTCTCCGCAGTCTGCCCCATCACTACAGAAACCGTATCTCCATCCCCAGCCTCTTGCGAGGAGCATCGCATCCTCGCGCCGAGCGACGGCGGCCGGGCCCGGGGGCGGAACAGGTGGGCACGGCGACGCGGAGCGAGAGCCGTGCGGCAGCGGCGGAGGGAGTGCCGAGGGGGTCACACCTTGCAGACCGCCGCTCCACTGCCTCACCATCGGCAACAGCAGCCGTGGTTAACCCTTTAAGACAGCAGTTTCTCCGGTGCCAGCCTGAATTCACCCGTATGATTTTACAATGAGCTAACAGTATAATTGCACATCAATCACTGAAGTCTTTTGCTGCTGTTCTCCTTCCTCCCATACAAAAATGGCAAGACATTGTCCAGTACCCCGTCCTTTTAAACCTTTTTTTTTTTTTTTTTTTTTTTCCATTGGTTAATTTTGGTTATTTAATGCTGATATTTGAGTTCGCTAACCATTGTTGTGAAGGTCAAGCGTAAGGGCTGGAGAAGAGCCCTGTGGTTATTGCTCAGTGCTGCAACACAGTCTCTGGTTCCTTTCCTTTGTATAATTTCAGACTAGGAATGGTGTAGCAAATACATGCTCAGGCCTTCCACAAATATGCCTTGTTTCACTTCTCAGCATGTCCCTTTGATCAGTTCACTAACAGCAGTTAACATTACGCAGAGAGTGAGGCCCTGAGCTCAGGCCATGTGAGTGCTGGCTGAGTTATCCAGCCAGGCAAAGAACAAAAGAAAGGAGTCTTGAACATTTCTTCATTATTTCATAGAAACATAGAAACATTAAATTTGGAAAGATCATCTAGTCCAACCATCATCCCATTCCTGTGACCGCTGTAGACCATGTCATTCAAAACAAAAAAACTCTTCATGCCTCAATGAGACTTCCTGTCACAAGACAAACGTTAGACTTCATAAAATTCGTCTTTGACATTTTCAACTGCTGGAATAATAAATACAAGCATCAGCTTTTCAGTTGTAGTTGCTTTGTTTCTACCACCACAACAGATTCACAGAGCAAAGCAGACACTGCTTTGTTTTCTCAAATTTGAATTTGGTCTGTGGTAGTGGACTTATCCATCACTTCTGTGCTTTCCTGTTTCAGCTGGTATAGGAATATATACTACCTAATTTAAAGATGCCATTTCACAGGTAGCAGCAGACCTGTTATGTGTCTGTTCTTATATATTGCCTTGTTATATTGTATGAAGTGTCATATCAAGATCACTTCAGCGTTGCTTATGAAGGGAACTTTTAAATGTTTTGAATTTAAGTCAAGTCATTCACCTACTTAAAACATTTTAAGCAATGCAATAGCTACATTAAACAGTTATTTGCCAGTGAATTATTTTTATATTAATTATATGTTTTGCCTTGCTTATTTTAAGTGACTCTAGCAGCAGGTGTTCATGCAAGTGAGTTTTACTGCTTTTGTTATTTTAATAACACATCCAGAATGTGCAACCAATCATGTTATGTGACTGAGTGAACATTTTGACACATTTAGAAAAGATGTCATCTTGCATTGCCATCTGTCCCAAATTTTGCAGGACAGTCTTTATTTTGATGCTTTCTACAAGATATTTCTACAAAAATTTGGAGGATATTAAAGTATGCACTAGTTAATCTGACTAATGATCTCCCACCTGTGTTAGAATATCAGAAGGAAATTATTACAAGTTACTAAAGGATTATCTCCTAGATTTGAAACTAAGGTTTGCAGCTATGTCCTAAATATGCACAAACACAGCAATAAAACTAAACTCTCCCTATTCTATCCTTTTTGTCCTCCTCAACTTTCAAAAAGTTAAATGTACAATTTGAACTTCTGGTTTATTTGCGAGTGTATCTGCAGCAATCCACTGCATATTTATAACACCAAGCAGGAGTTCCCGAGCAATCATTCAGAGACAATACCACTTGCTAAGTAATACCATCATTTCTTACACGGAGACATTGTATTCTAGCGTTAAGCCAACTTGAATCTACTTGTAACTTGTCAAATCTAAAGAAATCACAGTACAGGGCAGTCTGACCGATGAGAAGCCAAACTCTGCTGGGCTCCATCCCAAGAAACCTCTTTTTGTGTCAGTCAGACTGAGGCATGATTTGATCTTCCATGTCCAATCACTGTAAAATTTACACATACATTTTAAAATCAGATATAGCATGTTGTGTACTGATGCTTTGAAGCATAAGGATACTCACTTTATAAAAGTCCCTCTAAAATGTTGTTTGTTTGGTTAGCTACTCAATCCAAACTATTCGTATTCAGAATACAAACTTGAAAAAGAGGAGCTTTCTACGACTGCATTAACAGTTATTGGCATGTTGCCCCTCCGCATTGTTTGCTTGGTTATCTTACTCAAATATTTAAAATTCCAATTCCCATCTAGTCGTTCTTATGCACAGGTGAATCAGCAAGCAAATGGTCCTGATACACTTTATGACGTTGGGATTCTGATTCTGTCATTAGCTGAAAGGTTCAGAAGGCTTACCTTAAGTGGATTGAAATCCACAAAGAATTTTCTACTCAGGTCACTGGATGACTTCATTTCATGGATACAAAGGTGATAAAAGACAGTAAGTATTGTTCTTCATAAGGCTTCAAGTAAATGAGAATTGCAGAAGAATTTATGGTCAAACTACAGAACACAGCAGAATTAAAAGGAAGTAGAATGAATCCAATAATTCCACTAGGTAAACTGAGGAGAAGAAAAAAAAAAAAAAAAGACAACTTTGAAATGAACATGCAAAACGTTAGGGTTTAGGGTACACAGCAAGTGTACATAAAAACTGCTGTTTTCTACATTTTAAGGAATAAATGTTTCCTATGTGATTAATATTCTTGCATTTTGGTTTATAAAGGAAGAATTTGATCTGTATTTCCGCAGGTTAACAAAAATCACATCTGTATTCTCAAATTCAGATGTTTTTAATTCTAACAAAATGAAATACTTACCGTGTTGTTAATTGTGCTACATGCCACGTAAATCACAAATATATTGATGAGTCCCACTTGCATGGACAATCTGAACATTTCATAGTAATGTATGATGACAACTAATACTTAGTATATCTTCCCACAGATAAGACATTTGTCAGGATGTGTACCTGACTTTCAAGTTCATTCTAATTGTATTTCCCTTGGCTTCTTCTTTTCTTTTCTTTTCTTTTTTTTTCTTTTCTTTTCTTTTCTTTTCTTTTCTTTTCTTTTCTTTTCTTTTCTTTTCTTTTCTTTTCTTTTCTTTTCTTTTCTTTTCTTTTCTTTTCTTTTCTTTTCTTTTCTTTTCTTTTCTTTTCTTTTCTTTTCTTTTCTTTTCTTTTCTTTTCTTTTCTTTTCAACCAAAATATAAGTATTGGTTTAAAAAAAAGAAAGTTTTAAAAAATGCCATAAGTGTGGTTAGTAGTTCATAAAGATCACTTCACCTAGTCAGATTTTTCATTTTAGATAGCAAAATATAGAAATTTGTAATCATACTACTGACACATAACCTTAAACATGACGGTAGAGACATCCCTTCAACAGAGACAATGCTTCAATCATGGTGTTGTCATCTAACACTCTGAAGTACTAAAGGCCTGAACAGTAGGCCTTGAACCAAAGTTGACCTTTAGATGAATCTCACTTATATTATCAGTATCTGATCATTAGCAAAATATGTACCATCATTAGCAAAGTATGTATCTTGGACAAAGCATCTTATTAGCAAGAGATGTAGCTTAGATAAAGTGTTATAGGAATGCATTGACATTTTCTTGTTTAGAAGCATAGTATCAAGGCTTCCTAGTACACACACTTCCTTGGTTCCTCACTGAGCCCTGAACAAACTTGAGGTGGAATCCAAAAGGGAGAATGAAACCAGATGTTTCCACCTAATTGTCATGTAAACTTGTTTATTCAACAATATAAAAGCTGGACCCTCTTGCAGAGAAGTTGGAGACCTCAACTACAAGTGGATCAATTGCACTGGACCTCCCAGTTGCCAAGAAAGGTTCTCCAAATCCTCGCTGCAACCAGGACTCCCCAGTGACTGCAAATCTGGATGATGGTAAATTACTAGGGCAATTAGTGATGTATCTGTATCTGTATCTGTATCTAACTATAGTGATGTTAATCACTACCACTATCCTCATGTAGTAATGGAAAGGTCCATTGCCTTGTTCTGTTTTATTCTTGCTCTGTCATTTCACTTACTATCTCATTGTTTTAAACTTAACTAAAAATAAACACGCTTCTTTAACTTGGTGTCTGTGACCTTTGTGCTGATCCCATCCACCAGGGAAACACACCTAAAGGTAACTAAGTGCCACACAGCTACTCATGCACTCTCCCTCCTCAATAGAAGAGGAGAAAACAGGATGAAAATGCCTGTGGCTTGAGATAAGGACAAAAATATCACTTACCAGTTACTATCACAGGCAAAACAGCACAGGGTGTTTAATGAAGTTTCTTTGCTTACTGATAACAGACCAGAGCAGTGAAAATTGAAAGTGAAGTATGAACACCTCCCCTACTACCCACCACTCTCTCCTACTGCCTCCTCCCGAGAGGTGCATGGGAACTGGGAATGGAGGCTGCATCCAGACGATAATGATTCATCCCTGCCTCTCCTCCATGGTCACTCTCTGTCCTCCTTGAACTGATCCTGCAAGGGCTTCCCACGGGCTGCAGCTCTCCCACCACTGCCCCAGCACAGCTTCGAACCACAGGGCCCATCCTTAGGCACTGCCCCACACGGTCCCCGCGGGTGGCAGCTCCCCCAGCCCTCCTGCCCCACCACTGCCCCTCTACAGGGGCTGCAGCTCCAGCCCTGGCTGCTCCTGTGGGTGTACCCATGGGCTGTGCCTCCTCCAGGCCTCAGCCACTGCTGCCCCATTGGGTCCCTTTGGAGCAGCAACAGCTGCTCTGCTCTTACGTGGGGCACTGCTGGGCTCTGCTCACAGGGGCTAGTCCTGAAGTTTTGCCCTTCACCACATAAGCCCAATACATCTGGATGCATGAAAGTAGTTTCTGGACTCTGGACTTCCTTGCAGAAAGTCAAAGATAGAAGAGACCATTATGATTATCTACAGACATGACCAGGTATACTTTTCATAATGTCACATAATGCTGTCCTGAACTATAACATGTGAGATTTTATATTACAATTAAAATATTACAAGTTGTGCAGATTATGCATCTGAATAAATCTTACCAGTGAATAGATACTGTTGCTGTTGAAATCACGTTCCTGACACATAATCTTGCAATACTGGACTTCACTTTGACTTTGTCTATTAAAATTTAAGAGCCATGTGTTATTAACTTCATTTTGCAACTTATATACTTTACAGATCATGATTACTCAACCTTCCAACCTTCTTACTGTTGAGATAATCATATTCTTTTTCCTTAGTCTCCTACAAGACGTATTTTACAGACGGTGATTCATGCTTGCAAGGGTTTTCTCAGCCTTCAGCACTTATCAGTATGCTCTTTAAAATGTAACCTCTAAACTCGAATATGGAATTCACATTATAGTCATATTAATGCAGTGTGTTTTATTTTTATTTATTTGAGGATCAAATTTGGTCATGGTCTATAACTGGCATTATCTCAATTATTGAGTTCCCTACTAAGATCTTACATGCTTAGCCTTTGCTATTTTGAACCACAAGGCAGAACAGTAAAAAGAAAGCTACAAAGGTTGCTCTGAAAGTAATGCCTCCCCTTTATTTCTATAGGGACTACAATAGATGCAAAGAGCACAATAACACAGATTGAGCAAATTCTCCTCTACTAAGCCCTATTTTTCAACATAGTCACCACCATTAGCTATATATTTTCAACAGCAGTGGACAAGAGCCTTCCTGTCAAGCTCATAAAACATCTGTACCACAGGAGCTGCTGCTGAAACACACTGCCTCACTGTGCTCACCTACACTGCTTGGTCTCCATAAACATTTGGCAACTGTTGATGAATGTCTGCATCAATGGGTGCATTTTTTTTTTCTTTGTGGAGAAACTCAGTGACACACTTCTGCTTCACATACACTTCGTGCCAGATGCTGTTTTATCACACTGCTCCTATGCTACCACCGATTGCATAGCAGAAATATGTTGTAGGCCAACATAATAAAATAGGAGGCATTACTGTTGAAGCAGCCCTTGTCCTTACTTGTTGTGTGAAGTCCCTCCTTCAGTTATCTCAATTATCTGTGCTTCCCTAACTTTATTAAATACAAAATAAACTTTGTGGGTTGTCACTGATGACACTGAACTGGAAACTCATTCCAGTTCCTGCATATGCTCTATTTGCATTCATGATCATTTAAAATGAGGTACTTTCTTTGATTCAAAACTAAAACTGAGGAGTCTTTCTCCTCGTCAATATCTGACGCCACCACAATAATATCATTTCTTTAGTGTAGTGTCCTTAGTCTTCAAAATATCCCTCAGACATTAATAAGTTAATCATTAAATTAATGTAATGGTTATTTTGTTTTGTTTTGTTTTGTTTTGTTTCTATACAGAGTATTTCTTTGAAATACATTCTGGACATGTGAAATTTTGTTCTACCTATGAATTTTGCAAGCAAGCCACAGCATCTTATCAGCTGCACAAGGACTGTCATCACTGTAGCCAAAAGGAGTAATCATGCCTTGGGGTCACATCCTTGCCAGCTGGTCTATGGAAGGGATTGGCTCTGCTGTGTGCTGATATGGCCGCACCTTAAGCACTGTGTGCAAATTTGGGCACCACAGTATAAAACTATTAGAACATAAGACTACTAGGAAGCATCCAAAGGAGGGCCACAAAGATGATGAAGGGTCTAGAGGATAAGATGTATGAGGAATGACTGAGGTCCCTTGGTTTGTTCAGCCCAGAGCAGAGGAGTTTGAGGGGAGGCCTCTTGGCAGCCTACAGCTCCTCATGATGGGAACAGAGGAACAGTGCTGATCACTGCTCTTTGGTGACAGCAACAGGACCCAAGAGGACAGCATGGAACTGCATCAGGGAAGGTGTGAAGCCGGGTGTTAGGAAAAGGTTCTTCACCAGGGAGTGGTTGGGCACTGGAACATTCTCCCCAGGGAAATGGTGATGACACCAAGCGTACTAGAAGAGTAGCCTTGAAGAAGAGTTTGGACAAGACTCTCAGAAATATGGTTTGAATTTTGGGTGATTCTCTGTGGAACCAGGAGCTGGACTCAGTGATCCATATGAGAGACTTCCAACTTAGGATATTGTATGATTCTGTGATACTTTTCATGACGGTGAACCAAGACAATCCCTATGCACAGTCATAATCTACATTCCTGTTGTCATTTAGATCTGCATCTTTGAAGGATGGACCGTTGTATAGCAGTATACAGATAAAATGCAAACAGGTTCCTTGTATTCTATGGATTAATAGCATCAAAAAAGCTCCTAGAACAAGCAAACAGACAAAACAGTATTTTCTTCAATAGTAAGTCTAATTAGTCTGTGCTGTATAATTAATCATTTTTTTGAAAACGTGTATGGTTAGGTTTTGATTCAGTTTAATACTTTTGGAGGAATTCCATGTAACGTTCACATGAACACTGAAACTTCAGTTTGCCATACATATCCATGGAAATCTCAATTTGATCTTGAGAAGCTTGCTAACCAGAGGCTAGTTATCCATCCCTGCTTCCCTTCTATTTTGTATTAGATACAAACACTAAGTGCCTTGAAGTAAGACTTTACAGGCTCTGTCTAACCTTTCCAGTTTTAAAGCACTACTGAGAAGTTATTAATATTAGAAAGAATTATTTATAGTATAACTTAAGGATTACAGAGAAGAATATGCCTAACGCCATACAAGAAAAAGAGAAAAAAACAGCCTAATAGTACACATGTACGTCTTTGACTCCACTTGAACATCACAGGAAGAATAGAAATACCATTAAATGAAAGCAAAGAGAAATGAAATGCAGCCCCTAAATACCTAATGCTAATGCCACAGCTCACATTCATTCATAAGCCAGCTCTCTTCAGCAACTTAGATTTCACCTGCAGCCACAATGTTAAGGATCTCAGTGTTCAAAGCCAAACATAATAGCTCTGCAGGTAACTCCTTTGACAATTGGTGGTCTGCAAGACACTTCTTGCAAACCTGTGAACTTCAAAAGAACTGTATACTTCTGAGTTCCAATAGACAAGTAAGATTTTTGCAAAAATCATTCTTGGAAGTTGTTAGAAAATGTCCTGCTTTTGGACTACAAATAGAGACAATTAGAAGATCAGAAGTATTGAAATTATTTTTCTCTGCAACATAAAGATGGTCTCAGTAGTAGGTAGTGATATCCATTTCTAAATGCCTCTCTTACTGGATTATATCATTCATGCTAGCCAAAATAATTGTGTTTCTTTTGCTTCCCGAAGTACAGTTTTAGCATGAATGTGGGGAGTACGCTTTACCTAATTTAACCTTTACTGTACTGTAATCTTTTGAGAACACGTTTCTGATACCCCTCAGACTAGCAAGGGCATTGATTCAATCTCTTAAATTCTTTTGCTGAATGAGCAAAAAGAGCAATTACATAGTGACCGGGCAATTTTGGAAGCGTTAATGTCTCTGACAGTGATATGCATAGGAAGCCACTTAGAAAATGTAGGTGTCAGATCCCAGCGTATGAGGGCACTGTTAAATTCTGCATGTCTGCTGAGGTATCCATCAGCATGATGTTAGCCCATCCCAACAGTTGGGCGATTCTTTTTCAAATAGATTCCCAGTAATGTGCTTTACTTTTTATTTAAGGCATTTACAGACAAACATCAGTGAAACTAACTTTAGCATCATACTTCTGCCAGAGATCATCATTCTTTGAAACTAAATCAGCGGAAAAAGAGTTTACATATGTGTTAGCTACTTAATATAAGGCAACAAGCTAGATTAAATAAGCAGAGAATAGGAGTTTAAGCTAACCTGCAGGAGAAAAAGAGTATTTGTTCAGCAACACTGGCTGTCAGAATGGCCGTCAGCTGCTGAACAAGAGCAAACAATTTGAGATGGTGGAGTAATGTGGAAGCTGCAACTGTTTACTACACAGAAAAAAAATCAGAGTCCTACTGGAGCACACAACACGCTCAGGTAATGCAAGGTAGCTCATTAAGCCATAGAAATTTAATGATCCTTGTTTTTGTGCGCACAGCTAATCCTCTAGTGTTCTAGCTGTGTTTAGGCAGTTAGGTACAAGCTGTTTGGATCTGGCAAGACCAGACACACAACAAGAGGCACACTGGGAACAGAAGTATCTCATGAATTTAGGTGCTTACTGTACAGGCAACCACTTCTGAATAACAACTTTACAGGAGCATGACCTCTTCAGAAACACTACTTCAGTCAATGAGCCATTTAAAAAACAAATTATCTTAATTTCAGAAATGAAAAGACATAAGATCAGTTGGTTTAAGAAGAGCTTGAACAAATAACTGACATAAATAAACAGATGAAGGCCACTGAATGGGTTAAATTTGTTATGTCCAAGCTACTGCCAAATCTTCAACTAAGGACAGGAAGTTTATTGGCAATTTTCTGAAAGAGGAGGAATCCAATGATAAAATGTGAGCCATTTGTCTTCCCAACCATTAAAGGAAATTCACTTTAAGGATGTTTCTGGAGTGGTTGTTGCTGCTGTGCCCATTACAATTTATCAGTGTGTCTGCTGGTAGTATTATCATCAGTAGAGGCTCAGGTGGACTTCCATTAGTGCTATCAAAGTCCTCATTGCCAAAATATTCCACTGACCTAGACAGGATCTATTACAGCATTTAAAGTCTCATCTGGCAGGATGGTATTTTTGCTAATTATTTACAGTTAGTTTGTAATGATGCATTATCTAGGGAAAAGTAGCAACAACAAATATTTAATAAATAATACTGTGTCAGTCACCATCATCTTCATTTATTTATAGGTCACATGTTTCTCACCGTTCATCTACTTCTGTGACATTTAGAATGCAAACTCTCTGGAGAAGGTCCTATCTTTCACAGGCGTCTTTGAACATTGTCACAGCACACACATTTAAAATTAATACAGCTATACACAGTAAATGAAACTAAGCACACTTATTTAACCATATTTTGTTTTATTTTTATGGATCTGTTGCTTTGATTTACAGCTGTATTAAATCCATGTGAAGCAATGGAAAGTCAAGCTTGTGTAGTCTGTTTGGCTTCTATGTCACATACATGTTTGACAGCCTGGAAAGGGGAAGGAGGAATGTAAAATTAACAATCTATAAAGTACCCAAATTCTGTATTAAACGACAACACATACAGCGTGTTCTACATGACTATAAAAAAGATGCATTATATTATTCTGTTAAAAATGATGACTTGTGTGAAAATGTCATCCGTAATAACAGACTTAATTTGTAATCACCTGCCCTTTGTGATCTTGTATTATTAATACAATTATGATAGTGATATTTTATTTGTTACAGATATCAAAGTTGCATCCCATAAGGCTTAGTCCAATCACATAAAAAAAGACAGTATCTACCCTGAAATTCTTATTACATGTTTTTAGTATGAGATGTCCCTGCTGGGTGCAGCAAGCAGAAAGTTCCATAGGATTATGGTACAAGCACTTCCACAGGTTAGTAAGCAACTATCACAACTGCTGCCTACAAAGTTATGTTTTTGAAAGTGTGACTTATGGCTCTCTTTTTTCCTTTCTCCCAACTTATCTTTGATCTTTTTAGCATTTATTGTTTCCTACTTAGTCCTTTAATGCAGCTGACAAGGTTAGTGAAAACAATCCACTGTGATCAAGTGCAGTTATTGCCTCTTGACAGCCCTTGATCACTCACTGAACTTACAAGACAGTCAGGTAAAGCTGCTTGGTTTCTATCACTCTTTGATTCACTAAAGACTTTATAGCCCACCTCTGAAAGTGCACTCATCAAGTCCAAAGATGAAAAAAATTGCAGTTTACCTCTGCAGCTAAATCAGTTAAGCTGTCAAGGTTGGAAAGATATGCTATATTCTGTTAAAAGTAAACTAAGTGTGAATATAATTTTCCTACACATTTTGACTAATATATGGTTCAATATTTTAAAAACACTTTGTCTCCTGCTTTTTTGATTACTATTTTTTTAATATGATGTACTGTGTCTGGCTGGAATACAGTTGACTCTCCCCACAGCAGCCCATACTGTCCTGTGCTTTGCACCTGTAGCTAGAACAGCACTGATATTGCAACCATGTTTTGTCTACTGCTGAGCAATTACCAACACAGACAGCTTCAAGACTCTCTCCACTCACTCCACTTGACCAGATCTAGTAGACTGGGGATGAGCAAGAGATGGGGAAAGGACAGCTGATCCCATCTGATCAAAGGGATATTCCATACCTTATGGTAACCTGCTCAGTAATAAAACCTGAGATAAGAATGGGAGAAGTGTAGACTATTACTGTGAAAACGCTGATCTTCCCAAGCAACTGCTATGTGCACTGAGGCCCTGCTTCCAAAGTGTCTAAACATCTAAGTCTAAACTAACTAAGTCTAAACAACTAAGTCTAAACTTTTTGATGTAAGAAATTATGTAATAATAATGCAATATTTTTATCCTCTTTTGTTGTTGTTTTTTTTTTTGTTTATATTTCATTAAATTGCTCCTATCTCAAACCTGTACGTTTTTTGTTTTCTTTTGTTCTGTTTTGTTTTGTTTTCTATCATATTTTATCCTCCTGTACTTTTGAAAAGGGAGAGTGAGAAAGCAACATGTCAGAGGTAAACTGCCTATTGGTTGTTTAAGCACCACAGATGATAAATTACATAAACAAATTATTGAATTTAGATTCCTTGAAACGTAAAATAGCACATAGCATTGACAGTGTTAGTTTTGTGCCTCTACATGGGTTGACCTATTGAAATTTGAGAGATGATAAAGCGCACAGTAGTACCATACTACAACTTCATCTTATTAATGAATATTACTAATAAGTAATTTCAGAGGACTCCAATAAAGTTGTGGCTTAACTCTTGGTGGATGACACTGTTATTCCTGTTTAACATGCAAAGTGAAGTCAGCATAGCTGAGTTTTAGATAGCTATGGGACTGATACATATATAGATAAATAAATAAATTAAATCATGGTGAAGTCATGGTGAAGGTTACATGATTTGAGGCGTGACTTGCTAAGGTCACACAAAATCCAAACGAACACATGTTCACTTGCAAGTTTGGCTTGGAGGAAACAACTTCTCAAATGGCAGACTGTGCACTTGAACAATGTTATCAGCTGTTTAGGTCTGTGCACGGGATGGTTCCTAAGAGCTCTAAATTGCAAGTTCTGACTGTTTAAGAGTTTACTGGATACAACTGTCTGCGCTGCCCTTGTGGGCTACTATCGCAGGGGAAAAATGTCAACAGAACAGGTAGCATGTCTGTTTCTCAGTTTTCAGTCTACCATTTTTGTGCTCATTGAGACTGGCATTCACTATTATAATTGAAAATTTTATGATAAAATGTTACCTTTATACAATAGGCTGTGTGTGAAGGAGGCAGCTATCGATCTTGAATTCCTTTGGACTTATCTGAATTAACAATGGGATCATTACATTATTACAGTAGGCACATTTTAAATCTTTTGGAATCAAGGCTTTGCCTGTCACAAATACAACCTGTGACAATCTGGCAATGTAAAGGAACTGAATCATGTCTTAATGCAGAAATATTTTGGTACAAGCAATCACTGACCTTCTGCCAGCTCCAGATTTCATGATGAGGTGTTGAAGGTGGAAGGGACTTGGAACAGTAGGCAGTGAGTGACTCAGAGCAGATACTTGGACAAGTCTGTCTGTCTGTAGAGATGATGTAAGCTCTTAGACTCTACTAGAGGCCAGATAGTTCCAGTTAGGATTGAAAATCCAGTTTATATGCTGAATAATGTGAATGGAATGGACATGCCATGTATGTCTACTGTTGTTTCTACTGAGTAATTTCAGCCATAGGCAACTTTTTAAGACACAGACAAAACCAAAGATGATGACAGATTTTCTGGTTTGCCATATACCTTGTATTTATATTTATTTATTTATTTATTGTCTTGTTCTTTTTAATCTCACTTGTCCCAGCTGAGAACTTAGATTTATGAGGGCTGCTCTGAAAAGAATGCCTCCTATTTTATTATCTTAGCCCACAATGTCAGAGGTGGGTGTTTATGATATGACTTCCCACCAGTATTCTGTTCCATTTTCTTGCTGTGCGATGGATGGCATCAGAGAGGCAGTCGGATAAAATGGCATCTGACATAGAAGTGTGGATCAAGCAGACGTGAAGAACTGAATTCCTTCACACATGAAGAATTGCACCCACTGACCTTCACTGATGTCTGCTGAATGTTCATGGAGATCGAACAGTGAACGTGAGCACAGTAAGGTGACAGGTGGTGCATTTCAGCAGTGGCAACAGTAACAGTGGGTCACTTCCAGTAGTGAAGATTTTTACGAGTGCAGCATGCAGGCTGTTGTTTATTGCTATTGAAAATGCACAGGAAATGATAGTGGCTGTGTTGAAAAATATTGCTTTGTAGATGAGAATTTGCTCTATCAAACAACGTTATTGTGTTCCTTGTATCTGCTGTAGTTTCAGTTGAAGTAAATATGAGGCATTGCTTTCAGAGCAACCTACATACCTTTGTTTAAAGGTATAAAAACAATCGTATTTGAACCAGTTGTATATTTCCCAGTAGAAGACTAACTTAATAACATATGGAATGCAATAAATATGCATCAATTGACCTAAAAATATATGAGCTTCCAGACAATAGACATATTTTTTGACATATTTTTTTTCTGTATATGGAAAATAAAGAAAACTGAGAAGATATTTCTCAGTATACATTTGGTGCTACACAAGAAAGAATTTCCAATATATAAGAATTCTATGGATATTTATTTTTAATCGTTTTATATAATTCCATTTACTGCTTAATTTTTGACATTTATTTTGATGCAGTCAAATACTTGGTAGAAGATAATCAAGGGGAATTAATTATCAAAAAATGAAGAGTGCTGTAGTATCCAACTACCTTAAATAAAATTATGTATAGTTATTTATTAAACTGACATTTTGGAAAAATCTTGGCAGTATTAAAGCCAATACTAAACTGTAGTTAGTGTAAGCGCACCTGGCATTTTACCTAGTACTGAAAAGGAAAAAAAGAAAAGATTATTTTATCGCTATCTATCTCACATTGGCCATACATTCCTGAGTTGGTTTGCATACCCTCTATTATTTTGTATGATAATTTTCTCCGTTCGAAATAATGAAGATTTAGATCATATATGCAAAGCACGGTGTACGCTTAATGACATTACAGTCCCCCTCCCCTATAACCTCACAAGCTAGTGAATAGTAGGAAGATTCCTATTGACTTTAGCACACTATACATTGTTCCATTGATTGGACTGGAATGTTCGACCATTTAAAAATGCATGCTTTGGACTGCATATACAACATGCAACAAGAAAGAAAGCTTTCTTCCTCCCAAGTCATAAATAATACTTCTAATATTGTCACTTCTTCTTTTGTTGTGTCTGTCAAAAAATAATTGATCTTTGGAAAAAAAAAAAAAAAGTATATATATATACAAATGATTTTCTGAAACACACTGTCATTCATTCTGGATAAAATAAATGATTCACCATCAGACATACTGTTGTGCCCTTTGAAATATACTTCTATTATAGAAAACACTTTATAAAAATCAAAACACATAATGATTAGCTAATATTCATGGTAGAGATTCTGTGACACTGAAACCAAATATGTCTCAAATCCATAGGTTGGAGTAAGTGAACTCCGGATGCTCATCTGGTCACATTTAGGTAATTCAATAATTATTACTGTTGTAATGCAAATTTCATCTTTTACTTTTCAGTTGTACTCTTTTCCTTTATCAACATTTTCCGAAAGCTCCAATAAAGTATAATGTTGAAACAGTCTTTTTGTTTGTATTTAAAAAAAAAAAAAAAAACATTGTCTATTGATCTCTGGTAATTAGCAATCAAACTTGAAATTGAAGAATTTTATAGAGAAATATTTATGACTGCTACTAGTTTTCAACCTATGTTTTAGATACTGCAGATTTTCACTGTCAAAATATACCCAATGGGAAAATTTCTGATGTCCTTCTCTAAGTGTTCCTGGAGTTCAGATTTACCAATAAACATATTTTGTCTTCTAAACTTAGTTTTGAAGCAAATGAAGACCTTGTGGGATTGGTCTCACAGCAGAAGTTTGTGACAAGGGACCCTTTCCTGAAAGGCACTAGAGCAGAACAGAAGCACAGGGAGCAAGAGAGAGCCCCAGCCTGCCTCACCTATCGGCTGCATCCCAGGCAATAAATCTAGCCATGGTCTCCACCAGGCAGAAAGCTCTTGCCTAAAAGAATGTAGTGACCCCGACAGATTGCTTGCCCAGAAATGTATATGATCATATTTCTGACTGCAGAGACTGCCTGAGCCTGTTGGTACCTGTCAAGGACGGTAGAGATAACGCCTGTGTGAGACGTGAGCTGGTGAATGATCTACTCAGCATGGTGGCAGAACTCAAGGAGAAGGTGGAGAGTTAAGGAGCACCAAGGACTGAGAACAGGAGACAGACTGGTGGAGCAACTCCCTGCCATACCTATGAGAAAGGCACTGGGGTGACACACCCTAAAGAGTGGTGGATCCCTTTCCCTGTCACCATCAGGCAGAGAGAGGGGACCTGAGTGACAGGGACAAATGGAAACAGGTTCCTCCTCAGCATCACAGGAAAAGCCCCTCCCTACCTACTTCACCTTCCCAGGTGCACGATACATGATAGATCTGAGGCTTTGGAACATGAAATGAAGGATGGGTAAATCAGGAAGTGATAAAAGGAGCACCCAGGACATTGCCTAGGGCAAGGCAATTGACTCAACACTTCAAGATTTGCTTCCATCAAGAAAGAAAGAAGGGTAACTGTTGACTTCCTTCTAAGGAGAATGGAGGAGCCCATATGTTGGCCTGACCTCACCCGTAGGGAAGTGTGCTATCTCCCTGGGGGCCAGGTCAGGGATATTGCCAGAAAACTTCCTTGTCTGGTTTGTTCCTCTGATTATTATCACTTACTGATAGTTCAGGCTGGCAGTAATGAGGTTGCTGAGAGAAGCCTGAGGGCTACCAAAAGGGACTTCAGGACATTGGTTCAGAGAGGACTAAGTCTGACATGGCTGAACAGGGAACTCTTTCTTAGACTCCAGGACAAAAAGAGAGTGGAAGAATGTACAGACAACTTGCGGAGAGTACAAGGAAGTTGCTAGCATATGCAGGGAGAAAATTGGAAAAGCAAAAAACTAGTATTAGCTCTACCTGGCTCCATCCTTTACTGGTTGTGGTGGGGAACATGACCACTGAGGCTAAGGAAAAGACTGAGGTTCTCAATGCCCTCTTTACATCTGTATTTAATACTCAGGACAGTTATCCTTGGGGTTCTCAGCCCCCTGACCTGGAAGTCTGGGATGGGGAATAGAATAAACCTCCATCATTCAGCTGGAAACAGTTGGAGACCTACTACTTCACCTGGCTATCAGAAGTCCATGGGTACAGATAGGATCCACCAGAGGATGCTGAGGGATCTGGTGGACATGATTGCCAAGCTGCTTTCCACCACCTATCAGTACTCCTGGTCAACCAAAGAGGTCCTAGATGACTAGAGACTTGCTAATGTAACTACCAAATATAAGAAGGGTAATAAGGAGGACCCAGGGACCTACAGGCCTGTCAGCTTGACTGTGGTACCAGGAAAGATTATGGAACAGATCATCTTGAATGAGATGAAAAGGTATGTACAGAACAACCAGAGGATCAGGCCCAGCCAGCATGGGTTCATGAAAGGCAGGTCCTGCTTGACTAGCCTCATCATCTATGACTGGGTGACCCACGTGGTTAATGAGGGAAAGGCTGTTGACATAATCTACCTAGACTTCAGTGAAGTCTTTGGCACTGTATCCCACAATATACTTCGGGGGAAGCTGGCAGCCTGTGGCTTGGACAGATTCTCTTTGCAGGGTAAAAAACTGGCTGAAGGGTTTGGTCCAGAGAGTGGTCATGAATAGAGCTAAACCCAGCTGGTGATTGATCACAAGTGGTGATCAGTACACCCCCAAGGGTGGTATTGGAGCCTGTCTTGTATAATATCTTTACTGATGATACACATACACACTCATTGTGAATGTATCTTACATGTCAGTAATACTGTGGAAAATTTCGTTCCCTGTAATTACTGTTATATGCCTTATGAAAACAGTATCTGATATTTTAATAATATTAAGATAGGAACTTCAAAACTTTTACTTTGTATTTTTAAAATTTTTGGTGTGACATAATCTTCAAGAATTAAAAGCAATTTTGCACGTTAAAGATAGATAAAATGTGTATGGATATGAACTCACAATCACACATAGGATTGTTTTAATTTTGAATGTACCATACTGTAACTATTCTGAATTAGTTCTTACAGTGTTGTGTCTCTGTCACTTATTTTGGTTACTCAGGGTTCAAAGTTAAGTAATGACTGTGGAGAACCAACCAGACAAAAATCCAATTAATGTTGGTTGGTAGAAAAGAGAAATTGTTTAGCAGGTAGGCTAAGAAGTCAACCCTGGGAAAAAGGAATGTGTTTGACATTTATCAGTTAAGTTTGCATTTTTCAGACACACACATGCACACACACATACAAAAGGCTGTAGCAAGGAAAATATTTTTCTTTCAGTTTTATGTATCTTTTCTCCTGAATACTAATTTTCCAAATGGCATCTATTGATTTTCATTCTGAAATTAGACTATGACAATGAATGCATCTTACAACTAGGGAATTTCAGATGGTCTAAAATGTGCTATCCTATTTTTATAATAATACATTATTTTGTAAGAACATTTTGTTATTATTATTATTATTATTTTTTCATGGATGCATTTGAGCTAGGTGCAAGAGAGAGCAACCTGATTTTGGAAACTTTGAGAAAGATTTCAAAATCTTCTTCTAACTTCATAAATCTTCAAAATGTACTATGAATTCCCATAAGCTTTGGAATGTATCCAAATATTTTTCTCCTCAAGCCCTACCTTGACACAATAACTGTTTGCAATTTTTGGACCAATCTCTCTGCACATTACTGGCTGGGAAAATGTTATTAGTTGGACATACTCTATTCTAATTTAGCAGATTCCAAGTCTTGTAATCCAACACCAGCTATTAATAAAACTTTGCAATTAGTTTCTGAAACTTCTCTTCCCTGATGTTTCCATGAAGATATGTTAATTAAACTATGTGCTAGAAACAGAAATGAGAATACACCATGAGGAAAAATTAGAACTGGAAGCACTGTTAAAGTCTCTAAAAGCCTCTAAAAATATCACATTTCTATAGTTATTGCATTGCATTGTGTTTGTTACAGCAGAAGCATCAGTCAGACATGGTCTTATTCCAGCAGGGTATTCTACAAACTCTGGACAGGGATCACGTATGTGGAAACTGTAGCAACGGAAAGGTGTTACTTACAGAGTACCCCTTCACAGAATATCTCGCTGCAGTTATAGGAGGGAGATGAGGTTCTTTTGTTATATGCATATCCAATGACAAGATTAAGACACAATGGGTCAAATGTTAGCCTGATTAGTCTATTACAAATCCTAGTTGCTTAGGGAGATGGGGAAGGGAAGACAGGCAATAGAAAAGAGATAGGAAATAAAAGCAAGGGGTCTTTATAGAAAGCAAGAGAGATAGTCACCACCATGATTCCAGGATTGCTTGTAGGGTTTTCGTTGATCTCAGGAACTCACCGCAGGGGATGGGAGAAAGGCAGGAAGCTTTGCAGCAAGCAGGCCCAGGGGGGTTCTTTCCTAAGAGCTTTTTTTCTCTCAGGATATTCCTCCATCAAAGGTTTCTTTTCTTTGGGAGTTCTTCTCCTCCAAAGTACTTAGTTTTGTGGGGACCTTTTATCCCCCACTTCTCAGTTTCTTTTTTTCTTCTTCTTTTCTCTCTGTTAGCATGACACACCTGGCCCAACAGGGAAGCCAGCAGGAAGTGGTGCCTTTGTTGCCATGTGCAACCTCCTTCAAGCAGTCCCCCAAAGAAGACTGCTTGTCCTGCATCTGCTTATCTTTACAATCATGAGTTGAAGTATTGTGGCACAGTAACACCCACCACTTGCCTCCCTAGGTAATTCACATTTGTCAGTTAGAGTCTTATCACAAAAAAAGCACTCAGAAAGTAAGCTTTGAGCCAGGTTGAGTTCAGAAAACACAAAATCACAGAATTGCAGGGGTTGGAAGGGACCTCTAGAGATCATTGAGTCCAACCCCCTGCAAAGCAGGCCTCCTACAGCAGGCTGCACAGGTAGGCATCTAGGTGGATCTTGAATATCTCCAGATTAGGACACTCCACAACCTCCCTGGGCAGCCTGTTCCAGTGCTCCATCACCCTCACTGTGAGGAAGTTCCTTCGCATATTGGTGTGGAACTTCCTATGCTCCAGTATATGGCCATTTCCCCTTGGCTTGTCCCCACAGACTGCTGAAAAGAGGTTGGCCATGTCCATTTGACTCCCACACAAGATATTTATAAACATTAATAAGATCCCTTTCTTTGGGCATTGTAGACAACTAGAATTCACTGCACAGAGTAGAAGCCCATATAGAACCATTAGCTTAAATTCCAAATGCTGATTTGATGTAAGATTGGATTTCATGTGAAAAATTTGTCTGGAATTTTAGAGAGCAAACCAGAAAAGACAGTAAAGTGAACTTTACCGTCTGTAGAACAAAAAATTCAGTCACATAAAACAACAGGGCAACTCTTTTCTCTCACACTGTTAAAGTCAAACATTAAAGCCAACGAGAAAATTATATAGCTATATCTATTACATATATTGAAAAGCTTTCAAAGTTTGCAGATGTTTGACTTATGAAAAGTATGAACTTTCCCCTATTTAGTTCTAATACTGTATTTAAAAAGATAAATCCCAGATCGTATCATACTTTTTTTTTTTTTTTTTTTTTTTTTTTTTAACACAAGGAAATTCATTCCTGACTTTAATACTTAAGGCATTCATTAAATAACCTGTTGCCACTGAGATCATAGAGCCATAGAATCATAGAATAGCTTGGGTTGGAACAGACCGTAATGACTGATGAGTTCCAACACCCCTGCCATGGGCAGGGACACCTTCCACCAGTTCAGGCTGCCTAAGGCCCCATCCAACCTAGCCTTGAACACTTACAGAGATGGGGCATCCTTCACTTCCGTGGGCATCCTCTTTCACCCTCTGAATGAAGAATTTCCATCTAATATCTAATCTAACTCTCCTCTCTTTTAGTTTCAAACATTTCTCCCTTGTTCTTTCACTAACTGTAAAATAATCAATCTCCCTACTGTTTGTAAGCTCCCTCTAAGTTCTGGAAGGCCACAATGAGATTTCTCTGTGCTGATTAGGCCATGCTCCTTCAGCCTTTCTTCACGGGAGAGGTGTTGCAGCCCTTTGATCATCTCCGTGTCCCTTTCTCTGCTCTGGGACACCAGACCTGGACACAGTAGTCCAAGTGGGGCCTCATGAGGGCAGAATCATAGAATCATAGAATCATAGAACTGCTCAAATTGGAGAAGACCTTCAAGATCATCAGGTCCAATCACAACCTGACCATACTACCCTAACTCTAACAACCCACTGCTAAATCATGTCCCTGAGCACCACATCCAGACAGTTTTTAAACACATTCAGGGATGGTGACTCAACCACCTCCCTGGGGAGCCTATTTCAGTGCTTAACAGCCCTTTCTGTAAAGAAATTTTTCCTACAACCTAAACTTACCCTGGCACAACTTGAGGCTATTTCCCCTCATCCTGTCACCTATCATCAGTAAGAAGAGACTAATCCTGCACTCGCTGCAATTACCTTTCAGGAATTTGAAGAGAGCAATAAGGTCTCCCCTCTGCCTCCTCTTCCCTAGACTAAACAGCCCCACTTCCTTTAATAGCTCTTTGTAGGGCATATTCTCCAAGACCTTCACAAGCTTTGTTGCCCTTCTTTGGACCTGCTCCAGCACCTCAATATCCTTTCTGTATTGAGGTGCACAAAACTGAACACAGTAACACAGAGTAGAGAAGAACAATCACTTCCCTCTCCCTGCTGGCCACCCCTCTTTTGATGCAGCCCAGGATACTTTAGGCCCGCCAGGGTGCAAGGATATGCTATTGTCTCTTGCCAAGATTTCATTCATCAGAACCCCCAAATCCTTCTCTGCAGGACTGCTCTCAATGAATTCTTCTTTCAGTCTGCATACATATCTGGGATTGCCCTGACTCAAGTACAGCACGTTGCCCTTGGATTTGCTGAACCTCATTAGATTCCCACAGGCCTCTTACCAAGCCTGTCAAGGTCTGTTCAGTGTCATCCCTTCCTTCTGTTGTATCAACTGCACCATTCAGCTTGGTGTCATCTGTAAACTTGCTGAGGGGTCAATGTCTTATCCCACTTGCTGAGGGATGTCATTGATAAAGATGGTAAAGAGCACTGGTTCCAAGACAGGTCTCTGGGGGACACCTCTTGTCATTGACTTCTACCTGGACATGGAGCTGCTGACCACAACACTATGGCTGTGACCATCCAGTAAATTCTTTATCCATTGAGCAGTTTACTCTCCTAATACATATTTCTCCAATTTAGAGATAAGAATATGGACCGGGTAGACAATATCAGTTGTTGTTTCTTTATCTACTGAGGCCATCACTCCATCATAGAAGGCCATCATATTGGCCTGGTGTAACCTGCCCTTGGTGAAACCATGATGGTTGTCTTGGGTGACCTACTTGTCTTACACGTGCCTTAACATCTGTTCCCGGAGGACCTGCTCCATGATATTCCCTGGCATAGAGGTGAGGCTCACCAGCCTGTAGATCCCTGTGTTTTCCTATCTTTCTTGAAAATGGGAATGCTGTTTCCCTTTTTTCAAGTCACTGGGGACTTTTCCTGATAGCCATGACTTTTCAAATCCAGTGGAGAGTGGCTTGGCACCCATATCAGCCATTTCCTTCAGGACCCTGGGATGCATGTTTTCTAGCCTCATAGACACGTTCAGTTTCATTCATGAGGTGGTCTCTGACTTGCTTTTCTCAGTGGGAGGGATTTTCTCCTCCAGCTCTCACCTAGAGACTCAGGGATGTGAGACATGGGAAGCCTGACTGCTGGTTAAGACTGAGGCAAAGAACTCATTGAGTACCTCAGTCTTTTCCATGTCTGTTGCAGCCAGTTCTCCTGTCCCATTTGTCAGAGGGGGTATGTTCTCAGAAACTTCTGATTGATTCACCATTAACATAATCTTCAGACATTGAAAAAGCTCTACGGGTCCTTTCAGTATCCATTTACTCATCTGTTACACACAAGTTTGTATGGCTTCTTTGTGACTCTGCTAATAACATCTGCCACCAAAGTGATTTGGTGTATAAAGTGTTTGATTGTAGTTAGAAAATACATAAAAGAAAATGTCTTTAATAATTCCTGGCATAGAAATCTAGTACATAAGGCTAAACACAATATGAGTTAAACCTTACAGCTCTTCTGCAGATGATAGGATCAATTATTCTTTCTTCATGATTTTTCTTCCACGCATTTTGAAAATTTACCCCATCCAATGCAGGGGACATATCGCAGCCAAACTTTGTAATTTGCTTTGGGACCTTAAGAAGGAAGAAGCCATAAACGTGGAAAATAATATTTCCTATAATCTCCTTTTTGATCAACACTACACCTTTGGTTTGGAATAGCCTAGTGAAACATATTCAGGCTACGTAGATTGCTCCAAAAGGAATATCTCCTATTTATTTTCATGGGAACTACAACAAAGAACGCAGTAACACTTATCTACAAAACAGAATTTTTCAACACAGTCACTATCATTAGCTATGGATTTTCAACAGTGATGAACAGCAAACAGCCTGCATTTACAGGAATCTGCACCAGTGGAAGTGACCCCCTGTTGCTGTTGCCACTGTTGAAACACACCACCTGCCACTTCACTGTGGTCACATCCACTGTTTCATCTCCATAAATGTTTAGCAAGCATCAGTCAGTGGGTGCTATTTTTTCTTCATAAAGGAGTTCAGTGACAAACCTCTGCTTCATACGTACCTCCATGCCAGACACCATTCTGTCAGACTGCCCCTCTTGCTGCTATCTGTTACACAGCAAAAAAAAAAAAAAAAAAAAAAAAAAGTAACAGAATGTTGTCAGGAGGGTTCAACCTCTAACACTACACCACCAATATCTACCTCTGACTCTATGGGCCCACACAATAAAAATAGGAGGCATTACTTTCGGAGCAGCACTTGTAATTTACACACTGTGAGTTTAACTTAATAAGGCAGGAAGGAAAAAGTAGAAAAAGGTGCTAGGATCTCCACGATTTATTCAGATTTACTTTACAGAAACAGAGCAGAGATTAAGATGAATATTGGAACAGAGCAGCAGAGCTACTGTTAAAGCCATTTGTTGTTAGATTGTGGAGAAGGGGGAAGGAAGTAAGATGTTGCTAGTAGGACATATTCAGCAACTTTGTGACCTTTTTGTTAGCACAATGCAAATATCATTTACAAAGAACTTTAATATAATTAATTTAATGCTACAACTGTTTTCAGCGTTGAATAAATCGTGGAGGTTTGTGATGGACGTGCAAAGGACAAATGCCTCATATTCTCAAAGCAGCACGGATGATAGGAATGAAAGTGGCCAATTCATTAAGTTCTTTTGGATGGGGAGGGGGAATGCATAGTTCTTGTTTGTCTCAATGGTATTGTTATTCAGATAATTGTTGCTTACAGAGATTTTCATCTGGTTAGCACAGCGTGTAAACATATATCAGAACAAGGCAGACACACTGTCATCCACAGTGATATCAGCATTGAAAATCAGATTTGATAGAGTTTCTGTTGCTCTGCAGTCTGCTTTTACATTTCAAAATAGTTACAAGTGTAAACAGCAATAGTTTCAGAGGAGTGTCTCTAAATGCAAAAACTTTTGCTCCTGTGATAACATTTGAGCAATATCTCAGTAACCTGTTATGGCTGGGTGACTTTATGTCAGTCAAACAGGAAGAGAATTAACCTGAATCAGTGGTCAAGTTCACATATCCCAGCCTAGACAGCAGCTATTTTCTGTATTCCATGAATACTCACACCTGTCACAAGCTGTCTGCATCTAGTTTATAAATGAAATTGCAGTGCAGGTTGGCTCACTCCTTATTTAACACTAGCTTCAGCAGTAATTAAAAATTAGGAGAGATCTTCAGAAAAATCAATTAATTATGTATGCAAAATGCATCAGCTAAATTTGGGCGCACAATTAGATGACTAATCATAGTTTGAAAAGGTTGAGAATTGCAGTTGCACACTTATAAGGATGCTGGTGACCTAGCCTGTCCTGCCCTAAATGTCTGCATTTTCCTACCTAGATGCTTCATAGTTTGTTTGCTACTGAGATCTATTAGTCGAATATTTAACATAGCCATAACACAAGACAATATATGACTAACTGTTTATTCTGTCAATACACACACATGTCCATATCAAGAGTCCAGAAACATCAATATAAGAATATGCTTACTAACTATTGGGAATATTCTTATCCTCATTCTGGGGGATTTTCCTTGCAAGTCACTCTGGAAAACTGCCTTTACAGCAAATCATTGCTATAAAAAATAAAAGCTCCATTTGGACTGACATACAGTGTAGTATTTATCAGCCCAGATTTCCATACAAAGCTGTAGGGTGAATGATATGCTGTGTCTGTTCTGAAATGATCATCACACTTAAATACTGATGTCATTTTAAGGCAAATATCAACACATTTACTTCTAACACTGTATATCCTACTGTATTTCCCAATGTATATTACACAATATGTTGCTCTCGAGCCACTTGACAACTTTCATAGGCTACTGACCGAACACGTCACTAGTTCACCCTAAATTAATTCCAGCTTGTTTAATTTTCAGAGATCATTCCATAATATGGCAAAAATTCTTAGTACAGCTAAATTTGATTCAGAGTGAGATTTCAGTTTTACAATATAATCTGTTCTTACCTTTTTTATTTATTTTTTTTTTTAATAGTGATATCCAGAACATACAGCCATGATGGAAGTGGTGTACTTCTCACTGTTTTAGCTCAAGCATGAAGTGCATAACAGTTGTCATCAGCTGTTAAAGGGTTTTCATTCAGCAGCTTAAAAGTATAGAACAGGGGTTCCTAAGGTCACTGAGCATGTGAGTGATGAGAGGAGGATTGGCACTCACTTCTCCCAATAAGTACTTAAGTTTCTATTGCTTCTATTGAAGTTATAGCTCTCTAGTATATTCAGCGACCAATAAATAAATAAATAAACAAACAAATAACATTTAGTACATGATTTAAAAAAAAGAAAACAAACAAGCATCAAACAAACAAATGTAATGGAGAAGCAGACTTGCTTCCTGCTTTTTTTTTTATTATTATTTTCTAGTACTTTTTATTTCACTAATTCTGGAAGCACGTTGCATAACACTTTACATGATTGAAATACAGTCTGTGTAGCTAGTATGGGAAGTCATATTATGTATCAAAATATGACAAAAAATGCTGAAAATTTTGGGTGGGAAAACAGAAAAATTTAGATTCACTAAATAGACATTGATATCTGTAGAAAATATTTCCTGTGAGAAATATCACATTGGTGTGGTAAGGATTGCTGTTTTATTGGCCTTTCCCTACCTTTCTAAATAAAAGTAAGAAATACTTAGGACATGGAATTAATTCTCTCCGTAATCTACAATGAGTAATAGCTTACTCTGAAAGGAATCTTTAGTAATCATATTCTCTTGAATATAACAATTTGGAAATAAAACATTGATCAAGGCAAGTCTGTTAGAACCTTTCTCTTTCTTTTGATGAAATAATATTTCTATAATATCAGAATTAACAAGGTCATAAAATTCATTAGAGTTGCCCCTCCAACTACTGTCCTATCAGATATCTGACAAACTGTATCTTTGCCACCGAGAGAATTTCATAACAGTCTTACATGAGTAGGGCAGTAGAAAGTAGACATAAACTGAATGTGAATGTGAACCTGATATTTGAAGTTATTGTAGACAAGGTATCCTGAATCTAGATTTAAAAAAAAAATACCTTATGATACGCTTATTCAGACTGGATTACCCCACCTCCCCTTGGTTAATATTCCTGTCTCATACTAGTAAATATATGAAATAATAGTAAATCTAGCCCCTTTCATCTTTGGTCCAGAGACTGAGCACAGTACCTAAAATGACAGTGCTGACATATAGTCACAGCTGTCTCTGTACCATATGTGAGTCCCACTTTTATTGTGATTACTTGCAAATATGACTGGAAATCTGTCACATGTACATGGTGTGTATGCTGCTCTCCAAATAATTCCATGAAGAGTTCCATAAAGTAAGGCAGATACAGATTATTCATGCTTTCTGTAAAGCCTTTCCCTACACTAGAAACGTATTTTCATAAGTTTTTCATAAACTAGAAAACATTTTAAATGATTTGTGCTTTTTATTCATAGAATCCTAGAACTCATTCTACTATAATTATTTTGTTCTTACTAGTAACCAGAGTGACAGTGGCCTGAGGTACATCTGCAAGAAGTATGCCTCAGTATTTACTTCTTTGTTGTTATGTGACCAGTGATTTCCATTCCACACACTCTCATTAATGCTACTTAAACAGTGGTTTAAGCTGAAGAATGAGTGTTACACCCATGCATGACAAGTGAGCTTGTCCAGCACTCTTCAATGTTTTAATGGACTTATATGCATGTCATATACATGACTACTGAAAAATCAAGTCAGCTTATACTTCTGACATGGTTACAGAACAAAGTAGTGTCAGACTGTAGAGATGTTAGCATAATGTATATCTTCAAATGGCTTTTCAGAACCCATGTTTTTTCTTAGTTGGTTCTAAATGAGAATATTTCCAACACTTTTTCCTGGAATACATGAATAACCTATACGGTGTCTTAATGTTGTAAATGGAATCTTTGTACATGCATTATTATATTATATACCAATACTGTCTATCTCTATTTTATTCTTTGTCCATTAAGTTGTTGTTACAGCATGCAATAGAATTAAAAAAAAAAAACAATGCCCACAAACCTTTGTACTTCCCAACTGAAATATTTGTCATATAGCTAGCTTTTTAATGTATGTTGCCTTTTACATATATATTCTTTCGAATGTTTGAAATCTTACAAATTTTGGTGTCTAGAAGGTATACACCATATGAAAAACCAACCAACCAACTAATAAGACTAAACCGACAGGGTACCCACCATGTGGTTACATTTATCATTTAAGTAACATGTCAGTTTTTTCAATGGCAAGCATATCTGTACTTTATATCCACACAGTTATTGACAGAATTTCTGTGCTTTACCAGTTTCTCACAGTGACACTTTTTTGATACCATGATCACAGCTGAGAGTGAAGGTTACTACGCTACCAGATTATACTCCTGGTTAGAAATTTCGGGCATAGCAAAGTAAAAGATGTGTCAATTTGAGCGTGGGTGTTTGGGGAAGTGTTATTCATTCATTCTTTCATTCTTTCATTTTTCATTCTTTCATTCGCTTAACTGTTTAGTTATTTATTATTAGTAGTATTCGTTTTAGTCTAAGTGATAGACTTTCTAGAGGAAGCAGTTCATCTCCTTTCAAAGTACATAAGATTTTGCAGTATAACTAGATTTAGTTTTCTGACACTGTATCTTTATGCTCAACAGTTGGTTTTGAGTGTTTAATTCTGAAAGGATGATGCAACACATAAAACATCATTTTAATAACTATTTGCATCATTACGAAGGAATATATGCCTTTCTCTTTCACATTACTCAGGATTATGAAATGAATCTTTCAAATACAGCTGAAAATAAATAAATAGATAGATAAATAAATAAATAAATAAATAAATAAATAAATTTAGTTTTCCTTGTGTCCAGCGTCACCTCTCTTCTCTTATCAACATTGGTTTCAATGTAGAAACTTCAGTTATACAGATGGAGACATTTTCCAGACATAAAATCAATAGCATCCTCTGATATGTATTTTTATTCTTTTGAGGTTTACAGCAATTTGTCTTTGGAACATGCCCTGTTGTTAGCAAATGTGAGATCACCAGCTTTCTCAACTGAAAGGACAAAGTAAAACTTTACAGAACTTGTTTTACTTTATTTCAAAACCCTGAGTTGACAATAGATGTCTGGAAGAGAATATTTTTATGACCAAAGTGCTGTTTAAATTCAGATATATCCTAAAATGATTTTCTAGATCCTTAAGTTTGATTTTATTGCAATGATAAATGTGCTGAGATTTGCAAAAATACTTAGTTTTTCTTTGTAGCAGTGTTTCTAGTTCATAATCTCTTAACGGAAAATTCAGAAAGAACCTAATGTTACTCAGAAAGGATTTTGTGAAGTTTTTCTGCAGTTGGCCTATGCCATGATAAATCAAATTCTGAAACTCTGACAAGTCAATCTCATTCAAAGTCCTCCAATTGGTTTAATATCTTACTATATTTGAAACTCATTATATGGAGTGTAAAATCTAATTTGCATTAAAATTGATTTTGTTTCAGAAAGTATGCTAAACATTGATTATAAATGTTTCATTACTGCATTTTTTTATAAACATAAAAGTACATGGAACCTAGCTATTTAAGCAGACATATTGTATAGCAGTATACTTATGCAAAAAGAAATCAGTACAGTTTTTACCATATGTTATTCCTTCATTAGTTTGAAGTAAAGGTTATTCCTTAAACATTTGAACTGAATAGCATAAATATTATTCATAGCCTTTTTTTTCCCCTTCCTACTCTTGCTTTAGACTCAGAAAATGTAGTTTGAAAACATGCCCATACAAGTCAGCATTTTATGCTTGCCTCCTCTCCCCTGTCTCCTTTCAACACAAAATGTTTAACTAAACTTTCTTTTTGCAGACACAAAGTTTGAATTATTTATTTTCCACTGGGAAGAGAGAGGGTAAAATATTTTCCCCTGGGAGCTGCAGTACAGTTACATGAAATATCATTAAATTCCTACCACAATATCTCCTTTAATTTCCATTATATATTAGAGCCCAACAAATGGCTCTAAATGGCAAGTCTGAGTTAATTCTATACCAGGAATTTCCACACCAGCGTAAGTGGGAGGGAACAAAGCCCAAAAAGTGGCTGTTAAAGCTAAGAGGATGCATTGCTCTTTATTCAAGGTGTATTTGCGAGAAGGTCTTTTTATTGAGTTTTCTTTTTACTTCCCCCTGCTACTCCACAGTACAAACACCAATGCAAGAGTCATCTGGAATATAGGGAATGTTCTTGATACTCATGATTAAAAAAATAAATAAAATCACGTTCTTACTGTGAAATGGAAAAGACAGGTTGCAAACAGTCTTAGATTTCTGCTGAAAGCAGGGAAAAAAAAAAAAAAAAGCACCAAGCCAAGTCCCTGACGTGTCACCTGCTGTTGTAATGCGGAAATGGATGCTTTTAGGATGTTTAAGTAGCAATACCAGAAGACAGTTATACCAGAGAAATTCGTACAGCTCTCATAGGAGAACTGACTCACATGAGAACTGATACTGCCAGGTTACAAGGATCTAACGCTTTAGCTAAATTTTCTCCACTTGTAAAATCTTTTAGACCACTGTTTTCCATCGTATTCCCAATTCTTTTCTTTTTCTCTTGAATTTGATATTAAACGCAGAAGAGAACACAGAGAAAACTGTGATATATCCTACCAGAGTAGCAAATAGTGCTTAGAAACACTCAGAAACAGAGATCAAGGTCTATATTGAAGAAAAAGAGGAAATGCTTCAGATTTTTCTTTAATAATAGATCTGAATTTCTGTGCTAGAAAATGTAATAGTGATTTATTACTTCAAAAATTCTTAAGTCATGTCTGGCCTAAATACTAGTTATCGATCTTGGCAGCTGTATTTTTTTTTTTTTCCAGATACAGCAATGTGACAAGCAAAGTGGTATTTCTAGTCACTGATCAGTGAAACAGAAAAGTTACTTTGCTTGTAAGGAAATAATAGTGATGTGAAATCATAATTTTGTAACACAAACAAGTGTAAGAATAATTACATTTGACTAAATAGGAGCTCATCTGGAGAAAAGGCTATAATTTTTTATGCAGTGGTGAAACACATTTAAGGTCACATTATTTTTGTTCCAAAATCTTGAGTGCTCAGGATAATTAACATTAGAGGTGTTTTTTTCAGAAAGTGAGAAAGAACAGATTACTAGGAATATATTTGAACTTTCTACACATCACCATCTTGTTAAAAGTCCAAAGATTAGCCTCAGAATATTGAAACATCTTGAGAGAGAGCACATCAACTAAGTTGAGAGAGAGAGAGAAAACAAAGCAACCCCTTTTTCCTCCTCTCAGAGGCCTGCCACTATGGCTTTGGTTAGGCTAGTATGGTCATGCCTGCAAGGTTTTTCCTCTTTAGTAGTCTTTTGCTAAGCCTGTCAAATCCAGTACTTCCACATAAATCCTGCACTTCTTTTTCAGGATTTTTATTCCTTAATATTTGGAGTCAGACAACAGGAACCAAATGAAACTCACATTCAAGTTAATGAAATCCAAAGCGTGCTCACAATAGACAATTTCAGTGATGTGCACTGAAGTGATTTACACCTTTCCACCTCTTCACCTCTTAAAGGATTAAAAAATGTACTATTTTTCATATCTATTATCTTAGCTACACCTCAGTGTTCTACCTGAGTATTATGCTATGAGAGCAGTAGATATGTTTTCAAGGCACTGAGATCAGTTACTTAGTTGTAACATCTTTTACAATTTACAATCTCTACTTTTTCTTCTCCCCCTTGCTCCCTTCTCTCCCTCCAACATAACCCTTGCTTTTGTTCCCTCCCCCAGTCAGTGTCACGCTTCCTGAGCAACAGCTATGGACAGACACTTTGGTCCTTAATATTGTGACTTAAGCCTTTACATCCTTATGGTCAAAAAGTGAATGTTGAAGTACTCTGTATGCATGTACTTCCTTGTAGCTTATTAACGACATCATTTTTTCTTCTTAGTATTCTGTCCATGTTCCTGTTCACAGAAAAGCTGAATGATGTAGACTGTTTCTTGAAATCTTTGCCTTGATGATTTTTGTTTCATTTATCCACATTAGCATAGGGTACAAACAAGAAATAAAAGCCTATTTTTTTGAGATACTGGTAGAAATAGCGAAGTACTTCCCTCCTCACCCTTCCCCTTCACATTCTCTTTTTTCTTTTTTGAGCAGATGATAATTCTTTATGTAGCTTTTTTGGGGGAATGAGATTTGTCTTCCTTTTCAGAGCTCATCTGTAATGCCTACCAAAGAGAAGCCTGCATAAAACTCAATTTCTTCTAAAACTTCATCCCTACCCTTCATGCTTTTTGCAAATATATGCTCCACAATTTCATTCCCTCTCCTCTCCCTCTTGTAAATTCTAAACATTTTTATGTTTCTGTTAAGTGGAGCTAACAATACTCAGTAGCAATGCCACATACATTAAATAACATTTAATTGTTCATAACACTGTAGACAGAACCAATTTTTTTTTTCTTATTCTTTTCCACTGAAAAGTGAGATAAGTAAAGAGTTTTATTTTGGAATGTGTTTTATAACTTATTATGAAGCATTTCATAGAATCAGCAAGGTTGGAAAAGATCTCATTTCTTGGACACCACCGGGAACACTGACTCCACCACACCTCCCTGGGCAGCCCGTTCCAGTGCCTGACTACTCTTTTGCAGATGTTTTTTCTTATACCTGAATCTCCCTTGGTGCAAACTGAGACCATTCTCTCTCATCCTATCACTAGTTATCAAGCATTGCTTGAAGAGCTGGTCTCTCTGTGATAGAGTATGCAAGCTCCTTTTATCCTAAGAACAATGTTAAATCTTATAAAATCATTAGAAAGACTAAATAATCTGATATATTTCTTTCAGCAAAAGTCAGCAATTTTATCTTACTTAAGTCTCAGATTTAAGATATGTTGAAAGAAGGTCATAAAGTATTTCCCCTTGTTTGTTTGTTTGTTTGTTTATCTATTTATTGCTTGATAGATTCACAAACTCAAACAGTATATTTACACAATCTTATTGTTAATGTCACATAATATATTTTTGGTCAGCCATACATAGAAAAATAATTTGTTCTGAATGAATCCCTTACAATATTTCAACAGCTCTAGTTTATAATTTTTTAAGATTCCAATAAGGATAACATGAAGAAAATGTTCAAGTTGTGTCCCCAAATATAAAACTGACCTGTTTGTTAACATGTATAATCTAAACCAAACTTACTAATAAAATTTTTAATACTTTAAATCCTTTCATTTTTTTCCTAAGTTGTATGTGAAATATTGCAAGAAAATGTTTGAGATGAAACTGCAGTCTATACCAGTTTAAAAATCCATGAAAAACATTGGTTTCCTTATTCACCTGGATACACCAGAAGTTATTGGCCTACGTTGGATGAAAATACAAATTGTATACATATTAGTATTTATTTATTTAGTATACATGTGTACTCATATATGTACACATACGTGCAACATATATACATATGGATTAGGCTCACAAATTGCTGCTGAAGTCAGCTACAACTTCAGAACAATCAGTCTTCTCACCACTGTGCTTACTTAGTACTTGTAAGGACTCTGTTCCACTAGAAGATATATACATATAGGGATAAGGAAATGGATCCCTGTCTGATGACAGATTATAGTACAAATGTATCATGTTGTGTCTCGCTCCAATTTATAGGAGGGAGAGGAGGTTCTTAGAAATATGTATGCCCGGCGTGAGATTAAGAAACAGCGGTTCAAATGTTGGTCCGACCAGTTTATTATAAATGTTAATAAGGGAGATGGGGAAAGGGGAGGACGGACGCTATTAAGGATTGGGGTGATGGGGAAGGGAAGGCGAGCGATAGAAAAGATAGAAAGAGGCAAGAATTGCGTAAAGCGGGGATAGTCACCACCAGGATCCGGCAGCAGTCCCGTTGCACGACGTTCCGACGGTCCGAGGCCGAAGGGCAGGAGCAGCGAGGCCGGTCTGGGGCAGCGAGAGGATGCAGGCCAGGGAGGAAGCAGCAGGTCTCAGGTAGCAGGCCCAGGGAAGTCCGTCAGCAAACGGTCCGTAGAGGAGGATCGGAAGGCAGGAAGCTCGTGTCGTGGTGAGAGATCAGCCTCTACCGTTGCCGTGGTTGTGGTGAAGGATCAGCTTCTACCGTTGCCGTGGTTGTGGTGAAGGATCAGCTTCCACCGTTGTGGTTATTGGACCCTCTTTTATCCTCCATTTTCTGCTGCCTACGTGACATTCCTGGGGGCTTGAGCAAGAGTCCTGTGCATACCTCCTGAGATGGCCATTTTCCTTGAGATAAGTCCACACAAAAAGACCGCTTCCCGGCCATTAGCAGCAGCTTATCTCTCTCTCGATGCCCCTGGCCTTGTCCATCTGTGCTCCTTAGAGGATTTCACAATCCTTAGCCAGGACCTGTCCATCAGTGTCCTCAAGACAAAAGATTTCTCTGCCTTTGCCCAGGACTTGCCTGGACTTGTTCCTCAGCAAACTTTGAGTCAATGATATAAAAGAATAGTCTCTTACACCACCCCGTGACTCAAAGATTGCTTAAAAATGGGACACTGGGCATCCATGATGGTGAGAAAAAGATAGCAAGCATAAGGGTAAAGGAGGGAGGTGTTGGGGAATCAAATGTTTCATACAATCATTACAAACATTTTTCAGGTTTGGTTACAAAGTAAATAGGGGATACAACATCTTGTATAAAACATGGAATCATACAAGGTACAAACATAAGAGTTGCAACAGTACACAATGCAACTTGCTACAGACACCACCCCGTGATTCTTCAGGAGTGGTAACATGAATATTACATAATGAATAGAAGAGAGAAAAGAGACAACCGTACATTTGACAATAACCACTAATAACAAGTAATTAACAAATCGTTTCCTTTAGTCGTGAGCTTCCTAATAAACATCCACCCTTCACCCCCCCACCCACCTCCCGCTCTCCTGGGAGGGGGGGGGGCGAAGGCATCAGCTGCCCTCGAGCTTTTGTTCTGGCCACCAGTTAACTAATTTCTCTAATCTGACTGTGGGTAATCCATTCATCAAATCTCGTGGAATACCCTTTCTCCAGCCCAGAGTCCAAAGTCCATTGCGTTTATGATCAATGCATCGTGTCCCCGTTTTTACTGGGGATGAAACCTTTTTGGTTCCAATAAGTCTTGGGCTAGGAGGCCTGGAGGCAAGGCTGGCTACTGCAAGCCTTACTCCTCTTGGCTCAAATTTACTGGAGGTAGAAACCACCGGCCCATATTTTCTTCCATAGTTAATTAATTCTTGGGCAACCTCTCCCCAAGTCCACACTTTGGGTCCTGACTGGTGGTTAGGGGCTACAGATCCCTCCAACGCTGCCCAGGTTCTCTCTCCCTGAGACATGGCTTGTATCTTTCCTTGGAGTTGTATACCTATAGGTTTTAACGATTCAGGAAGTCCCCTAATTAGAGGTGTCAATCTCTCCGGATTAACAGGTAACATCATGGGTGATTCATGATGTGGCTGCAACTTTCTATCATACATCATTTGGAGACAAGCAGCTTTCTGAACATTCTCCACTAACTGGTCGATAGTTCCAGTAATAGCAAGAGGGTCCCCCCTTTCTAAAGGGTTGAGACCCCCTGCCCAATAGGCAGCCCTCTGTGTTAAGGACCAGGGAGCACGATTATTGCCAGTGGTTAAAAATACTCCTGGTCCCCAGTAACCTTCAGCTTCTTTCTCTGTTAGTAGGATCTGGTCTCCGCCAGTGAGACTAACTCTCCAGACGTACTCTGTTTCAGACTCCTTTGGGGAGCGACTGAAATCCTTTTTCAGTTTGGCCAGTTCAGTGGCCGAAAAGGGAATTTCCTTAACATTCATTTGAGGATCTAGATTCTCACTGTTATCGAAAGTATATTCAGTTTTTATCAAAGGACGAATGTGGGCTGGAGAGGCCTCTAATTTATCTAGCCTTTCCTTCACCTCTTGTAATTTCCCTTGAGGATAAACTTTTTCTTGAGGTGCACTGTGGATAACAGTGTCACCGGTGTCCTTACACGTTATCAGCTCCTTAAAAGCTGTTTGCAACAAAACCGAATTATGTTTTTCTCTTTCTAATTGATCCTCAAGACTCATTATTTGGCTTCTCAGAGATTTTACCAATTCTTGCGTCACTTTAACCGATTCCTGTAATGCTTGAATAGTCTGGGTTTCCGTAGAGTTCTTTTCCTCTCGGAACTCCACAGCTGCTTTTAAAGCAGCACCGAGTACTGCACAAATAAAAGATTTCCCTTTTCCGGCCCGAGTACGAGCCTCATTTTGTAAAACACGAATACGGTCTGAAACACTTTGCAAATTATACCAGTTCTGTCGTGCCCAATCCACCCCTGATACAGAAGGCCGAGCACCATGCTTTTCTAAAAGATCAAATAATACATCTTCACTTTTCATACTGGCCATACTGTTGCTCATTTCTAAATACGCAGAAAGATATACACTGAGAGAGGAGGAGGTATTCGTATTCAAAAGTACAAATAACTCCTTATCGCCTCTCCCACGGAGGCACACCACACCTAAAGAAATGTAAATGTTCCGATCGCGCCTCCCTTTGTTGAGGAAAGCACAAGGACAAAGAGGCTAAACCAACTTAAAATCGCTCCCAACTCCCCTGCGAAGCCACACAAAAACCTGCAAACACCACACCAAAGCAAGGCACACTTCGGTTTCAAAACCCGCAGTTAATTTTAAGCTAAAACAACACTTTCTAGGATTCAACAAAGTGAATAAACTTCTTGGAGAGGCGCACACGTTTTTTAAGTCAAAAAACGTGTATCACTTCCTCACTTCTCCAAGAGGCACGCACGAAAGAGGTTCAAATTTCACACTTAAGTTGCAAGATCCTTAAGTCACAAAATGCAGAGAGGTCTTCCCGAGGAGGCACACACGTATTAAATGCAATTAGACAAGATTCATACGTCCTCGAGAGGTGCATACATAAACAATTTTCAGCAAAGTGAGTAAACTTCTTGGAGAGGCACACACGTTTTTTAAGTCAAAAAACGTGTGTCTTACTTCCCCAAGAGGCGCACACGTAGAGGGGTTCCTTAAACCACAAAATGCAGAGAGAGATCTTCCCGAGGAGGCACACACGTATTAAATAAATGCAATTAGACAAAATTCATACATCCTCGAGAGGTACACACATAAATAGTAAAGTTTCAGAGTATGAAGCGATCTTCCTGGAGAGGTGCTCACGTCTAAGTTATCAAAAAGTATCGCTTCTTGCAACTCCAGGAGGTACACACAGAAAGTTTCAGACTATTATCTGGAAGGACAACACTCTCACGGCGGGTATCCTGCCGACTACGCCATAAAAAATGTCTCGCTCCAATTTATAGGAGGGAGAGGAGGTTCTTAGAAATATGTATGCCCGGCGTGAGATTAAGAAACAGCGGTTCAAATGTTGGTCCGACCAGTTTATTATAAATGTTAATAAGGGAGATGGGGAAAGGGGAGGACGGACGCTATTAAGGATTGGGGTGATGGGGAAGGGAAGGCGAGCGATAGAAAAGATAGAAAGAGGCAAGAATTGCGTAAAGCGGGGATAGTCACCACCAGGATCCGGCAGCAGTCCCGTTGCACGACGTTCCGACGGTCCGAGGCCGAAGGGCAGGAGCAGCGAGGCCGGTCTGGGGCAGCGAGAGGATGCAGGCCAGGGAGGAAGCAGCAGGTCTCAGGTAGCAGGCCCAGGGAAGTCCGTCAGCAAACGGTCCGTAGAGGAGGATCGGAAGGCAGGAAGCTCGTGTCGTGGTGAGAGATCAGCCTCTACCGTTGCCGTGGTTGTGGTGAAGGATCAGCTTCTACCGTTGCCGTGGTTGTGGTGAAGGATCAGCTTCCACCGTTGTGGTTATTGGACCCTCTTTTATCCTCCATTTTCTGCTGCCTACGTGACATTCCTGGGGGCTTGAGCAAGAGTCCTGTGCATACCTCCTGAGATGGCCATTTTCCTTGAGATAAGTCCACACAAAAAGACCGCTTCCCGGCCATTAGCAGCAGCTTATCTCTCTCTCGATGCCCCTGGCCTTGTCCATCTGTGCTCCTTAGAGGATTTCACAATCCTTAGCCAGGACCTGTCCATCAGTGTCCTCAAGACAAAAGATTTCTCTGCCTTTGCCCAGGACTTGCCTGGACTTGTTCCTCAGCAAACTTTGAGTCAATGATATAAAAGAATAGTCTCTTACATGTTGTTGTAAAAACTTAATGTAATTGTTAGTGTGGAAAAGAGGACAGTAGAAGACATCCATTATCAATGCCCATTTTAACTTACATTCTACTTGCTACTGTTTCTTTGTCCATAATGGCTAAGTATATTCGGTCTCTTGGATTGTTCTAGTAGGGGAAACTGACTAAGTGCATGCTTCTTTTTCTTGCAAAGACTATACAGATACACTCTATTTTGACAGATACACAGTTATCAGAAGCATAATTCCCTTATTCTCTCTGACTGAGAATATTCTGTATTCAAGCAATACTGCTGCATATCTTCTCTCAGTTAACCAAGCAGCTCAAAACATATTTTTGCAATGAGCAGACTTTACATTACTTGTGATTTCTATTCTGATCAGGCCATGTTGGCCACTGCAAAACTCTGGATGCTATCCACTACTGTTTTTATTTGTTAATATCCCCAGTTGTTTCAATATTTAAAAGGAGTTAAAATGAATTCAAATTAGACACAAATCAGTTCACCATCTTAAACTGTTTTTCTAGGAAATATAACTTTGAACATGCAACATAAATATGATTTCTTCATACTTACAAAAAAGTTTTAGGGGAGACATGCTTGAGGTTGCTGCACTTTCAAGAAAACAATGACTTTCTCATTTTTACATTTGACTTTAGTACGTTCTATATTCTGTATACATTTTGGAAATCAAGTCAAAGAACATATCCTCCTTTCTAATGCAATATTAACATATTATTATATTTTTTAACTCATGACATATAAAGCTTATTATATGCTTAGCCACTAACTTAAATTAAAATGTTATGCATATAATCATTTAGCATCAAGTAACTAGGGAATAGTCTCTTTTAGGCTGTTAAACTAATAACACAATGAAGCCATGGCAGAGAACCAAGAGAAGTAAGTATACACAACACTGTTATAAAAGTGAACAAATAACACAGTGTCTTATTTATTTTCACACTCTTGTGTATGTAGAAAAAAAACAGCTGATTTTTTCTTTTTTTTTAATTATTATTTTTTGTATTAGAATAATCTATAATTTGATTTGTATCTTATGCACAAGCATATGCACATCAAAATAACTATACGATATAGGGGACAGGAACCCAACTTCCATTCACCAACTACAGTTCACCTTCTTGAAAAATATGAGCTGGAAGAACAAAATATGAGTGATGCAGTTGTAGAACATAAGTGAACAGAACTCTATCCTGATAGCAATAGCTTTAAAAAAAAAAAAAATTAAAAATTAATTAAAAATTTAATACTGTGTGAATAGCACTGTTAGAATCCGCAAAAGCAGTCCTAGACAACTTGACAAAACTTGAAAATATTCTGGGAATAGGTTAATGGCTTGCATAGGAAATCAAATAAAAATATTACTAAGTTCTTGTCACATCAAGAGTATCATTCCATAAATAGAAGAGAGCTTTACGGTAAATCATAGGTAAATTTAAAGGCTCTCCTTTTCCATCCCTAGGAATTCTGAGAGAACTTACTTTTCCCTTCCTGCATAGGGACATTTTGTACTGAAGACATAAATTTAGTATGATACGCCCTTTCAATATGGACTGTTTAATTACTTGGTGAAATGGAGATCTATCTTTGTTCCCTATCATGTGAATGAATAGAAGTTGAAACATCCATTAACATCAAGTTTTTGCCTCTGATAGATGGCAAAATTTTCATCAAGAACATACAATACTGTGATTTATCAGGGCAGTCTCTGTAGGGAAAAGAAGTTTGGAGTACATTAAACATGTTTATATTAGCTAGATTTAATTTAATGATAGAAGAAAAGCTAAAGGAGAAGGGAATAACTGTAAAACTACACAGTGCAATGCCTTCTCTACAGTTTTGATTCCATAATCTGCTTTAGTATTCTTTCAGAAACTAACTCCCTGCTGTGAGGAATTTGCAAGAAATCTGCATTATAGTAATTGTTCACTGTAATTTTCTGCAAAGATTGATCTTATAGAAAAATTACTTCTATTTCCTTTTTTTTTTTTTTTTTTTCCCTCCAGATGCCAATATATAATTATTGTTGCACACTAACATACAGGGCTATTAATTATCCATATTTAATAAAACATTACAAAATTCAAGCTGTTTTACTCCTTTATCATTACATCAAATATTCCCTTCAGGTTATTACCACCAGAGCACAGTCAAGGAATACTACTGCTACAGTTCTATACCCTCAGCTTTTGATTAGTGTTTCAAGTATGTCTGGAGTGTAGCATTATAAATTACTTACATTCATAATAACTTAGGACATTTTCTTTTTTTTTTTTCCCCCTTGAAGTATCCATATCTCTTCCACATTATTTATGTTCCAGCAGATATTCACTCAGTGCCACACAACTTGTTCTGTTTTCCCCTGGGCTTCAATCCACACACTTAAATATGATGGTGTATTAATGTTAAACATATGCATTAATATTCATGCAATTTTTATATGAAATTTCCAAACTTTATTCAATGACAAGACTCATTACTTATAGTGACAGTAGGATTGGTCTTAGAAATTTATAAAGTGGGTGTACTTCTAGTATTATATCAATGATTTTGCAGCCTTTTTCCTTACGATTGAATATATACTAAAATATATGCATATGGGTTTGCTTAATTCTTGGGATCATGCTTGTAAGTGTACTTGAGATTTTACTAATCTAACTCCATACAACCATAATATCACTCATTAATTGTTATAAGTCTCTTCATATTCTCTCCAAGAAGTGTTTACTAGCTCAGGTTGAGACCTGTCTAAATGCTGTTCTTGTGTTTCTTGGCCTAGGCAAATGTCTGAACTATCTTCCCTGGTTTTCCACTTCCATAAGCAACATAAGACTCTGGCAACTCTGCATCAACAGTGTTGGCACTCCAGAATATTTTCAAGGCCTCTATCTGAGTAACAGAGTAAATTCTTATATATTCATTAATATCAGAAGAACTATAGTTCTTGGTAATTCAATTTGAAATTTCATTTTCTATGCATATTTTCATAGAACTTACTTTGATTAAAAATATAAAAATATAAAACTTGTATTATATATATATAGAGAGAGAGAGATGCATGGATATATTTGTAGATAAATGTGTAAATGTGTATAAATATGTAAATAATGTAGATGAAGCATAAATATAATGTTCTGCCTTATTAAGGTAATATGTTTTTTAAAAATAGCCATATCTATTAGGAAAAAATAAAATGCATTAATTCCTTACAGTTCTGTAGCATTTTACATCTTAACTTCAGAAGTTATTACAAAAGTAATGTACCTAAGTTTCCTTTCATTGGCCCCAGAGGCTGCAAGAGGGGATGGGCAGGGGGAAGCATGCTCTGACAAGCAGCTTAGCCTGTTAAGAGCAAGAAAATGGGCTCAAAGTTGATTAGTAAGAATCTTCTCACTGTTGCACTAGACACGGCTCTGCTAGAAGTTGTGCTCTTCTCCAGGGTCTCTGTACGCTTCATGAACAGCTTTTCCAGCAATGAGATGAAGCAGTACACTGTACTCATACATGTATATATTGGGTTTATGAGGAAAGGCTTTGTTAGCAGTTGCAAGGACTATAGGAATAGCCCCTGTGAGCAGAGGAGGAGGCACGGCCTGTGGGTACCCCCGCAGGAACGGCCCAGGCCAGAGCTGCTGCCTGTGGAGAGGGGCAGTGGTAGGGCAGGAGGGCTGGGGGAGCTGCCGCCCATGGGAACCGTGTGTGTCAGTGCCTGAAGGGTGGGCCCTGCGGTATGGAGCCATGCTGGGGCAGTGCTGGGAGAGCTGCAGCCTGTGGGAAACCCATGGGGATCGGTTTGGGGAGGACGGCATTGTGGGAGCAGGGGCAGAGAGTGACCATGAAGGGGTGGCAGAGATGAAGCATTATGGACTGACTATAGCCCCCATTCTCCATTATCCTGAGCTGTGTGACAGGAAGAGGTAGAAGTGGGTGGATGAGTGCACGGTATTTTTCGTTTGCTTTTAATAACAGGCAATAAATTTTATTCAATATCCTGCACTGAGTCTTTTTTGACCAAGATGATAATTGGTGACTGATCCACCCTATCCTTATCTCAAACGGTGATTATCTTTCATTGTATTTTATCCCTCAGTTCTATTTATGAGGGGACATGAGGGAGCAGTGTGATGGCTGGAGATTAGCTAGCCATCAAACCACCACAGTATAGTTGTATAATTGTGCTCTGACGTACTCTAGCAAAACTCTGTTGACTTCCGTACAGATGCATTTAAATTAGTGTCAGAACTAAATGAGGTGGGATGTAAAATCATTCTCTAAGAGGACAAATTCCAGTTCCAGTGGGCACAGTCATCTCCTGCCTGCTTTGGTTGTTTTTCTCCTTGTACTGCAAGATTCCAGAAAAAATCTTCATAGTCTGATTTAGAACTCAACCAATTCATGTATGATATGAAAATAGCCATAAGAACTGGACATTCAATTTCATAAAATTCCAAAGTTTTTCCTAACTGTACTGGCTGTATTTATATAGAGAAACCATTACTTGCTTTAATGCACATAGAAAGCAAAGTAAAGCTGATAAAAACAGACCTTTTAAAATCTTACCGTATTGCATCAGTATATTAGAGATACAAGTGATTATTCAAGATAGAAGTTAAAAAAGAATCACCCCTCTAGATAGCCTTCTAGGAAGAAAACCACAGACAACATGGCCATGAACATTTCTTTAAAACAGTGTGAGAACACTGAAAAAGACTTGGGATAAACATAATAAAATAGAAAATAATGTGAACTCCTAGGCTGCTCCAGGAATATCATTTTAACCATAAGTAAAAATGATCTGAGTATTCCTACCTCTGTTTGGACAAATTCATTTAATGCCACCCTGTTGTTTTCTCAGTAAGTATTTACCTGAGTTGAGTCTTAGAAGTGCAATTCGATACTGAAATGAAAATACTTCTATTTATTTTCATGGTTGAGATGTTAGATCAAACTAGTCAAGTTTTAATGCCATTCACTTAATCAAATGTCAAATTAAAGAGATCATTTTCTGCCTTCATTATCATCACAGAATGATACTCACTTTCAGTCTCCATCTTATTAATCTATTGAAGCCAAACTTGTTTATTCTTGTAAAGCAAATTTATTTTTCCCTCACAGTTATCAAGATTGCATTGACTTTTGATTCTCTCCCAGTTGTGCACCATCAGCAAATTTTACCATCTTGCTCGTAGCTATAGTGTTGGGTGAAAAATTCAGGAAGACAGATTCCGAAGTGATCTTTGAGGAAACTTCAATGTAAGATTAATAATAAAACTTCATCTCTATAAACTTTATTGTGATCTGTGAATCTCCTCCTTTGTCAATGAATATACACATAAAAATTTACAAATAATATATTAAGTTACTCTTTCAGAGATGAACTATTAAATTCTAGGTGTCTATTTTTGATTAACCTCAAGTCTAAATAGAATAATAATTCTGTGTTATCTTCATCTAGAAAACCAGCTATCTTAAAGAATGATACCACGCTACCTGTCTCTGATAAACCACTTGTATGGAGAAAATATTTACTTGTGTATCTTTACATCTGTATTTATCTCTGAAAAAAAAGTTTTAAAATCATTCATGCTATCAAGGTCAAAATAACCTGAGTATTCAAAATATTGACAGAATATTGCCTATTTCATCTAGTTTGAGTACATGGCATTCTTTATATTCTGCTTCAGATATGATTAAGGTGTTTGTTTATTTTTTTTCTCCTACTTTTTTTTTTTTTTTTCCACATTATCCACAATGCTTTTATTCTCACAGATGACAACACTGGTCAGTTTTATGCCATGTTCATTCTTCTTTTTATTAAATGTTTGAAAGTTTAATTACTGTTTATTCTTTTTGAAAGGCATTAGGCAGTTAGACATTAAACTTTTTTTTTTTTTTTTTTTTGTCTTTTATTTGCAATATTACCCTATGCTTTAAATAAGCGTCAGTATCTATAGAATAGTAACTTCATTATACATGCACTGGAAATAATTAGGAGTAAAATAGCTAGCAGAGAAAATAAATAGTAACATATTTTGGTAGCTTGCCATTACAAAATTTGTATTTAATGCATACTGTAGGAGATGGATTAGTGGTATTAGTGAAAAAGTATTTTCAATCTGATCACGACTGATGTAGACAATGGGTTTTAAAAATATTTGCTGCATGTCTTTTGCTTGAACATACAAAGTGTTTAGGCCTTAAGAAAGCATTAACTATTCTTCACAGAAGAAAATGCATATAACTTAGCTTCATTCTGAAGAACATCTTATTGTAAAATTCTAAAGAACACTGTACTAGCTGTCTTAAAAAAAAAAAAAAAAAAAACACTCAGATGCAGTTTTGTCAGTTCTCTTGTTTGTAAAAATGAATGAATAATATATTCTTTTGTTCCCCAAAGTGTTTTCTCTAACTGATGGCTGAAAACAAAATCACAGAAGAAATATGAAAAGATAGAGAAGTTAAATCTTGTAATCTTCTTAATCAAGATCTACCTTTCCCTCATCAAAACTCCTATCCTCCCTTTTACTCTGCTCTCATCTTGAAGTCAGTTGCTCCATTTCGACATCCTTTTATGGAATTTTGTGTTCAAGCACAAATATATAGAAAATTTTATTGTGATAGATATTCTTAATCAAAACAACCAAAACATCCTAAGTTGCGAAAAGAAAAAGAAATCATTACCAAAATCCAAATCAACACTGCAAAATTCAAGGTTAATTAAGAGGAAATATGACCAGCAACAAATCCATAAGCTACGTACTTTTTAGTAGAACTTTTTAAAGGACAATGTCAACTTGAGGCAGAGAATTGCCATAGAAAATATTCATCAAATTTGTTAAAATTCAGTTAGAGATGTGAAAGAATGTAAAGACTGACAGTAGAGTTGAGCTGTTGTAGAACATAATTTCATGACTGCGGAATATTTACTGGAGGCAACTTATTGCAATAGCCACCTCTTGAGAGAAGGCTCTTTTGAGAGAAAGCTCTAGGGTGCTGGATAATCTGTTCTGTAATCAATCCCTAAGCAACATGACGTGCAACCTTAGCTGTTAGCAAAAACCAAGGGAGCCTGATATGCTGACTCTAAGAATAAAATAAATAAATAATAAAAAAACAGAGTGTGGAGTAGGGTAGACCTGCTGTGACCAAATTCTGTGATCCTGCAGGGATGGAGACTTGATACCACCAGAACTGGTAAACTACCTTACTTTCCCACTTTTCCGTCAAAAAAATGTTTTTGAGTAAACTTTGTAAGACAGAAGTATGTTTGAGTCACTCAAACTCCACCTGAAAGTAATAAAATAGTATAAAATGTCTTTAGAGAGAAAGAAGTTTGAGTGGGCAGTAGATTACCATCATAGATGGGGCATGGACGGATATCATTGCAGACAAGCCAGGATTAGTCAATGAGCTGAATCTCTCTCTCCAATCTCCTTTCCTTTCCCAGACCCAGGGGAATACCAGTTGGTAAGATTTGCAGTCTTTGTTAAGCTGAGGGGATACCTGGGAAACTTAGTAATCTCTTTAAAGTTATTCCATGATTCAGTGTGATTGTACTTGGTCATATCATTCACGTTCTTTGTTAGCCTCATGTGCTTTGTAGACAGTGAATTTATCACTGGTGATCCAAAATAATCTGTAATATGTTATTTTAATAAACTGTTCTGTTTCCTAATCTAATCATGACAGTTCTTTTTGGGCACGGCTAAAACTCAAGAGTGGACTTGAGAGCCCATTAGAATGCAACTAGATTAATTGGGTATTGTGCTATTGGTGAATCTGTAAGCATGATAGCTTGTATATTGAACTCAACTGGACTTATAGCACCATCATTCAGAATCTGAGCTCAGCCACTTCTATTACCTCTGATATCTGAAAACAAGCTGGAACGCATGGGGGTTTATTTTCTGCCAAACTTCTCTGCTTTTTTAATGCAATGACATAACATTTTATAAAAACAGAGAATTCAATGGCTCTTCTAGTAGACTATGACTAAGTATATATCATGGACTCATATTCTACCGTCACCATTAGTATAAGGTGAGTGAATCACCACAGCTGTTGGCTGTCCTCTGTGCACACTGATCATGTGAAAGCTAAAAAGAGCTAACTGTTGGAGGCCAATAAAATGTCCTCTTTACAAAGTTATTTTTCAAAGTAGTAACTAACAACAGCAGGTATGTGCATATATCTTAGGCAAAAACATGCACTCACCAAATCTACGACAAGTTTATTGCATGACCTTACTATTACACCAATATTTTCCCACAAACCCACAAGGAGTACACGTACAAAATAAAACCATACAAAATAGCCCTGGCTATCTTTCTTTACTTGGAAAGAGCTGCTATATTCACTGAATTGAAATTGTAAATGGATGATTACATTAATTTAAAATGGCTTTCCTGATGTTTATGCAGCATTTATACCTGTACTTATTATATTATGAATGGTTTGTTAAACAGCTATAACTGGCCAACCAACAGCAAAAGTAAATTCATTTTAAGGATTATTGCCCAATAAATAATTTGATGAGGCTAACCTAAGCCATATTTAATAACAATCCTAACTCTTAAAATAAAACAAATTCATTTGTAGTGATTACTGGGTGCTTATAACAGTCATGCGCTCTGTATGTTTTACCATATACTTTACAAAAGGCAATCAGATACCTACAGATAGGTAGCCATTAAAAATAAGCATTTGATTTGCGGTTATGCTGTTTCCAAAATGACGCATTTTATTAGCTGCAGAAAATTAAAACTATGAATAATGTGCCCACATTACTTTAAAGATGCCTTGGTAAGAATATGCTACTTTTTTTTTTTTTTTTTTTTTTTTTTTTTGGAAAAGAGGAAACAGTAATAGCTGGAATATTCACCAGGAAGAGGAGAGAGATGCAGCTCCACCTAAGCATTCTAAAGAAGGAATAACCCTTAAGTTTATGGCAGCAGTCTTTTCTCCTAGATATATATATATATATATATATAAAAGCTATCAAAAAGATCTAAGAGAAAATGAAAATCAGTTGAAATGATGACAAGGCATTCAGAGAAGTTAACAATAGGAAAAGGGACCAATATATTTCCTTCCTAAGAGTGAAAATAGGAGAAATAGGAGATAGGCTCTGGAAGTAATACCTCCTATTTTATTACATTGGCCCACGACATGTTAATGCTAATGATGTTAATGCTAATGATATGGCAGTAGAGGTAGAGCCTTCCCAGCAATATTCCATTACATGTTGTTGACATGTGACAGACAACAGTAGAGGGGCAGTCTGACAAAGTGATGTCTGACTTGGAAGCGTGTATGACACAGAAGTGTGTAACTGAATTCCTCCATGCAGAAAAACAGCACTCACTGACATTCATCAGTGTTTTCTGAATGTTGATGGAGACCAAATAGTGGATGTGAGCACAGGGGGGCAGTGGGTGGTATGTTTCAGCGGTGGTGGTAGTGACGTGAAAGATAAGCCATGTTCCAGATGACCATGCACAACTAGAACACCATGAAATAAAGAGTATCTCAATCAGACTGTGTATGTGAATCATCTAACAGTTGTGACTATTTTGAAAAAAAAAAAAAACAAAAAAAAAAACATCACTAAGAATTTCTTCTATCAATTAGCATTATTGTGCTCTTTCCATCTGTTGCAGTTTCTACAAAAAAAAAAAAAAAAAAAAAAAAAAGGAGGCATTACTTTCAGAGTGACCTACATAAAAGACAGGGTTTGCAGTTAGGGAAGTGAACTTAAATGCCGTGTTCTGATTTAGGAATTCTTTGGTGTATCTGTGAATTAAGCCATTTTGAACTTACTGTGCCTCTGGTTTCCAAGTTGCAAAACAGTTCTATTAATAGAGAGTCTTTGTTTCAGAGCTGGGTAACACTGCGAAAAGTTCTTTTTGACTAAAGAAACTGTCTTACACTACTATCAATGGGTCTGTTGAGATGGGTTTTTATCTTGCTAGTTGCTGAGCATGTGAATTATGTAATATGTTTAACTAAGGAAAATGATAGTAGATGGCCTGCTTCTGCCAAAGTTTTGCTGCAGATGTAAGCATCTAAACTTGTGCTAGATAACTTTTGGAACGCTTGAAACAAAGGTTTTGTAAATTTGTGCTGTGCCAGCTGAATGCAAGATCTTTTTTGGGGGGCTTTTCTGCCACTCCTCTTACTCCTCCGATGAAGCTTATGATGTTCAACATAGTTTGTATGGACAATAGCAAAGGTTCCTGTAATTACAAGGTGAACACTAACAAGTATTACCTATTTTGTGGGTAAAATCGGAAGTCCTGTCAAATTATGATTAATGTAGTTATATCTGCATCATTGCTAAATCAAAACTGAATTAAAAAACAACATCAAAGTGTAAAAAACAAAAGAAAGAAACAAAGTTTTTTCCACATATGTTGTTAGGCTTTCCTGAATATTTTCTGATTGCTGACTTAAACAGAGGTTTCTAAGATCATATAACATTCAACATAATGATATGTAAGAATCATTCCAATTTGTGAACTGTATGTCTGTATGTAATACTGTGGTGAAAGTATTATTTGTTATTATTATTATTATTATTAGAACTATAAAGTATGTTTAAGGTCAGTTACAAATTTTTTGAGGTTTTTCTAAGTTTCAGTTCTCAGTTTGTTACTGCTACCATGATGTTATCCATAGGAAGAGAAGAATGAACTAAACCTATTTCACTAACATTATATATTCACATAGATCATGCCTGGTTACTAGAATTTAGCCATAAAACATCATTTATACACACGCCCCTTACTCCACAAATTTATAACAGCCACTAGCCTCACAGAGAACATTTTCCCCAAGTCCTGCAGGTTTAAGAAAGGTCCTTCTGGAACTTTTTATTAAGGGAGAGAATAGACAAGTCCATGCCTCCCACTATATTTCTATCAAGAGCTGACTGAAGATTTTAGTCCTGTGCTTGTTAGCCCTAAAGTTATTTAGAATGAGCACTTAAAAGATAACTGTTAATAATATAAGTTAATAATAAGTTAATATCTTTTGTCTTAAAGCAAAACCAGAAAAAAATGTTCTGAGGTCTTTAAGGCTGTGAGGAAACTTAAAATTATATATTTATAAATATATTTATATATAAAATTTAAAATTTATAATATATACATATATTTTAATAAATATACTTTTTATGATTAAAATATCGAAGACCAAAGTGAAAAGGAATAAGCCATTTGTTGATTTCTTTTTCCTTACATTTGTGTAACTTTCAGATTGATAGAAGGAAGGAAAATTGTATTTTCTTATTACATTTTTGGTAGATAATATATTGCAAAGGGAAGTTTAAAAGTATACAAAAATATCTACATGGAAAGAGCAAGTATTCACCCTACTTAGTAGTATAATACATACAAGTTGATCAGGTTAGATCTTGTAAGCAGTTTTGGAAATGAAATAATATTGAAGCTAACATTTCATTTAGAATGTTTCAATACCTGCTAATACAGACATTTGCCTATAAAATTAAAACAAGTGTTGACACAGAATGCTGCTACATTTCTATGTTTATTTTCACAAATTAGAAATCATTTGTTATTTACCAAACAGATTGCAAAACAGATTGTTCAGACTTAGAACTCTTGAAGCTTTTTCTTAAATTAACAGAAATCACAACTGTAACAAAAAACATCTTCTCTACACTTAATTCAATACAGAAATCTGATGCTTGTTTTATGTCATATGAAAACATCTCACCATATGTAGACTACATTATTATATTTTCCTTTGAACTTTTAAAATGAAAGAATATTCACCTTCCTAAAATTTCCAGTGTCATAACCTTATTGTTATGATCTGCATTATTGGTACTACATACATTAAATTATGTGAGATGTTTTCTAGAAGGAAAAAGAAAAAAGTGAAAAATTCATATGTGTTGTCTGTTTCTAGTCTAAAAATGGAGTCTATGTTTTGTTCTCCAAATAGACTAAGTAGAAAATCCTGGGAGAAGCGATTGTAGGAAATCCATGCTCTCCAGCCAAATGGTAGTTTGAAATAACCAAGATCTGATAGGCGTGCCCTGTGAGGAGAGGCTGAGGACACTTTCAGTCTAGTCTGGGAAAAGAAGACTGACCTCATTGATCTTTACAACTTCTGGAGGAATCAGTGACAGGACATGTGAAAACAGCAAAAGGTGTCCCATGGGAGGTTGAAACTGGACATTAGGAAAAATATTTTTACTATGAGGGTGTTCAGACACTGGAAGAGGTTTCCTACAGAGATGATTCTTCTCTGTGCCTATCAGTGTTCAAGTGGCATTTGGATAACGACCTTATTAATATGTTTTAACTTTTGGTTAGTCTCGAAGTGCCAAGGCAGTTGGACTTGATGATCTTTAAGGTCCCTTCCAATCCAAGCCATTCCATGATTCTAGGATTCTATAATTCTATCCTATTCTATTCTGAAATTCAAGTGGTTTAGCTTTGGAGATAAAGCTGTACAGGTAAATCTCAGTTCCATAAATCTTTATGCACTTTACCATTAAATGTGTAGTTTGCCTCATTACACACAGATTTCAAGGCTTAGGAAATATGTTAAAAATTTCAGGACTAGAACCTATTTTAAAATAATTCAGGGATCTTGAAGGATGAAAAATATTTTATAAATATTTGCTAATGACAAAGTGTTTTTCTTTCCTCTTCTGTGTATATTTTTACATCAAAAATGTTCCTGAAGCTATTAAACAGCAGAAGCTTGTTACATTAAATAAAAATGGTTAGGAATTTTCCAAAATATTTTTTTAAGGAAATATGGATTGGTCTGTATTAAAGCTTTTCTTGCAAAAATTTTATCAGGAGTCCTATCTTACACTGAAGATTTAGTTGACAATTAGAAGAAAAATTGCTGAGGCAAGAAAAAAAAGCAGATAGCAGTCTTCTTCAGAGTGGGATTTAGAAGGTTCATTTCAGTTTGTCTCAAACATACCTTAGTGTTCCAGTTTACTCAACTTGATGTAATTAATTCACTCACTCACTTCAAGAAGCACTGTATTTATATATGCTTAAGTCACCCATTTACTTCCATGGAAACTTTAACAGATACAGAGAGCACAATAGTACTATTTGATAGAGCAAATACTCATTTACAAAACACTATTTTTCAACATAGTCACCACTGTTAGCTATGCATTTTCTCCAGCATGCCACACATAAAAATCTGTACCAGTAGAGGTGACCCACTGTTCCACAGCTGCTACCACAGCATCATTGCTAAGAAAATGTTTCCCATGTGGTCCATCCTGCATTGGCCCAAACAGATGGAAGTCAGACTATATGGTGAATGTGAAAGGACAGTCCATCCAGATTGTCAATGTGCTCCACAGTGTTCAAACTTGTATAGGGCCTGGCAGTATTATTTTGGAATAGAAATGCTGTCTTCTCTGGCCTCACTTTGAATATTAGAGCCTTCAGCTTAGTCAGTGTCATAAGGTAGCATTCAGACTTGATGATTTGTCTTGATTCCAGAAAACCCTGCCCTTTCATATCCCTAGAAACAATGCACATCACTTTACCCACTGAGGGCTGCATCTTGAACATTTTCTTCAGTGAGGAACTTACACATCACCATTCCAGGGACCGCCATTTTGACTCTGGCTCATTGTGGTCACAGCATGTCTCAAGACCAGTACGATCCAATGCAATCCAGAAAACTGTCACCTTCAGCCTTGTACTAGTTCAATAGGTTCAATTAGTTGAATTGATTCAAACTTATGTGCAGTGTTCTTTCTATTCCTGTGTGAGCATTTGTGGGACCCACCTGATGCATGCTCTGTGATATTTTAACGTAGCCACCATCATTTCCAATGCACTGAAGCCGTGTTCATCTGCGTACACAGTTCCTTGATCATAATCTGTCATTTCATGCAGATGAGCTGTCTCGCTCCAATTTATAGGAGGGAGAGGAGGTTCTTTGAAATATGTATGCCTGGTGTGAGATTAAGAGACAATGGTTCAAATGTTGGTCCAACCAGTTTATTACAAATGTTAATAAGGGAGATGAAGAAAGGGGAGGACGGACACTATTACAGATTGGGGTGATGGGGAAGGGAAGGCGAGCGATAGAAAAGATAGAAAGAAGCAAGAATTGCGTAAAGCGGGGATAGTCACCACCAGGATCCGGCAGTAGTCCCGTTGCACGATGTTCCGATGATCCGAGGCCGAAAGGCAGGAGCAGAGAGACCGGTCTTGGGCAACGAGAGGGTGCAGGTACCGGGTGGGTCCAGGAAGAAGCCGCAGAGTAAGTCAGGGAGGAAGCAGCAGGTCTCAGATAGCAGGCCCAGTGAAGTCCGTCAGTATAAGGTCCGTAGAGAAGGATCTGAAGGCAGAAACCTCGAGTCCGTCGTGGTGAGGGATCTGATGGCAGAAACCCTCTCTAGTGTGTCGGGGTTGTTGGAACCTCTTTTATCCTCCTCTTTTTTTCCTGCCTACCTGACATCTCTGGGTGCTTGAGCAAGAGTCATGTGCATACCTCCTGAGATGGCCATCTTCCTCGAGATAAGTCCACACAAAAAGACTGTTTCCCGGCCATTAGCAGCAGCTTATCTCTCTCTTGTTGCCCCTGGCCTTGTGCATCTGTGCTCCTTAGAGGATTTCACAACCCTTAGCCAGGACCTGTCCATCAGTGTCCTCAAGACAAAACATTTCTCTACCTTTGCCCAGGACTTGCCTGGACTTGTTCCTCAGCAAACTTTGAGTCAATGATATAAAAGAATAATCTCTTACATGAGCTTATTGAGAAGTTCTTCATTTTGTGGTGTGACTGCTGTACGAGACCTTCCAGAATATGGCTTGTCTTTCACATTGCTGATGCTACTGCTGAAACCTACCACTCACTGCCTCACTGTACTCACATGCACTTGTTTTGTCTTCAGAAACATTCAGCAAGTGTCAATGAATGTCAAGGGGTGCAATTTTTTCCACATGGAGGAATTCGATTACACAACTTTGCTTCATGTGCACTTTCATATCATGTAATCATAGAATAATTCGAGTTGGAAGGGACCTTTAAAGATCATCTAATCCAACTTCCCTGAAATGAACAGAGACATCTACAGCTAGATGAGGTATTTCAGAGCCAGCTTGGTCCAGCCTGAATGACTCTAAGAATGGGGCATCCACCATATCTCTGGGCAACTTGTTCCAGTACCTTAAAATCCTTATGGTAAAAAAACTTTTTGTTTACACCCAGCCTAAATCTCCCCTCTTTTTGTATGAAAACATTATCCCTTGTCCTATCACAACAGACCCTACTAATAAGTCTGTCCCCCTCTTTCTTATAGCCTCCCTTTAGATCCTGAGTGTCAGATACCATTTTGTCAGACTGTCTTTCTGCTGCCATCTCTCACATTGATGCAAAATGTAACAGAATATTGGCAGGAAGGTTCAACCTCTACTGCAATACCATGAGCATCCACCTCTGACATTATGGGCCAATACAATGAAATAGGAGGCATTACTTTTGAAGCATCCTCATACATGTGAAAATCAACATATTATACTACCAGAACAGTAGAATTCACACTGAGTAATGGAGAAACACAGAAATATGGAGCATCAGAATTGGTATCAGAAGCTGATGAAATGTGTTATGAGTCAATTATTTTCATAAAATGCACTGCATGTCTTCTGTCTATATTTCTTAACCAGGAAAAACAGACAGAGGTTTCACTTGTGCTTCCTAGTAAGAATGGTGACTGACCAATAAGAACTTGCAAAAGGTGCTCTGACAGTTCCTGGGAGATAGATCACTGGGAGGAGTGGATAGTGTCCCATAGAATATTGAAAAGGAGTGAGAAAAATATCTATATGTAGAGTTTCAACAAACATAAAATTAAATTAAACTCAATTATTTTAGTCTGCATATCAAATCAAAAGATTTGATATGGCATCAAAAGATGAAAATCTTCTACAGGCTTTATTTAAAATTGTAGGAAAAACAAACAAACAAACAAACAAAAAACAAAGACAAAAATGTCCACCAGATATCTGAAATGACTGAGATCAATATCCAAAAGTAAAAGAATTCAGTAATCAAGCGGGGAGAAAAAGATTTTCTAGCATAATACTAATCATTTTCTCATAGAAATTCAGTATGAATAGATGAGTCCTAACCAACAATATTATAAATTAAAAATAGCAAACTAGATCAAATTTTACTTCTCTGGATGAACTTATAGGTCCAGTGACAATATTAGGAATAGTAGTTTGTTAATTCAAAAGCAAGATGTAGGATGTAGATTCTATGGCATGAAGCAAGAATGGATATATATATATATATATTTATGTACAGTTATAACTCTGGCTTGTAATTGAAGGTGATTTAACTCAACAACACTGAGAAGGTTACCTCTTCTATTACTTGCCTTCTTCAGGATCTGACTGATGGACAGCTGGCCTGATTGTGGATCAGTCTGTGAGATCTATAGTTCACTGCATGAAGTTTTAAGTCAAATGAAAATCAACCTCACTTTTAAAAGGTTTTAAAAGAAATTTGTACAGATTAACACTTGGCATTGCACAGGTGGAGGACATAGACTCACAGTGTGACTTTGTCAGAAGCCCCAGGATATGTTATTTAATTTTGCAGCCTTATTCTTAACTAAAATAACTCCTGTACCTTTCTAATCAGATTTTTCAGTCATAACTTGTAGCTGAAGTAGTACTGTGAAAATCTGCGTGACCACCTCAATAAAACATTTGTCTGTTCCTTAATTGCAGCAAAATTTATACCACTGATGAGGTAATATCTTAATATAAGAAGTTAAAGTAATTTTATTTTAATCCATTTTTTATGCTGTCAAAATGGTATCAAAGTGTTTTGTGTAAAAAGTATTTGAGTCCTGATAGTGGTCATTGCTATAAAGCACATTAAATCCTTAGTATCTCTGATGTACATTTTATGGCATTTCTTCTCAAAAGACTTTTTTTTCTTATCAATAAATTTGAGTAGCTTATCTATGCTTAATTACACTTATCTGCATGTGAATACAATACATATATAATAATAATGTAGTATCTGAAATTCATGTGGTAAAGCATTGTTACGAACCATTTGTGAAGTGTTTTAAAAGCTCCTCCTCTGATTATGTGGAATAGTATATCTATTGTTTTTCCACTGAGATCAGTCAAAGTTCAAGCACTGACAATAAAACAGCATTCACAGCCACTTACCCACTCTTCATGCAGTCTCAGACCTCGTCAATCATTTTGACTTCAAGAAAAGTTCAGATCTATCCACACGCGTTTTATTCAAGTGAACATCAGTATTGTATTTGAGTGCCTTAGAAAAAAGAACTTTAATTTAAAATATGGTTGAACAACTGAAATGTATTTATCCTTCCTCTCTGAAATATTATTGAAATGTGTTAGTGAAACGTGTTTTCTTCCTTTTTCCCTCCTTAGTATGTATTCCTATTCTGAATTTCTCCTGTTGCTGCTGCTACTGTACTCTGAAAAAAAGTGTATCTTATATTCTATTCTAAACACCATGAAATCTGTTACTTGACTTGTTGACCTGTTTTCACAATAATTAAACAGGATTTTTTTCTGGAAAACCAGTACCTCTAATCAATAGAAGAGTTTGAAGTAACTTTGTACTCAAAGTACTAAGACTTAAATGACTCAGTAAGGTTAAAAGAAGCAGACAACCAGTCATTAAAAAATGAAATGATACATAGCCTTCCCAGCAAACACCTGGGAAAAAAGGAGATTTTGAGACCTCATAATGTCCAAAAACAGAGAGCTTCACGAGTTAACTTTGAGATCTCATAATATCCAAAAACAGAGAGGTTCGGAAGCTAACTTTGATCACGTTTTCCTCAAAAAATATTGCAGATTAGTCCTTAACATCATTCTTCAAGTTTCATCGTACCTCTATAATCAGTCACTGTCCATTCATTCTTTGGATTAAAATTTCTCACTGCTTATTTTCCATCTGCTTCAAACTTCATTGAAGATTAGTAGCTGACAGTGATAATGAAGGTATGGAATTTGGGTTTCATTGTTTTCTTTAACAGGACTCCTAGCACAGGATAAGGCCTTGTCCAAGGCTGACTGTAATAAACTGAAAATCTTCCATCAGCTCCATTAAGCTTTGGAAGAAATCCAGGTTTTATACGTATTCACAATGTACAGAGTCGAATCTCACTTGCAACAAAATCTCATTAGCCAGATCTTGTAGGTAATCACAGGGGACAGAAAATCATAAGCAGGATTCATGAGCCTTTTGAACTCAGTGTGTAATAGGGATCTTGGAAAAGCAGCCATTCTGTGACAATTCTGAGCTGCGACTGGAAGCAAATCCTTCCTGTAGTTCTGAATCAGACACAATCACCATGTGACAGGTCATTACATCAGCCACTGATAAGAGGTTGTATGATTAGGGCTATTAGGGCACACACCTATCTAACATGAAATTTCATCCCTGATATCAAAAATAATAAAAATACAGCTGCATCACTGACTGAAATGAAAAATGGATTGAAAGAAATTTTTCAAATGCACAAGTGGGAGCTGTTATCCAGCTGCCACAAGTGTCTTATAAATATATTCCCTATGATTTCTTTTGTACTCTTAAATTATGGCTTGGTGGAAGAGTATAAGTCAACGAACTGTGTGGCAAATAATAGTATTTTATATTATCCTCTTTGTCAGAAGTCATTTATTAGATAAATTTTTTAAGGAATTCTGAAAAGGGCAAATTACATTGGTTACTTGCATCTAAAATAGGAAAAGAGACACCCAAATAATGCAGCTGTCTGAGATAAAGAGTGATTTTTTTTCTAGTTCAAACAATACATCAATCTGTTGCACTGATGAGTTCTTACAAGAATAAATAGTGGTTTTTATGGTCTTTAGTGGCTTTGTTATATAAATTATAACTTTTCTTTTTCTTTTAAAAATCACAACAGGATGCTTAGAATGTTCCTGCAGTATGCAACTTTTGCAGATTTTATTAAAGAGTCAGACTAATATCTTTCTAAAGACAGAAGGGTCAATTACACCAAAATTTCTAATTAGTTTAGGGAATTCAGTATGTCTAAAATTATAATGATATATTGTTGTAGTCATTATGCAAAGATTTGCACTCAGATATACATACAGTGACCTCATTTTTATTACAGTTCTTTTATTTAGTTCCACAGCACACTAGCACCGAATACAACACACAGTCTTATTTAAAAGCTGAAAATTTACACAGAATATTAAGTTTTCTTTTTTGATTCATAGATCTTTTGACTCACCTAAATCAGCATGGTCATTATTATCAAAATTTCTTTTGAATTTTTTTCTACTTACTATGTATTTTTGAACAAGTCTTTCATTGATTCTAACAAAAGAATGCACAGTGTTCTGAGATATCACTACATGCATTTTCTTATCTCCTAATATATAATTTATCTGTGCTTACTGTCATCATCTGATCTCTGTACAACACAAGCCAGAAGACTTTCTTGAATTAAATCTGCCTTCAGTGACAGTATGTTAGAAAAATATTTATCCAAGATATTAAATTTATCATTGACAGAGGATGCACCACAAAGTCTGATAGCATATAACTGGAAATGTATATTTGCCACGGTTAATAGCTGTCATTATTTTAAATCTTCACACTGTTTCACATTTGAAATTTCCTGTTTCAGTACTAGCATGGAAGGGCAACACAATGATCTTACCATAGAAACATAGAATGTCTTGGGTTGGAAGGGACCTCAAGTTTCATCTGGTTCCAGCCCCACTGCCACAGGCAGGGTTGCCAATTGCTAGAACAAGTACTAGATCAGGTTGCCCAGGGCCCCATCCAACCCGGCCTTGAATACTCACAGGGATGGAGCATCCACAACCTCTCTGGGCAGCCTATTTCAGCACCTCACCACCCTGTCTGTGAAAAACTTTCCCTTGACGTCTAATCTAAATCTTACTTCCATTAGTTTTAAACCATTTCCCCTTGTTCTATCGCTACCTACGCACAAAAAATTGATTTCCCTTCTATTTGTAATTTCTCCTTAAATATTGGAAGGTTGTAATGAGGTCTCCCCACAGCTTTCTCTTCTCCAGATGGAACAAGCCCAGTTCCTTCAGCCTGTCTTCACAGGAGAGCTACTCCAGCCCTCTTGTGACCCTCCTCTGGACCCACTACAGTAGCTCCACATCTTTACTGTGTTAAGGGCATCAGACCTGGACAGAGTACTCCATATGGGTCCTCACAAGGGCATAGTAGAGAGAGATAATCACCTCACTGTCCCTGCTGGCCCCCCTTCTGTTGGCCTTCCAGTCTGCAAGCATGTACTTTTGACTCATGTTAAGTTCTTCATCTACCAGGACTCCTAAGTCCTTCTCAGCAGGGTTGTTCTCAAGGAGTTCCTCCCCCAGTCTCTGTAAATACCTGAATAACCACAATCTAAGCGCAATGCCTTGCACTTTGTTTTGCTGGATAACCACGATCTAAGTGCAACACCTTGCACCATATTTCATTAGGTTCACATGGGCACACCTTTCGAGTTTATCAAGGTCCCTCTGGATGGCATCCCTTCCTTCTGCTGTATCAACTGCAGCACTTTACTTGGTGCCACCACCAAACTTGCTGTGGGTGCACTCAATCCCATCATCTATGCTGTTGATAAAGATAGTAAAGATTACTGGTCCCAAGACAGATCCCTGGAGAACACCACTGATCATTGGCCTCCAACTGGCGTAGAGCCATTGACATCAACCCTCTGGCTGCAACGTCCCAACCACTTCCTCATCCATTGAGTAGTCTACCCTTTGAATCTGTATCTCTTCAACTTAGAGATAAGGATGCACTGTGGAGACCTTGCAGAAGTCAGGTAGATGACATCAGTTGTCTTCCCTTTGTCCACTGATGCTGTAACTCCTTCACAGAAGGCCACTAGATCAATCAGGCACAATCTTCCCTTGGTGTAGCTGTGTTGGCTGTCACAGATCAACTGCTTGCCCTTCATGTGCCTAAACATCTCTTCCAGGAGTATCTGTTCCATGATCTTCCCAGGCACAGAAGTGAGACTCACTGGCTTGTAGTTCCCTGGGCCCTCCTTCCTCACTTTCCTGTAAATGGGAGTAGTGTTTCCCTTTTTCCAGTCACAGAGGTCTTCAATTGGCAGCCACAACTTTTCATGTATGATGGAGAGTGACTCAGCAACCATGTTAGCTAGTTCAATTAGGACCCTGGGATGCATGTAATCTGGCCCCATTGACTTGTATAAATTCATTCTCACAAGGCAGTCTTAGACTTGCTCTGCTCTTACAGTGGGGGTGAATTTGCTCTCCCAGTTCCCATTTAGAGGTTCAGGGATGTGAGGTTCAGGGATGTGGAAAATACAAGAATTCTGGCTGCCATTGAAGTATGAGGCAAAGAACACATCAAGGACCTCAGACTTCTCTGTATCTGTTGTAGACAATGTTTCTCTCTCATTTACCAGAGTAGTTACTCTCCTTGACCTGTCTCTTCTGACAAATGGACCTCTAGAATCCCTTCATGTTGTTTTTAACATTCCCTGCCAAGTTAAACTTCCATCTGTGCCTTGGCTTTCCTAATCCCATCTCTGCCTGGACAGAATCCCTGTATTCTTCCCAGGTGACATGTCCTTGTTTCCACTTCTTCACAAAAATAGGTCTTCCAAGATACAATTGATGGTGGTTGAATTTTGATTTGTCCTCATTTATGTATTATAGGAAAGCACAGAATTCATGTCTAAGAACCTGTAAAGAAGATGATGGTGTAGAAGAATACCTGAAAGTTATGCATGAAAAAAATACCATATTAATAACTTTAGATATCCTTACATTACATGAAGAGTTAGATATCAGCAACCTGCCTAAATCTCAATTTTGAGGGGAATAGAGGATGTGCCTCTTTTTTTCTTTTCTTTTTTTCCCTTTGTTAATGGAATACGTAAGCTGAGTCACATATGTTCAGATTTGAATAAAAGGTGCATACTAACATTTATTTCTGGAGTATAAGCAGACAAATCGTCTCTCTGTGTGCCATCCTTCAAACCATGGTACCTAATCTAATATGTAATACCTGAAGGCAGCAATTTATTAACATTTGGAAAGTGAGATTTTATATTGCATAGATTACAGAAACCTTTGGGAAAAAAATTATTAGGCCATTTCAGTTTAGCGCAACATGAATTCCTAGACATGGGTCTCAATGTTTTAGCAAGTAAAAATGTGTACTGAATTCAGATATTTCCCAGACAGTCATTTCGCAGCTTGTGATCTAATTCTAGCTCAGCTAGAATGATCTGTTCAGCTGGAAAGGTGAAAAATACATTCATACCATTTGCAAATCACAATCTCACAATTTTTACTTGCTCTTTTTAGATTTTCAGTCAATATTTGCTATAGAAATATGTAATAGATGAAAAAAATACATTTCAGAAAATGTTAATTTCATTAATTTTGACTGGAAGGCTTCCTCTTTTATGCCTTTTTTGGATGCTTTTTTTTTTTTTTTCTTTTGAGAAAGGTATCAATTTTCTCCAAATCATCAACTTACTCCCATAGGTATAGTCATGGTAAGTTTTGAAAAAGTGATGTCATGACTGCCTGAAAGCACACTCTTAAGAAACAAGCTAACCTTTGTGTGGCTCTAAAGGTCATCAATACCTTGGATTTGTAAGGATTATTCATAAATTACTAACAATTATTACTTAACTATAAATTATTAGTAACAATTGGCATTAAAATTAAGAAGTGCTGTCAATATCATAACTTTTAATAATAGAATCATGGTATGGTTTGGATTGAAGGGGACCTTTATGATCACCTAGTTCCAACCCCTCTTGTATAGGCAGGGACACCTCCCACTAGACCAGGTGGCTCAAAGCCCCAGCCAGTCTGGTCTCCAGGAAGAGGGCACCCACAACCCCACAACCTCACTGGGCAACCTGTTCCAGTGTCTCGCCACCCTCACAGTAAAGAATTTCTTCCTGACATCTCGTCTAAATCTATCCTTTTCCAGTTTAAAGCCATTTCCTTTCATCCTGTTCCTCTGTGCCCTTACAAAAAATCCCTCCCCAGATTTTCTGTAGGCCCCCTTCAGATACTGGAAGGCTGTTATAAGGTCTCCTTAGAGTCTTCTCTTCTCCAGGATGAAGAGCCTCAGCTGTCTCTGCCTGTCCCTGTAGGGCAGGTTCCCCAGCTCTCTGATCATCTTCATGGCCCTCCTCTGGAGCTGCTGGAGCAGTTTGTGGATGCCTCCACCCTGGATCCAAGGTATTGATGACTTTTAGAGCCACATAAAAGTTAGTTTGTTTCTTAAGGGTGTGCTCTCAGGCAGTCATGACATCACTTTAAAAAAAATATAATAATCCTTGTAATTTGAAGATGATCCTTTTTTGTCATTAGAGCAAGCATAAATCAGGTGTGTGTAGTAAGACATAGAAAGGAAAAGTAAAATGACACCATCATAAGCAAATGATTTCAAAGCCAAGCGAAATAATAAATCTGTGAGTGACAGTCAAGGATAAAGGAGAAAAAGCACAGTAAATGCAAGAAGGCTCAAAGGCTACTCAAGTGTAGTTTTTTAAATTCATATTTGAGGCTCATTTCCCAGGCCAGTAAATATAAACATAAACAAGCCAACAAAACCAAGAAAACAAACAAAAAATACTCTAACAACAACAACAAAGAACTTGAAACAAACGTGGATGATACCAGCACTAGAAACATGATGGAAGACAATTTTTCAAAAAACAACACAAAACATAGTACAGATTTAGTTCTGAGGAGACAAACACGAAAGAACAGCACCTTTTTTTGTGCTTATTTATAGAGAAATAGCTGCTAGTAGTTCTCCATAGAGTTTGGTAATTTTTCTAAAGAACCATCACTTTTCGGATGTACAAAAGGAATAGAAGGTAAGTAACATAAGGAGATAAAGAGAAATAATGTTCAACTACAGAATGAATCTGGGGGAAAACATAGAGAAGCTAAAGTTGAAGGACACATGATCCCTGGAGGTAGCTAAAAGCAAAGGTTGGAAGCAGTGGATAATGAACTTCCTTGAAGGTTAGCCCCTCAGAAGCTAATCATTAATTACTGAACATGTTTAATTAAACAAAAATTTCTCTAGCAAATAAGAATTCAATTCTGTAGCTGAATGGACATAAACTGCAAGCAGCTAACTCTTTTGATTGTCTGAACTGTAAGTATGACCAAAATCACCATTATGTTGCTAAAAATAAACAGGACAATATGAACAGATCAGTTTAATTATCTTCTTTTGGCATCAGCTGGTTATTGCATTAATATGTAACTTGTTATAATGTTATAATAGTGTGTAATACTATGTTTAAGATTCAGAATCTGCTGAATTAAAAAAAAAAAAAAAAAAGAGTATGCAAAATGTTTAATTTAATAACCGGGTATAATTTCCTGACCCAAAAACATGCAGTCTTAGAGAATGAGCATTCATCATGTTATAAATAGTGACATAATCTCTTCATAAGAAAACAAAAGGAGGGCAAGAAAACAAAAATCTAACAACAAGAAAATCTGAAAATTTACAATCTACCAAATATTTCAGAATACAAGTGCTCCATCTTCTTCTGTCACATTAATCAAAAGGAATTAAAAGTACTTGGATCTGCATGACTCTGAAAAAAAACTATGACAGCTGTATTCAGTCACAGAAAATTATTTTCTCCCATATTCACTCTCTATATATGGGTATGTATATAGTTGCAATGCATACATCACAATGAGCCATATACAAATCCGTGGGACTGGAGTATTGGGTTTATTCTGCCTTCTAAACTTACATCAAAATACCTTGCACAATAATGCCTTGAACATTTGACTGTTATATTTGTGGAAAAATTGCTCAGACACTCTGGGACGTTTCTGATGACAGTCGCTGGTGGAAGAGCTTTTCCTTTGTTTCTTTTGCTATTCTCAAGGTGGAGAAAAAGAAAGTGGAATGCTGGAATATATGTATTAAAACAATAACAGCACCAAAAAAAAAAAAAAAAAAAAAAAAAAAAGACAGCAAAACAAACACCCCCCCTTTTCTTTAAGTGTCATCTCAGTTACACTTAGATTGTCAGAAATAAATGTGAAGATTTTCAATTCCATGCTGTTAAAGCAATCCACACATTTTTGTTCTAGCACACTTCTCCACTTCTCTAAAGAAATAAGCTAAGAATAGTAGGTGTACTGCATAACATTCACATAGAAAGGATTATGTGTGCTTACAAAGACAGTATTTGTTTTCATCTATGTACCCAAGTTTTACAATGAAAAATGAGTAGGCACTGAATCACAGCTGGAATATACGATACAGAGGTCGAATGGTCACCCTTTTACAAATAGTCGTGAGTAAATTATGTTCTTTTGTCACAGAGATTAACTGCTTAGGCACCAGAATTATCAGATACATGACTTCCTTTCAGAAATTACATTAAAAATGCATTTTTACAAGAAGCATTTATGCCATGAGTCCTCTAATTGCAGGTTGTTTTTTTTATCACTGTGATATGTTAAATTATTATTGCTACAAAAATTGTGCAGAGACAGAATTTTTGGTCAGTATGACTCCTAGAAATATTGAAAGACAATTCTAACACTGATAATATTTCCAGTTCTGAACCCAAGTAGACAAAAAAATGTTACACGCATTTTCATCTGGGAAAGAAAATTAAGGCATCTAGGGATATTGATTGATTTTTCCTTGGAAAATGCTTGTGCACAAGGGAGATGGGCAGTAATGAGAGAGGAAGGAGGGGAGGGTCAGAGGGAGATTTCAAGAAAACTGGAAATACAATTAGGAGAATAATAAGCATAAGATCCTCACCAAAATACTCTTTATTCTTAGTATGACTAGATACAGAGTATAAAACTGCGTGGGAAAGCAAAGCAAAACAAACAAACAGCAATAACAATAACAATACACCCTATTTTGATCAACATTCTTTTGTATATTGTATGATTTTTGTGTATTGATTCCAACTTTATAAATAGTGATTTCTTCATGAGTTTGGAGTTTTAATGTTACACTTAACTTTCCTTACTTTAAGACTGAAGATTGCTTTGAGAACTCCAGTCATTCCCAGTGTCTGATGACCAGATTTGGTTTTTTTTCCTCCTTCATCTCCACTGGTGTCCTCTGTTTTACCTGGCAACCTTCTTAAAAGTAAATATTGTGCTGTTTTATTATTATTATTATTATTATTATTATTATTATTATTATTATTAAACTTTATCTTTTTTAATGTGGCTGTGGTCAGCATAAAAGATACAAGTAGAAGATCAGGAGATCATCAGCTTGGTTATCTTGAATCCAAAGCAGGAAAAAAAGCAACAAAAAAAAGAAAGAATAATAATAATAATAATAATAAAACAGAAAAAATACTCACAACAAAACCAATGCTAGAAAACTGGGAAAAAAAAAAAGAAAAAAGAAAAAAAGGGAAAGAATAGAAAACCAGCCAAAAAACCAATGAGAAAATGAGCAGTATTGTAAATTCTTTATCGTGTTGTACTGTTAAGGAAAAAAAAATAAATCAAAATGTCTCATGCTCCACATTTACTTTCTTAATTCTTTTGTTATTGATACTGATGTTTGTAAGTAGTATTTTTTGCTGTACATCCAAAATCTGATATTTTAAGAAAAGAGAAAAAAATAAAAAGGTGTATAGAAAAGCTTATTAGGATGCACATCAGGAAGTGTTTGAGGTTTCAGTGAGTGGATAAATTCACCAATATTTCAACTTCCTAGTTCTTATCCTTAGTTTTACTGCTAGAATGAAAGATAAGCAGCCTATAGTGTGTCCCATGAAAATTAAATCAGTGTTTCTTTCTCTGACAGATTGAGTGAAATTTCATTAACATTTTAATTATATTTATAGAAAGAAATGTAAATAAATCCTAAACTTATATAGCTTTGGGTTCATGAAAAGCAAAATAGTTTAAAAAAGATTAATTTTGAGATTTGTAAGGAAAGCAGCAACTTGTTTCTTGAAGTCGTGGATGAACAGATAGTATTTTAGGAAGTTTACTAAAGGAAACTTTACATATAATAATGTGTGTTTTTGTTATATCCTATTCTATCCTATCATATGTTATACATTGCACTATATTATAGATCACACTACATTACATTATATTATGTTATATTGCGTAACATTACCTTAATAATATTATGATTTTCAATGGTAGTAGAAAAATTACATCCTTTTTCTACTAAAAGTTAAGATTTTTGAATAACAAAAACATAATAATCATAGAGTTCATGGCAGTAAATAATACAAGCATTAGAGAACTTGGAAATGGTAACTAATAATTTAAGATAAAATATTAAATGATGAAACTGTTATGCATTCCTTTGAAAATATACAGAAAAACAGTGTTTGGATTCATTACCCATAACTTGGGATTTTAAAAACTAGATATGTATGCTAATCATTCTAAACTCCCCCAACAGTTATTGTAAAGAAATAATCATGTCTAGAAAGATATTTTTCCAATCCTAATAAATGTGTATGTAATTGCAGAAATCTTTTTGAAAAGTTTTTAGTGATTCCTGCTGACTTTAAAAGGTTTGAACCATCTGAAAACAAGTAGAATTAAAAATAAAATAAAGAAAATGAAATAAAATAAAAGGTCTCTGAAGGACACTTATATGACTTTAATATTCCAGGCCTTCCTGTTCTTCAGTACAATAGTAGAATTTCACATGCTTTTGATAATTTTACTGACACGAAGTTAAGCCTTTCCATACAAGTTAGATTATCTCTTCTGCTCCAGATTCAGGATATCTATACATTCATTTTGCTTCATTTCTGAGATAAATTCAGAAAGCACAGAAAAAACATTGGACTTTGAATCCAGCTACAGGAGGTTACCTGCTTAACTAAGATCTCAAGCATGTCTGAATAAAAAACTGGTATTCTGTACTAGTCCCACATTTTCTCCAAAAATGTATCTTTACAAAGAATCTTTGTGCTTTTATACTTACAGTGATGTATATGGCCACATGTTCTTGTGGGAATCAGGGAAACTGTGTGCAATTGCAGAAAGAGTAGATTGTAGAGAAATAACAACAAAGAGTGACTTGGTCTGCATGAAGCAGTAAATGAAATAGATCATACAGGGATATGTACATTTTCATGTTTTCTGTTATGCTTCTTTTAAGAAACGTACAGCAGTGTAGGAAGTAGTAGAAAGAATTAAAACTGTAGTTTTCCTCTTGGATTTGTGCTGGGAAGAAATCCTTTTTGAAAGTGCTTTTTACATGAAATGATGACTACAGTAAGGAAGAATTCATTAGATCACTGGAAGTTTTATTTAGTGTTATGTGAGATGCAGAGACACTGAAGAGTATACTAAAAATCAGCTATATTCTCAAGACACATTCATTGGATCGAACCTCTTATATTTTACTAGAATTAAATAATCCTATGCTGCTATGGTGCCCCTTAAACTTAAGAACTAACTGGTGACCAGTGTAATAAGATTGGGTTAATAAGATGGACAGTTGGCTGAATATGAGCCAGCAGTGTGCCCAGGTGGCCAAGAAAGCCAATGGCAACCTGGCTTGTATCAGGAATGGTGTCGTAAACAGGACTAGGGAAGTCATCCTGCCCCTGTACTTGGCGTTGGCGAGGCCTCACCTCGAGTACTGCATTCAGTTTTGGACACCTCAGTACAGAAAGGATATTGAGGTGCTGGAGCAGGTCCAAAGAAGGGCAACAAATCTGGGGAAAGACTTGGAGACTATGCCCTACGAGGAGCAACTGAAGTAACTGGGGCTGTTTAGTCTGGGGAAAAGGAGGCTGAAGGGCTGAGGGAGACCTTATTGCTCTCTTCCAATATCTGAAAGGTGCTTACAGCAGGAGCGGGGTTGGTCTCTTCTCACAGGTGACAGGATTAGGGGAAATGGCCTGAAGTTGTGCCAAAGGTGGAAAGACTTCTTTACAGAAGGGGTGGTTAAGCACTGTAATAGGCTCCCCAGGGAGGTGGTTGAGTCACCCTCCCTGGATGTGTTTAAAAACCATTTGAATGTGGTGCTCAGAGACATGATTTAGTAGAGGGTTGTTAGGGTAGTATGGTCAGGTTGTGGTTGGACTCAATGATATTTAAGGTCTTTTCCAACCTGAGCAATTCTATGACTCTGTGGTTCTAAATTGGGTCAATGATTTTTTTTATCAGTCTGCATCAATCTATTGTGTCACTGTTTTATACTAATATTCTAGTCTCACTGAGACAAGGACTATCTTTGTCTCTTACACTTGTGTAGCACTTAACGTGAGTAATTTATTATTCAAGACGAAGATTCTCTGACACCACAGTAGTATAAATTACTGTAATTTCATAATTCTTTATGAAACAATTCAAAATTATTGGCAAACAGACTACTCTTCAGAGCCTAAGGATGCTAAACAAATTCATGTGAGGCAAGGCTCAGTCAGACAATTTGAGTGATTCACTTAAACAATGCAAGATTGGGATGTAATTGCTGCCAGAGCATTTGACAAATATGTAAAATGCCAACTCCTGCTGGTTCTCAAAAAACCTGAGCGGTTCCTTGGCTCCTGTTTTGATTGCTATGGTTAGAAAATGAAATTAATTCTTCTGTAAAAGGCTAACGTATAAAAGTACAGTGATGTTAGGAAAATATCCTGGGTGACAGGACTTTTGGAAAAGATGGAGCTGGTTATTGACTTTGAAATATCTGAAGGTACATGAGGAAACGAAATACTAAAATTAAAAATGTGTTTGAGCATACAAAATCAACAAGTGCTAAATATTTCTAGAATATAAATCAGACGTAATCTTATCTTGTAATAGATGATCTCAGAAATAGAAAGTTCTAAACTTTCCTGAAAGTGCCAGAATTAATAGGTTTAACATGAACTACTTTACATGAACCATGTTTTGTGTTCTCACTCCTCCAAACAATCATTTATAAAGGTATTTTTGAGAGCTTTTACTACAGGCACATTTTCTGCTAAATGATGCTGCAAACCAGCCAATTCTGGTCCCCCTCACCACCCCCATGATTCCTAGGCTCATCAGTGGGTCCTGCCTCATGCTTGCCAGCAAACAAGTACTTGTCATCTCTTTCCCAGGGGTAGTAAGTGAGCCTCCATTCAGCAGCTCCTCACCCCTTCCTGACTACAGCCTCTTGCCCACTCACACCACCCAGCAGCTGGGACCCTATTACAGGCAGCTACAGTGGGATTTAACAAGGAGACAGAATGGGCTGTGAGGATGAATCCCAGGGTTAAGTTAGATCAGTATGTGGACTGATCATGGCTGTGCATAGCCAGATCCCATACCTCTGTCTGTTTCCCTTCTGCTGCTCCCAGTCCTATCACCTGAATATTTTATCCTACATTTTACATTATCCTACTGGCATTCTGCTCAAAGGTTTCAAAACCCCATACTCTTGTTTCCTCTTTCTTATGCCTTACAAGATCCAGGATGACTCTCTCCAGAACTTTGCCTGGGGCTTCCTAATGGCCATCCATGTGGGAATGGGAGCTTTTCATATTTGGCATCTTCTTTCCTGTCCCATGTCTGTCAGATTAGCATCTCTGTGTCTATTTGATTCTCACTCCACCTTTTACTTTCCTTTGCACTGAGAAAACTACACACCTGTAACATTTCTAGTCTATGACATAATTTTATGAAATATTTGAAAATATGAACAATAGGCAAATCTAGAAATCAATAGTGAGATTTATTGCTCACTATATAAGACTAACAGACCTCAGGAGAAGTACAGCATTTTCTATCTATCCCAAGACATCTTGAATAGCTTGGAGCATGCAAAATGTCATACAAGTCCAAGGTTAGCAAAACTCTCATCGGGAATTATTGTAGATTGTAAAAATAAATAAAAACTGAGTGAGTAAATATGTGAGCAAAGACTAGGAGGAAATTAAGTGCAATACAAGGTAGGAGAATATATTCTTTATTTATTATCTCTCCCTTCTTCTCCTCTGCCCCGTCCTCCTCCCAAAATTCTATTATATTAGCAAAATTATGTTAAAGTCCTGAAAATTAATTTGAGCATTTTCCTTACCAAAATCTGGCTCAAATGCTTTTGAATCTCATCAAAGATGTTAGCTGAATTTAATTTGAGCATACATATTTTTCTGTATATAATAATTGCTCCTTAAGAAATGAAATACACTTTACAGATGAGTCTAGGACTTTCTTTAGAATAAGGATACCATACTAGCCCTCTGTATGATACTTTTATCAATGGAAATATGATTTGAATGAAGCTTTTTGCTGCAACCATATAAAACATGGTAATGAATATGTATTATAAAGTGCTGTAATTTAAATAAGTACTTGGTGATTTCCAGTCTTGCAATTCAAAAATTAATGTTCCTATGAAACAAAGGAATTTATTCATTACATGTTTAAATGAAAAATATTACTAAAAAAGGCAGTCTACAGGAATCCCTTATGACAGTTTGGAATGGAAATATATTTCCCTTTATTTCCATCTGTTATGCATACGGTAAAATTCTTATGTACATAGAAACAATTTTGGTAACAGTGAATTCTGCTGATAAATGGGTATCAGAGTGGTTTAAAATTAGGACAAGACATGAAAACTTCCTCATTATAAATTGAGTAACCTGTAAATGAGACAATGTATTTTTCTGACAGAATTATTAAACTTTATCATAATTGTCATCTTTCCCTGTATTTGATAAACACATTTTCTCAGGGAGGAAAAGGTATATGGGAATTGGATCTTAGATAATACTGTATGGGCAATTTTCTGTTCTCAATAACTGTTAACTAAGAGATCATATTAGGCTGATATGGCAGACATCATTCTTTTTGTTTTCTGAGTTGCTGTACTATGAATTTAATTAAATTTGTTTGAAATATTTTGTGTATCAGGATGCTCAATCTTGTACATTGTCTGTTTTTCTCAGTTTTCTCTTTTTTCTATGGGTACTTCAACTGCTGTGCAGTTTCTAATTTGCAGCTCAAAGTTCCAAAGGCTTTTTAGTCTGATGTCTTATAGTCTGCTACAGCTGTTTGAATATGTACACTACAGTTTTTCATCATCACTGGATAATTTTCTGGACTCTCTTGCCTTCCACATACCTCTCTCTTTGTTATCATTCTTTTACTGATTTGCATTTTTCTGGCTAGCTCTCATTTTGTTATCTTGTGTATGCACTCTTCTAACGTCCACAGGTAATCACTGTCTGTTTAACCAGTTACCTCTAGCTTTGAGACTTGTCTAAAACAAATCTGAAACAACATCAAAATGATTTTTTAATTAAGGCATAACATAAAAGTTTGGAAGCCTTTATCTTTGAACTATAGCAACACAGTTTATGTCTTTTTAATGAAGCCTTATATTGTGAGTATAATGAATAATCCTTATAAAGAAGATAATATAGTTGCTAAGTCTTAGGGATTGCCAACTGTTGTAGATGTGGTGGCTCAGGGAAGTTCTCCAGCCCTTGGCAAAATAATACAACCATTGTAGTTACATCTGCAGGTCCACCCAATAGCAAAGGTGACCACATCATCTCAATTTATACACACACATTCACTCACAGACATATGTGTACTACAGTAACACAGGTGATTACACAAGTCAACACAGGGCCAGGGCAGTGTCTTATAGACAACCACATAAACAGAAAAAAGCAAAAACGTGTCGGCTCTCTTCCTCCTCTCTAGATGGTCAGGACTGAAGTGTACTCACATAGATGCACTCACATATGCATACTATACATGACTGCCTCCAGTAACTGGTCTTCAGCTCTCAGTTTGTCTAGTATCTGACCCCTCTCACCACTTCTACTTTTGTGTCCCCTCATACACCTATATTTCATTTTCCCCCTCCAACAGCCTGTGCTCAGACATCTTTTACTTGCTGGTTTGTCCAGCCTGAAGTTCATGAGTGTTCATACACACTCAGGAGAGACAGGGAACCCTCATGGAAGAGAAGTAGGAGTATGTTTTCTCTCCCTCTGTTTTTCTGTACTTGTTCCTCACTGATCCACCTTGATCCCTCCCTTCCCCCATCTTTGGTCCTTCACCTAAATATCCCATAAAAGGATTTACATTATCTCAAAATACATTTCCCTCCTAATGAATCCTTAATCTCTTTACTTAACTTCCTTCAGTCTGACTTGTGCCCTGGGCAGCTTATTTGGTTGACTCCTCTTGGTGAATTACTTGCAGAGAACTAATGGGTTTCTTTTGACAGACTTAAGAACAACCAATTTACTGTCCCTTAATGTTTACTGATCAAGTTTTTACTGCTTAGGTTATTCAGTCACCAAATGTGTTCAATTTGTTTAGTATTTTTTCAGATCCCCTAACCTAATGTGAAGTACCAGATGGGATCTTGAAGCTTACAAAAAAGCTTAAATATTCCACCCCCACTCCTCTGGATAAATATCAGTATAAAAAGTAAAAGTAGAAGATAGCACCATAGGGTTTGAATTTATTTTTTTCCTGAACAGAGACCATGTAGTTCCAGAGAAAGTTGACATGGCACCAACTAAGCACACCTAAGGAGTAATAGAGGGTTCAGTAAAATTGGTCCCAAATTTCAATTCAGTAAAATTGGTCCCAATGGAATAAATGAGAACTGTCTGTCTTCAATGAATCTCCTAGAATAAGTCTAAAAATCATTAATTATTTGTACTAATAAAATTAATACAAATTATTTTAAACAATTATTAAACAGATGGGCAAATACCACACACAGAGGTGTTTTTTATACACTGACCTAACATGAGAATGTTTGAAGTGGCCAAGATTGTTGACTGCAAAGACAACACACTGGTATGATAGATATGAATTAATCAGTACTTATTTACTTTTTACCTGAACTGTAAAAGCAATTCTAGATCTCTGCAGCAAGTGGTATGGGTGATTTTTAGAGTAGCAGCTGGTTAACAGATAGGAAATAAGTGTTTACAGGTAAGTGATTTGTTACCAACTGTAGAAGAACTACTAGAAATACAATCTGAATGTTTGAACTGCAATCTTTTCAATTAAACATATTTCTATATTTTCCAGAAAGAAGCATAATAATGAAAGAACACAGGAAATGACTCAAATTTGGTTGGGACTGCCATATCTAACAATGATTGATAGATAAAATTCAGTGTCAGGAGTTCGTGTCTATATATTTACATACACCATCAGACTAAATCATCACTTAAACATAGAGAAAGATACATTAAAAACTGAATTAAACTTTATTAAAGCAGTGACAATAGTTAAAACTCTCTTAAATGCTATTTTTTTTTTCCTTTGAATAAAAGATGATTTTGGAAAACATTTTTGATCACATTTATTAATCTCTTATTTTGCTCAATATTGTGTCAAATTTGTTTTGGACTCAAACAGTAAAATTGCCTTAAAATTCTTCCCCCCACAAAAAATGTTTGATTACCAATATGCTAAATGCACAGATAGATAGGCATTTTAGGATATGCGCTACTATATATTAATATGTACATACTCATAGAAGTTACATAATTATTACTTCTCCCAGATTTGAATGATTTCCTAGTTGATATATTGGAAGATATTTTATTAAATTTTAAATAATTCTAACTTAATTAACAAAAGCAAGAACAAAAAGGCACTTTTTTAAAAAACAGCTGAAGTTTTAAAGTATAATCAGAAATGTATCTTGGTTATAAATTATATATAAATATATTTAGAGGATTGGCATAAGTAGTATATTTGCTACCTTGATTATCATTCAGAAACTAAAGCCCTGGCAGACAAAAAGGAGTTCAGAATGCAGTCAAACATATGATTAGGTCATCATTTTGTTTCTATATAGTTCATGACTGGTGGCAGCCATCTAGATTGCTAAAATATTGCCCTTGGCAAACAGAAGATAGAATGTCTTCTAAATTTCAAGTCCAACCTCATTTGAAGTGACATCTTAAACTAAAAACAACATTTTTTTCTTCTCAGAAACCTGCAATACTGACCTCACAAGCAGCAGAAAAAAAATGCTCTCTCTGAGTCATTAGAACCATTATAGAGAGACTGAAGACTATTAAATAAAATTTACTGAAATATTCATTTCACCCTGAATTTCTTGCACTGGTAGATCAGTCTATCCAATAATGGGTTTGTCAGAGTAAATGAGGTAGAATACCATTGTCTTGAATGAGAAAATGCACTGTCTTAAACTTATCACAGTAAGAAAGGACATTATACATGGGAAGATCATGGAGCAGATCCTCCTAGAAGCTATGTGAAGGCATATATGAGACAGAGAGGTGACCCGAGGCAGCCAGCATGGCCTCCCCAAGGGCAGATTACGCCTGACCAATCTGGTAGCTTTCTATGATGGAGTCATGGCATCAGTAGACAGGGGAAGGAGACGGATATAATCTACCTGGATTTCTGCAAAGCCTCTGACATGGTCGCTCACCACATCCTTCTCTCTAAATTGGAGAGGTATGGATTTGAGGATGGACTGTTCGATGGATTAAGAACTGGTTGGCTGGTTGCAGCCAAAGGGTTGTGATTAATGGTTCTGTGTCAGGTTGGAGGCTGGTCACAAGCAGTGTCCCTCAGGGGTCGGTCTTGGGACGGATGCTCTTCAACATCTTTATCAGTGATACAGATGATGGAATTGAGGGCACTCAGTAAGTTTGCAGATGACACCAAGTTGAGCAGTGCACTCGATCCATTGGAAGGAAGGGAAGCCATCCAGAGTGACCTGGACAGGCTGGAGAAGTGGGCCTGTATGAATCTAATGAGGCTCAACAAGGCCAAGTGCAAGGCATTGCATGTGGGCCAGGGCAATCCTAGGTATTTATACAGACTGGGAGAAGAAATCCTTAAGAGCAGTCTTGTAGAGAAGGACTTGGGGATCCTGGAGGACAAGAAGCTGGACATGGGCCAGCAGTGTGCACTTGCAACCTGGAAGGCCAACTATATATATATATACACACTATTCTTTCCTTAATGTAGAGGGCTGTGGCTCCTCCCCTCCTTCCTTGACTGTCCCATCTGAATAACTTATAGCTGTCAATAGCCATGCTCCAGTCATGGGAATCATCCCACCAGGTTTCAGTAATGGCAAATACACCATGATTTTCTATTAGCATGGTGCCTTCCAACTCTTCCTACTTGTTTCCCAAGCTGTGTGCATTGGTATAGAGACACTTCAGCTGGGCAGCTGACATTGTCACCTTACTGGAGGATAACTCCTTAATACCTATGAATTTTACTTGATTTTCTTTACTGCCTTCTCCAATTGTCTCAGTGGTCCATGGTTCATTGTCAGGCAAGTTCAAGTCCGTAGCAGTGTTGTCAGCATGTCTCAGAGCAGCAGGTTGAGACCCTCCTCAAGTATCCTGTCCTTCTAACCTAGCTATGCTTTCCCACACCTCATTGTGGGCAGTCTCACTATTACTTCCATCTCTCTTCAAACTTAGTTTAAAGACCTACCAATAAGCCCTGCTAACTTTTCCCCAGAGACCCTTTTACCCCTTGGAGAAAGATAAAACCCATCTTGTGCCTGCAGGCTCAGTGCCACATAGGGCATCCTGTTGCCGAAAAGCCCAAAGTTTTGCTGGTAGCACAAACCATAAAACCTAGCATTTATAGATAGGATCTTTCTATTTCTTTCAGTGTCCTTATCTAGTACAAGAAAGAAAAAAATGACTTGCAACCTTGATTCCTTCAGCAGACATGCCAAGACTCTGAAGTCTCTTTTGATTGCCCTTGAACTACTTTTAGCCTTCATCACCCTGGAAGTGAAAAAGCAGTAAGGGGTTGGTTGTATCATGCTAGGCAGTTTCTTGGTGGTATTCTTCACCTGCAGCCCCAGAAAAGCAGCATACTTCCCTTAGATGAGAGTTGAACATATTGGGCATCAAGTTTCCCACAGGGAGAAGTTGCCTGCAACTAACAATTCTCTCTTCTTCTTTGAGGATGTAACCTCAATATATATATATACGCACATATACTTATTTACATTATAATGTTTAGGAAGTAACTAAAATAGAGCATCTATTCTGCATTTTGCTTCAATCAATATATATCACCTGTAAACCTTCAAAAACTTAAAAGCACTCAAAGATTAAACTGAAAAATCTTTGAAAGAAAGCACCTTTGAAAGAACCAAAAGGATATTTGAGATAAGATTTTTCATAATTAAACATTAACTGAGTATCAGTAATGAAAGAGCACATTATCTTCAAATATCTCACATGCTTTGATTGTCAGTAGAATAAAATGTTCTGGGATAGTAATGTTCTTTAGAATAGGAATAATAAAAGTAACGGCAGTTTCTTTTTCCCTCTACCACAAAGAAGTTATCCCTTTTGCTTGTAAGTGAATGGTCTACTGCTTTATGGCTTATCAGTCCCCTTCTTTCACTCTAAAATAAGAACAAAATTTTTAATTTATCACATGTAGAAATGATGTAAGTACATATAAACAATATAAATAAGTATGTTAGTTTACAGCATGTAGAATCCTGTAGTTAAAAAAAAAAAAAAGAAAAAAAAAGAAAGCTTATGGGAACACTTCACAGTAATGCTTTGACTTCAGTTCTTGATGCTTTATCCTTAGATGGAGAAGTATTTTCTGATCTTGACACTAACCTTTCAAATCCTTGGCCAGCTTCAATAGTAACTGCATTTAAGATTGTTTCTTAGTCTGTCACAGCTCACATTGGTACTGTTGTGGTGGAGTTCATATTGAAGTTCAACCAAAAACTGAGTACAAGAAAAATGTTAACCTGCCTTCTTAATCAGATTTTTCTTTCAAGAGAATAGTGACTATCTTCAGACTATGAAGGAAGATAGGTTTTATGTTATATACTGAAAAGAACTTGAATCATGAGTGGTAAATGCTGCTTACATTTCAGGACTGTATCCATACATTATTAACAGTTGCTTTAGAAATGCATAAAATAGAGATGAAGGGAGAAGGAAAAAAAAAAGAGAAAAAGAGAACAAGAGGAAAAGAAAAAGAGAAAAAGGAAAAGAAATTAAAAAGAACAAAAAAGGAAAATTAAAAAGAAAAAGAAAAAAATATTAAAAAAGGAAAAAAAGCATGTGAAGTAGATGAATATTACCCAAATATAACAGGAGTTCACAACTTCTTAAATTTTAAAATGATTGTGAATAAAATAGTAAAAGAAAACCTTGATGGTCCAAGTAGGAGGTAAATAAAGGTAAAGATTGGGAAATCTTATTCTTGGTCCAGCACTTGGAGAGAATTGCTGAGAACCTGTCATGGTTTTATGATTTTTGGTTATCAGTATTCCACATCACAACATCATGCAGTGTACTGGGAGTTAAGGAGCAAATGCTTTAGTTCCGGGTACCTGTCTGGAAGAGAAGAACTACGTTCCCCAAGAGCCTTTTCGAGTACTGTTATCATTCCTGCTCAAGGGAACAGATATAAGGGCGCAGGTCATCTGACTTGTCCCTCTTCTTGTCTCGCCGTGTTCCCTGTCGGATCGGCTCGCTACTGCTGCGCCCGACTGCACGCAAGGCTTCAGTATTAGCGTAAGGCCTTTGGCTCTCGGACAATCTTTCTCTCAATTATTGTTGATTTATATTGTATTATAGCGTGTTATCTTACATTCCGATACTATATTTAGTAAATTAGTTTGTTTCTCCTCAGATCGTTGCCGCTGTTTTTAATTATTTTGGGGTCCCCTGTTTCCCTTCCTGGAGGCGTGGATTTTGCGAAATCCCTCCGCCCCACTAGTCGCGGAACCGGGCCGGACCAGCCCTTAAACCGTTGACAGAACCGTGAACAGAGCTAAACAATTCCTTACTTCTCTTCCTCTGCCTCTGGTAACTATAGCAGAATCTTCTGTGAGAGGTTGCCTTCTTAAGTTTCTCTTTGTGAATTTGATGATTAAATATCTAATTATCTACCATCTTTGTATAACTGTTCAGTTGAGGAATCCAATTGCAGTAGACAACAAAAAGAAATTTTTAATCAGTACTGGGATAAACATATTATTTTGTAGATTTAGGTCCAATCAGCTTTTTTGCAAGTCACCAGGACTTTTCTGGCACTGTTGGAGAATTACTTCAGATATCTGTAATTCAGCAATTCAGCCAAAGTGGAGAGTTTCACTATGCTTTTTGGTGCACAGATAAATAACCAAATAAAAATTTGTGTGTTATTTGACAGTTTAAGAACAACACATCCTGATGAAAAGACCATTAATGAGAATTAGGCTAGTTTGCTTTCAGTTCAAAATGACTTAATTTTGATGTTACTGCTCTCGTCATAAAGAAAAAGAAGCTTATGGTGTACAAAAGGAAGAAGAATTGATTAGAAAGCCTCTAACAGTATTAGGATGTTAAATCAAATAAAGTAAATGTACAGTATGAGCAATTGAATCCTCTGTAGTCAAATTATATTTGCTATATCATTTTACAGTCCTTATTGAACGTGAAAGAAGGAATACTCTGTTTCATAAGCAAGTTGCACCACTAAATGAGAGCTAGCAATCAATTAGAGGTCTAAAAGAATCATAAACAATTTAACAAAGTTTTGGATATTCTAATTGCTTGTGATTCTCTTTTATAATCACTTTCTAACAAAATTTCTCTGCTTCCCCCCCCACACCCCTCCCAAGTGTCTGAGCATTGTGTACATTCTCCAGGGAAATCAGAACCCAAATTAAATTTTCAATTAAAAATACAAACATCTGTGTCAGAAGTACTTAAATTATACGATAACAAAAGACTTAGGATTTATTGTTTGTGTCTTTTTGGTCTAAAAACAATGTAGATATTGTTTACAAGCCTTCCATCATCATATCTGAAATATAACTTTGCATATTAATTATTTCATGCTGAAAATAAAATGAGAAGTAAAAATGATATTAACAAGACAAACTGCAAATATTCTAGGCACAACAAAATAACAACTGCCTAGTTTCATTCCTCCCAAGAAACTTCATTTAGCAACTCTACCTACCATTAACAAACATCTACATCATGAAAAAAAGTTTAATTTACAAACAAGTCAAAGAGACCAATGTGTAGAATTTGTGCAAACAAACAAACAAACAAACAAACAAAAACCCAACAGATAACAGAGAAAAGGAAATCAAGATTTTGCATTTGAGAAAGCAAAACCTTTGGGGACAGTCAGAAGAAATGCCACACGTCCATAGTTCCCCTTTTATCTACCACTTGTTTTATCCACAACTGTCCAGATTTTATCTACAATTTCAGTACGTTTTTTTGTTGTTGTTGTTGTTGTTTGTTTGTTTGTTTGTTTTTCCCATATAAATACAGCATAGAAAGAAATACTAGCTAGAGGTGTACAAACAAGAGCTGCCTGGAACTCTTGTTATAGTATACCTTTCTCCTTCAAGGGTAATTCTAAATACCAAAGTAGTCTCATACAGATTAAATAACTCCTTTAACATATCTTTATTTTGCTATTTGAGATCAAGCAAAAGACATCATAGTCAATCCACTGGAATTCAGTAGATGACTTCCCTACCAAAATGAACTTCCCCACCAATATTCCATTCAATTTTGTTGCTATGTGACAGATGGCAGCAGAGGAGCAGTCTGACACAATGGTATCTCACATGGAAGTGCGAATGAAGCAAAGGTGTGGAATTGAATTCCTCCAGGAGGAAAAAATTCACCCACTGACATTTACTGATGCTTGCTGAACATTTATGGATAACAAGCAGTGGATGTGAGTACAGCGAGGTTGTGGACAGTGCATTTCAGCAGTAGTAGCAGCAACAGTATGTCTCCTTTACTGGTACAGATTTTTATGAGTGTCCTGGTGAAAATGCATAGCTAGTGGTGGTGATTATGCTGAAAAATGATAATTTGTTCTATCAAGCAGCGTTGTGTTCTTTGTATCTGTTGCAATTTCAGTGGAAATAAATGGGAAGCATTACTTTTGGAGTGACTTACTTAAATGGAGGGGCTTGCATTAGCATGTTATTAACAAACATATTAAAGCTCTAACTCTCTTCCTATGAGCTACAAAAATCTGTGTAGTCATAGGTGGTAGACTATTTGCATATTCCTGCTTAAAAGTGCTTGCTAGCTTCCATGTTCAGTTTGTAAGGTTATACAGAGTCCTGTGAGTCTGAAAGCTTATGCTCCAGATAGTCCTGTTGCTGTGATTATGGGCTTTAAGTCTACATAATTAGCATGCTCTTGAATACAGTCTTGCGCTGTGTTTATGAGATAGAACTCTACAGCTATAATTGCCTTGTATTATCCCTCAGCAATATCTATACACCAAGTTCAGAGCCTTAGCTATGACTGAATAATGAAAGATAATACTAAAATAATTAGCCCCCTGATCTTGCATTAAATAGCATAACTTGAAAGCAGCTCATGACCTGCTCTTTTCCTGACATGTATTCCAGTAACTAACAAATCAAATGTAATGTCATTATGGAAAAAAATAGTCGTCATCCATCTTCTCGTGATAACTTCATAAAGGTGGTAGGTGAAAATGAGTGGAAGAGGAGAATGACATCTCTGAAGGGTAATTACCCTCCCGTTTGCTAAAAAAATGCTATGTTTTCAAGTCTACATAATTATTTCCTGCATTACCTACATCAGTTGGAATGGTTTTACTCTTTCACTGTAGTTCTTTTTGCACATTATTTGTTGTCAGATAATATTAAAGTGTTAATATGGACAATAATGACAAAGATATAGAGAAAAAGGAATGATTTTTTATCATCATCCTGCTTCATTTGTCACTCATATTTTATCCTTGTAATATGAAAAAGAAAATAAAGCGGTCCAAGGATCTTTCTGTGCTGTCAAGACTACATGGCATGTTACAGCTTGTATCACATACCTCAGGCTTCTCCCTCTGAGCAGAGTTCATATTCCTGAGAAAGGCCTATGTTGTTTTCTGGGTATTCACTTGTGCCCATACTGTGAAGAACTGGGATTTTTTTTTTTTTTCTGGGTAAATGCCTGCAGGTCTTTTTGTGACCTAGAGCATGCTCATAGCACAGTATGCATGCTGTGTATCAAAGAATAAGAAATGCTAGAAGGAAGCCTGGGGACTGACTCAAGTCTGAGACCTGGTATAGTCTGGTCCTTACTGTGTACAGGAACAATTGCTCAGTTTTCTCAGGGACTAAACTATCAATTCCAGAAGGGTTCCTGATAGTCATTTAGCTTAGAAGTACTATAGACAGTGAAACAGAAGGACAAGAAAAGTCAGTGACAGTGTAGGAAACCCATAAATAGAAGTAGTATATATATTTCCTGATAAATCTGTTGGGTATTACATACCAACAACAGCTAGTCCAATCTTGATGAAGTCATACATAAGGTAAGAGCACTTTCTTTTTTCATATTCTAATCTTCCTGTTTGAGAAGCAGTATGTAAACTGATTCTTGAACTGAAGCACATAAATGGCTGACAGAATCCCAAGGTCTTTCTAGTTTAAATTTTATTTGATATTTATGGGTGATAAAAGCACTATGGCTTGAATTTACAAAAGCTTTAGACAGGCATCTCTCTGATTGCAAACTGACATTCAGGTAACTAATGCTCATCTCACCAACGTATAAAGACTGCTAAGACTGCTATTCAAAATGCTTTACTCGTGCTTTTTTTTTTTTTTTTTTCCCTTTCTTTTTAATTCACTGTTAAAGAAATATAGAAAGTGATAATTACTCTTCAATTCTGATTTCTTCTTTTTTGTTGATTTATTTCTTAATTTCTACCTCTACCAATGTTCTAATTTTGCTACAGTTAAGAGATTGTCTTCATTCTGAGACTGAATATGCTGTGATACAGGGACAAGTCTTTTTGAGTTATATATACTCTTCTCCAGAAACTGAACTATGATCACAAAGCACCTCTGAAGTGAGTTTGCAACCAGACTCTCTCTGAGAAACAGACAGGCACTATGGTAGGTGATGACATCTGAACACTTCACAATACTGAGACCAAAAATGTCTTTCTCTCATCTCAGTCAGCATTATCATTAAACCTTTGAACAGACAATCAGTGAGGTCTGAAGAACTATAAGTAGAGAATGTGAGTCTCCCTTTCATTCTTTTCCTGTTCTTCAACTGATGATATTACTAGAGACTTTCCTCTCCAGCAGAAGCTGCTGAATGATGAAGAATTATTAGTCCATTCTAGTGTTGCATTACTCTAATCTATGAAACCCTGTATCACAGAAGAACCCTCCACCTGGTCTCCTTCCAGCAACCCCCTTCTCCTCCCCACTGGCAGTTCACATTCAGCAGCTCGCTTCCTTTTGGCAATTTGCTGAAGAGCCTTTTTTCTTCTCTGTTGAGGCAAGGAAAATTCATGTACAGGTAATCCAGTCGCCATTTCAAGGATACACAAAAGGAATGGAGGCATATGAAGTATGGGACTTTGTAACAGAACTATCATTATGACCATTATCTGAACAAATAATAATCCTGATATTAGTTTGCTTATTCATCGAGCAATCTAATTCCTTCCTAAAAATATTGCTGAGGAAATCCTAACATCATTTTTATTTCACAATAATTATTCCAGAAAAGAGAAAATATCTTCAAAACATTCCCTAGGCATACCTATTATCTTTAAAGTTTTGTGAATCTGCAGTAACTACTCTACAACATCTCCCTTTCTCATTCAAAGTCTTTAAGAGCTTTTAAGAGACTCACAGGAGTTGAATGAGGATAAATCTGCTATGACTACAACTGGTTGAATTGTTTTTAAAAAGTAATATATCTACCAAAGATAATCACTGGGGACATTGAGACATTACATGGTTCATTGAAATTAAAAGAGTTGTTTCTACCTTAAAGAAACTAAGAAAAAATACTGAGGAAAAAATTGGAGCAAATGAATGGAAAAAATTGCATTGTAAATGTGTTTAACATTGGAGATTGATTCTCTAAATATTTTGTGAATGCTCGACTTTCTTATTAATAACAATAACTCATAACTTGTAAGACACACTGTGTTACTGTCCATTCAGTTAGATGCATTACACAGATTACATTATGATGTGAAGACTCCAGCAGTATAGTGAAGAAATGAAAGCGTGATGTACCACGAAAATACAAGATTTCAGTTTCAAATAAAAAAAAGCAAAAACTACCTGTCCAAGGCAAATTTCATGATAGTTCTTGCTCTCAATAAGATTTTAAAAGGTTGTTTTAGCAAGTAGGCTAAATCAGTGAAGTATGAATCCCTGAGACACAGCATATTCTTTCCTCTTCCCAGTGCAAATGAATGAAATATTAACAATCGTTGTAGAGTAACAGTAAGAGTATCACTTAGCTGTTTGTTTTGACCCATAATCTTTGTGAGTATATGTGAAGTAGAAGAGGATGACTGAGTACATTTTCTGTGGAGTTACTTTCTCAATGCAGAAATGAAAATGTAAAATATGCTTAGTTACAAACCTTGCCAAATCAGGATGAGCACTGAATGACTGTAAATGAAGAATGAAATAGGCTCTGGATCTACAATCTCACTGACTAATAGATCTGTGTATCCTGTTATGTCTCTGCTGCCCTTTTAAGCAGTTAAACAAGGTGAGTTATATTACGGAGAAGCAGAAACAAGAGTATAAAAAAAGAACAAAAAACCCCAAACCCTCTATGTCATGGATTTTTGTTATCGATCCATATCATAACATCATGTAGAGCTGGGAGTTAAAGAGTTAATATTCCTGTTCCATGGGTCATTGATATTTCTGGGTACCTTGTTCTCAGAAGAGAACTATATATCCCAAAAGACTTTCACTGTTCCATTTCTGTTTTCCATTTGGAGGGAAAGATAAAACTGCTCATGAGTCACGAGATGTCCCTCTTCTTTTACTGCTTTTCTCTGTGGTGCATGCTCCCTAGTCATCTCACCTTCAGTGAGGCCTTCAGTTTTGGACACGCTCTTGCTCATTTATTTGATTTATTAGCTTCAATTCCAATTACATTCTATTATATTATGACATCTCACATTCCACTATCATATTTAGTGAATTAAATTTTTCCCTTAGCTTGTTGCTGCTGTTTTGCTTTTAGAACCATCTTCCTATTTTTTTTTGTCTTTTTTTTTTTTCCCTTCCCCTTCTCCTGGGGCCTGGGTCCCTCTGCCCCAAGTAGCTATGGAACTGGGCTGAATCGGCCCATAAACCGTTTACACTCTAAAAACATAATAAGGTAAGAGAAAAAAGCAAAGAAAAATATAAAGTGAACACATTCTTACAAATAACTTAAAGTATACTAAGCAATGAATCAATTTTTAAAAAATTATCTTGTTTTCAGTCCTTATATGAAGTGTGACAGTTGAAATTGAAAGATAAACCTTGTACTATATATATATATATATTTCTTAAAAATAGAATTTTGACAGGAACAGCAGTTAAGGGAAACAGTGGAATAGGTAGGCAATTTATTACTGCCATCATTTTTGCAGTCAGCCAAGAGTACCTTAAACATGCAGGATGTGAATATCACATAAATATGATCATGAAGTAAAATGTATTAACACAGAATTATTTAACTGTGGCAGAGCTCAAAACATACTCTCTGGCTGAAGATCCCTTTTTAGCAGATTATACTTGACACTGGGAATGGGAGAATAAAATAAGAATTAAACAAAAAAATAGAATTTTATCCATGAAAAAACTATGACAAGTGTTAATACTGAAAACTGATGATGAATCTCCAGAAAATGTTAGCTAAATTAATCTGCATTTTCTATTTTGGATCCACGTTTCTTTTTCTTTCCTTTTTTACTATATGAAAATGTTCACTTAGTCATTAGCTTCATACTTAAGGAGACTAATTGGCCATTGTCCTACAGATTTGCAATGTCAGCTATGTAATGTGAATTAGCAAATTATCAACTCAAATCCACAGTGACTATTTGTAAATGATGATACGTAGAATAGGAAGCCAAGGCAAAGTGCTCAGACTTCTCAGATATTACAGTATTTTTTCTAATGTATAAACCAAACAAAGTATTTGAAAACTGTATGGTTATCAGAAGCACTGGCGGGAATCTTAACATGACTATAAAAGAAGCAACAATAAGTTTACTGTTGGTATACTTTGAAAATCATGGACAATTTTTTAAATCATTTTTTTTAGATTTTTTTTTTTTTTTTTTTTTTTTTTGTACAAATGGCCTCAATAGCAAATTGAGACTCAAATCCAAATGTTAGATTGCATTTGTAGAAAAGTCATGTAAGTTGTTATCTTGGAAGAGATTGGGAAGAAATCACTGTCGCCAGCCTGGATGCAGTCACCAACATGAATGATATAAAGGTGTTTGATTTGTCCATCTGCGTGGTCTTTTTCCAGACAGAAAGTATCCTCTCCAGTTGATTCTCCTGCATGCAGGAACGTATCTGGTCAAAGCAAGAAATTATATTCATCGCCATTGTTTGCACAGCAGGACTGTATACTGGAAAGTGGTCATCAGTGACTTGCACAACTTTTTAACCTTGTTCCACTCCATTTGGCTGTTCGCTTTCTCTGTCCCAGTCTCTTCCTAAATAAACTACCAGCAGCTTAATTTTCCCAGCAGTCTCAGTTTTGCTGCACCTGTACTCGTGTTTGGTAAGTTTGACGCTGTGGTCAGGGCTATTTGGGCCCTGCTAGCCCCAAAAGGCTCTTCTCCCAAAGAATCCCCATCTTCCCCTCCAGTTACCTGTTTTCGCCATTTTTTTACATCATCCTGCTGCCTCCCCAGCCTTGTGCTGTGCAATTGCATGTCTCTGTTAGTCATGGATAGTACAGCATCCTTTCTCCTCCCCAGCCATTTCCCATGTCCCATTTAGATGCAGTTTAACTCAGGACAGATCACAGTTCTCAGTCTCAGCATTCGCCTGCTACTCTAACATTCATTTTGATTTACAGTATGTTTTGGCATTACAGTACTTTTAGGTAAATAACAAAAAATAAGTATTGCCATGTAGTATATTTTTATAATGAATTTTGAATGTGCTTATTCTGATTGATCCTAGTAGTGATTTTGATTAGATTATATTAGATTAGACTCAAGTAAATAACTTTCTTCAATGCCTACCATTGATTAAAAAGAAGTTATTCCATTTTTTACAATCCTGTAAGAGACAGGTGCAGTAAGACTGTTTTTCAGTTGTATGCTTTCTCTCCACAACAAGTGGAACCAATGTAGCCATCTCGACTTCAGCAAAGAAACAACACTTACGGAGTATGAACCCACTGTGACTTGTAATAAAATATTTTAAGGGAACTGAAAGTACAGAAAGTCCTGAATGGTTGTAGCTTTGTAACTGTCTGGTTGCCTATGCTTGCTTAGAAATTGCTCAAATGGCAATGACTATTGACTGTTTTGGACACAGTGTCCTACACCAAGAGAACTTTTAATTCCCTTCCTGAAGTAATATTTTCAACATGATGCCCATAGTTATATCAAATAGAACAAATTATCAAGCAAATATTATTAAATATAAAACATAGTAATCATGCAATCATCCCCAGTATATGTCTATCCACAGAGGCACTTAATTCTTCCTGAAATTACCCACAAAGATGATATTCACCTCTCTTTTCCAGCTGAGCAGGTAGTAGTAACATTCACAGAATCATAGAATTATTGAATATCCTGATTTGGAGGGGGCCCACTCCTTGCTTGGTACAAAATTACCTGTATTTCTGAGATTCTGATTTCTGAGATCACTGTCCAAGAGCTTCAAAAGGCTCAGTGCCAGGACTACTGCCCTGGGGAGCCTGTTCCAGTGCCTGATCACCCTGTCAGTGAACAGTCTTTCCCTGACATCCAACCTGACCCTCCTCTGATGCAGCTCCATGGCATTCCCTTTGGTCCTGTCACTGTCACTAGATCTAAGAGAGATTAGCACCTGTCCCTCTGCTCCCTTCATGAAGAAGGTGTAGACAGCAATATGGCCTCCCCTCAGTCTTTTCTCCAGGCTGAACAAACCAAATTCTTCCCCTCTAGAACTTTCCTGTCTTTTTAGTCCTGCTTTGGGTACTCTCTAGTAGTTTTATGTCTTTCTGATATCAGTGGTACACGAAACTGCACGTGGTACTTGAGGTGAGGCTGAAACAGTACAGAGCAAAGCAGGACAATCCCAGCTAGCAATGGCGTGCCGGATGCACTCCAACATATGGTTGGTCCTTTCAGCTACCAGGTGACGCTGCCAACTCAATAATCAACTTGCCATCAACAGGAACCTCCAGATCTCTTTACATGAAGCTGCTCTTTAATCTCCCATCTACTAGTCTGTATGTATATCCAGGTTTGCCCCATACCAAATGCAGAATCCAGAATTGGATTGTTAAATTCTCTTGTTAAATTTCATGTGGTTGGTGATTGCCTGGCCCACTAATTTGTCAAGAGCTCTATAGATATCCTCTCTGCCCTTGAGGGAATCCACAGTTTATCCCAATTTAGTGTCATCCACAAATTAACAAAGTATAACTTTAAGACCTGTATCCAAGTTATTGATGAAAATATTAAAGAGAACTGGCCCTAAAATTCACTCCTGCAGAACCTCACTAGGGGCTGGTGACCAAAATAATGTAATTCCTGTTACTATAGCCATTTAAGCCTAATTCATCAACCAATTGTTTATCCTTCCTATGATGTGTTTGTCTAGCTGTACGCTGAACTATTTCTCTAGAAGTATACTGTGAGCTTTACTGAAATCCAAAAAGATTACATCAGCTGGCTTTCTTTGGTCAACTAGGTAGGTAATCTTTCCATAAATAGGACTTTCCCCGCATGAACCCATGTTTGGCATGACCAATGACTTCACTGTTTTTCAGGAGTTTTTCAGCAACTCCCAGAATAATATTCTCCATAATTTTCCCAGGTACAACAGTGAGACTTAAAGGCCAGTGTCAATGGTTTATGGGTGGTGGAGTATGCAGGCAGAAGTTGCTTTTCTTTTAGAATGAGTCTCTCTCTGCTTTTGCAGAGCTTCGTTAGGAAAGTTTATCTCTAGAATGTCAACGGTTTACGGGCTGGTTTGGCTCGGTTCCAGGTCTAGCGGTGCAGAGGGATTTTGCAAATCCACGCCTCTGGAAAAAGGGAAACAGGGAGCCCCAAATAATTAAAAACATTGGCAACAGTCTGAGGAGAAACAAACTAATTTACTAAATGTGGTATCGGAATGCAAGATAACACACTATAATATAATAAAATTAGAATTTAAGCCAATCAAATATGATGAGAGAGAGAATATCTGAAAGCTGTAGGCCTTATACTAGTGCTGAGGTGACACGTGCGGTTGGGATGAGCAGCAGTGAGGAGAGCCTGACAATCAGAATGAGGGATGTCAGATGACCTACCAAGGCCTTATTTCTGTTCCCCCTGAGCAGAAATGATAACAGCACAGAGAACAGTCTTCAGGGGAATGTAGTTCTTCTTCTCTTCTGGGATGGGTACCTGGAACTGGATCATTAACACTTAACTCCCAGTGCACTACACGATGTTATGATGTGGAATACAGATAACCAAAAATCATAAAACCATACAAGCCTGTATTTGCCAGGATGTTTTTTCTTGCTCTTCTTGAAAATTGATCTTTATTTGTGAGGAAATCATCCTAATCACATGGAACAGTATTATCTCTGGTCCTCCATTTGCTGATAATGTATTTTAAAAAGCCTTTATTTTTGTTGTCTTCCAAAGCAATGGACAGCATTAACTCTGTGCTTTGGCTGCACGTGTTTTCTCCCTGCAATGGTGAACAACATGTCTGTGGTTCTCCCATGCTGTCCAACATCACTTCCAGTGTTCACATACTTTTTGTTCTAGCTAAGCTCTAGAAGAAAATCCCTGCTCAGCCAAGCTGACCTTCTTCCCTGACTGTGACTTCAGACATGTAGGAATTGCCTCCTCTTGTGCTCTTAAGATTATTACTTAAAAAGATCAGAACAGATGGACCCAAAACATCTTCAAAAACAGATTCCCAGGGGATCTTGCTAGCTACTTCCTGGAACAGCTTTAAGTTTGCTTTTCCCATATCCTTAATTAGTGACAGGATTGCATGTTTTTTCCTCCTATTACCAAAAATGTTATTATCAATTAATTCTTGGTCACATTGGTCACTATGGTTAAGATGGCCATCAGTCACCACTTCATCCCCAAGTCTCTTTCTCTTTGCAAGAAACATGTCTAGGAGAGCACCTAGTTTCACTTCATTCCCAAATCCATTAACTAAAAGTAATACTATACATTTAAATATTTATTATTCCTGAAAAAAGTTACTTTGAAATAAAAATTCCCATGTTACCTATTGTATTATTACCTGTTTATAACAAATATCTACTTAATTCAGTAAACTTATTCTTTTGAAATATCTACGTCTTTTAACAGCTTATTAACAATGTTCATTCCTGGCCTTGAAATGCACCAATTATCATAGAAAATTTGTTGCTCTTCAAGCACGTAGAAACACAATAGCCAACTTCCCCATATGGTTGGTATCTCTGTTCGTGTTCCCCCCCCCCCCAAACACACATATAGTATTTTTATATATATATGCATTCTAATTACTACATATCAATAAAAATTCTAGTTATAATATTTTCCATAAATTTTTAAACAATGCTATTTCATTTATGCGTTTATAAAAATGAATAACTAGTTCAATCGATTAAAAATACTGCATTATAATAACCATAGTGATTATTCTTAAATATGGGTAAATTTATATAATGGAAAGCAAACAATGTATGTATATGGGATCACTATTATTTAAATAATTCTTTATTCATTATTTTCACACAAAAATACGAGATTATATTTAAAAGGGCTCTGGAATGTACCATGAAACGTGCCTCCCTACAGCTATATGAGCCACATTACACAGAGACAGACTCATACTGAGAAGCCATTTGACCTACTTAAAACTCATTTACCTTGATGCAAAGAGTACAAAGATGTCTAAAGTATTTCTCACTTGAAAACTGACAATTAACACTGAACAGTTTCTAGTGCTGTACCCTCTTTTTTAGCTTGTGTACTTTCTACACTTGTTCATTAAATCAGAGCAGTATTAATGGGTATTTTTTATTATATCTGACAATATAAATGCAAACAACTTAAAATATAAGCCTTGTTAAGGTGAAAGGTGAAAGACTAGGCGTAGTATTGCCTAGTGATTAATAATGTGACAATGTGGTAACGCCAATGATTTTTTACAGCTGGGGACAAGAAGAACGTGATTGCACTGTAAATATTGAAAATATGGTAAACTAACACACAAAAGGGGTAGGCCTTTAGTTGAGACATGAAGTAGAACTTTTAAAGTGAAGTATTAATGCTCAAAATCTAAAATTATGCAAATTATATTTTTTCTATGGACAAATAATAAGGATATTTCTTTCTTTCCATGTTGCTACAATATGATAGAAATATATTTTAGAAGTCTAATTTAAAAAGTTCTCCAATGAATCAGAATTTCCTTCCTCATTACCTTAATGTATCTATTAAAATGGGAATATTTTATACTAACAAAACTAAATCTCTAGTTCTATGCATATATATTTTTTAAAGCTCATAATTTTTAACAGTGACAGACTTTGAGACTTTCCCTTATGATATTAATTCATTTTAGCAGTTCATTATAAGTCTGTTATATATGGTACACATGGATCAGTTTTTCCTCTTAAAAATGGATATTGTATCTTTTGAAGATGGTTTGACTCAATTTGAACACTAACAAAAGTCCTTTAGCTTCAGATATCCAAAATAGAAATGGAGATATACAAGGGCAACTTTAAAAACATTAGGGAGTGATATCCTGGCTAAAACATGATGGTGAATTTTTGAAAATTGCAGTTGCTTTTTTTTTTTTTTTTTTTTTTTTGGTCAATGCATGATGTAAAAAAAAGTATCTGGATGTAGTTTACAAGCTGAAAAATATGCATCCAGTTGATCTGGCTCCCTTAACAGCTGATCGTGCAGCTGCTGTGAACTGACAGCAGCTGCATAAGCAGTGTTTAAATTAATAGAAAGGATGGGGAAGGCGAGATAGAAGAAGAATCCATTTACTGGAAATCATGAAATGTATTTACTCAACTGGTAGTGAAACAAGCCATTCTTAGAGGTATATACAGTCCTTAAAATATGTAGTTTTATCAGTAATTGCCATTCTTATTTGCCTACTTACTTTTAGCATGCTTTTTATGATTCCCTTTTGACAGAATGCATGAATGCCAGCATTCATTTTAATTTTTTTACCTCTGTAATCCATAAAATAAATATGAATAACAACAAATATTTCAATCAGTATTTCTGAGGCTCTTCTACTTTGTCCATATATAAATAAATATTCATTGTATTAGAGAAAGAAGTTAACTATAGTTTTCTGGTAATAGCACTCACCCTGAATATGAAAGTTGCAGTTTCAAAGTTACCATCTGAAATGAGAAAGAGGAGGGAGATGAACTCTGGTGTCCCATATTCTAGACATGTATTCTTCACATTAGAATTACTGAAGATTTAGGCTAGCTCTTGTGACCTACTCATCTCTGTTTGAAATTTTGGTTTGAACTGGAAAATACTTCAGAGAAAAATTCAGTTGGAATTTGAACATATATGGTGTAAAGTTCTGAGTCTCGATGACATTCTAATTAAAAAAAAAAAAACAAACAACAAAGCCCAAAATATTTATTACCATAATTTTAATTCTTATCTATTCTTACCATACACTATTATGTTAAAAAATATGTTACTATCCAGTAGAGTGTAGGTTGTTTCTTGTAGATTCTTCCAGTAGCAGCTCTATTAAAAGTTAAAAATCATAGGGAAAATCTTTTGGTATTTGTCGTATTGGTATTACATGTTGATTAACTTTCTGCAACAAAACAGGGTCACCTGAATCCACATATACACACATCTGACATGTATGCTAGTCCAGCTCTTCTCATTCCTTAATTTAGCCCTGAACAGTATATCTGTGCTTCAGTTTAATGTTCATCTGACATGAGATTTTCCTAGCGTTTGATCAAAAACAGGATAAAGATCTGTTTGTTGGGAAATTTTCTGGATGTCACTGTAAAGATTTCTGAAATTGGAAGGGGATTTTGTAGTCCTCCTCACATTCTTGATCCACTCTTGTTCCTCTAGTTTCTTAAGAGAAACACAGCAAGGCACACATTTATTTCTTGTAAATATTCCCTTTTCACCTACACTTGATAACATTCTGCACTGTATACAATTTTATTTAAGCTGAGACACTGAACTACTCTTATGTTCCTCTCATAAAGTTGTTTTAAATTAAATTTGTCTTGAGCTCTGTAGGCATTTTAATCTTAGGAGTGTTTTTGATTGTTTGTTTAATTAGAAAGACCAGATAAACTACCGAAGCATTACTGTATGAATTTGTGCTGAAAATTAGAAGACACTGGATTGTTTTACAGAATCTTATTTGTTGATATTCAAGACTCATGAGCAAAACCTGTAAAGTTTAAAATACTTGCTATTCTTCTCTAGTTTCTCTTGAAATAGCACTTACAATTTTATGTAAGCGGGTTTTGGTGCATTGTGCATCAATATTAAAGCCTCAGAACATGAGCACAAAAATATCAATCCTAGAAGAAGGTTCAATTGCCTTACATCTATGTTTCTTATTCCTTTCAGAATTGATTTATTCAAATATTTATAGGGTGATAGAATGATTATTTTAAGTGCAGAGGTAAATCCTTCTCCTGGTTAGATAAGAATTGTTCGTATTATATTTTTAAACAACTTTATTAGGATGAGGGAGGCAAAATTATCATTCACAAGTATGCATTGCTTCAATCCCAAATATGCATTCAGATTCACTCCTGACAATCTAGATTTCTAAAAGTGTTAATATCTCAGAGTATCATTAGTCTTTCAACAGAATTCTTTACCAGATTCAGTGCGTGCAAACATTCAAGAAAGACACATAGTTCCCACCTTTGCTTCCTGTTACTAATAATGAATTTCTGCAGCTTCCTGCCATGTTGAGCTTGCTGCACAGTCAGCCCAGTTCATTGTTTACATTATGTTTCTAAATAAGACCACGTTTTTTTGGTTTTTTTTGTTTTTTTTACACACATATATATACACACATACACAAATACATATGTACAGAAATATATTTATACATATACATTCTAAAAATATAAATTCTATGCCTTTTCTAACAAAGTCATAATTGACTCTTCAGCATACTAGATTTAACAAAACTCCTATCACTTGGGATAACAACAGAGTTAGTATGCATGTATCAATCTAAACTGAATTCTGTACTTTTTGACAAATGATCTGTCAATGCAAGATCCTTTGTAAATATGGCAAATGGACATTTGTGGGCTTACTGTGGAGTCTTCTGTCTGCCAAGGCAAAACTTGTGAGCAGTTTTAAACAAAAACAATCACGATAAGTCTGAAACAGTCTATTTTACACTGATAGTACCATATCTATTATTTTTTTATTGTTTTTCATTCTCTTCTCCCTTACAATGAAGGTAATATTCAATACCACAAATTCTTTTATTCATCATTAGGTTCACAGGCTACTGAAAACTCACAGGCTATCTGTTAAAATGCAGCAGAGATTAAAGTGGCCTCAGTGAACTTCTTTTCCCATCTTTTCTCTGAGTTCTCCAAAATGTGCCTTTCCCCTACTCCTTTAAAACATGCCATTTTTTGATCTTCAGGAAAACAAAACCAAAAACAAAACACGAATGGAAAGGGAAAACTGTCTTATCAGACTGATATTTATGCTCCCAGTTTGTAAGAGTTGAATTCAAATTCTTTATGTTTGAAAGGGCTTGGAGGCAGATTTTGCTTGTTTGTTTGTTTTATTCTATTTTTCTTTCCTTCCTGGCCCCTTCTGTTTTTGCTCTATGTATGTAAGCCGAAGGGCATTATCTCATTAATGACTTTCTTTCTCTGTGACCATAATTAAGGGTCACTAGATCCATCCTGGAGTCCCTGAGGGACAATGGTTTTCAAGACAATCTGAATGAATACGTTAATATCTGGTTAGATAGAGGACTTGACCTTGATACAGAAAGGTGATTTCATCCTCAACTATAGCAATGCTGATATTTTAATTTACTTATTGAGATATGGGGAATTTTAGAGCCTGAAATCAATAACTCGAGGTGTCAATCCCTGGAGATATATACCCCACATACGTACCTCTAAAAATGATTTACCATTCAAAATATTCAGAATTTTATATATCTAAACAATTGTAACACCTATAGTAGGATTAGATATTTATCATATATATGTATATACATATATACACACACATATATAAAATATACTATTTTAAAATTCATATATAATCTTACTGATTTGAAATACAAAAATAGAAGTACATAAAATTAAACCATGATTTTTTTTTTAAATGATGCTTACAGTTAAAAAAACAACAACAACAAAAAACAACAGACAAGTAGTATGGAATGATGATCATTATCAAGTTTTTCTGACATTTCCTGACACCACTTCATATTTAGTTTGCTAAAAAGAATGAGCACGCTTCTTAGCTTGTCATATCTAAAACAAGGCATTGCTCTATCTCCTCAGTTTTTTGAAGATGTTGAAGTTGTCAGGATATTCAGGAAAAGAGTGATGTATTGATTTGTCCTGATTTCCAAATTATCAGAAGAAGCTAAATAAAACAAAAACTCAATATTTCTATTGCTTTTTCTCATGGAGCTTTTTTACTGATAACTCACAAGTAAGTAGGCAGATTTTACATTTTTATATATTTCTTCTATTTTTTCTTTTTTTTTTTTTCTTGTTTTACTTCTTAGAGACTTTTTTATTTTTAGTGATGCAGATAAGGGGAATACAAAGTCTAACTCAGCAACTGCACAAATACATCCCACAGGGATAGTCTTTGATCTCAAAGTCATGAGCATTTTGATGTAAGGCAGAAAAGCAACAGAATAAAAGTAGTTTATTCTGCCTTATATAAAGAAAGCCTTCAAATTACATATGCCAACATTCCAAATGCTCAGTAACGTAATATAGTAACAAATATAGTTATTGTTTGTTGTAATTAATTGAAGACAAGTATAGGGAAAGAAAGAAAAATTCAGAAGACTCAATCGTTTATTTCATTTGGGAAAACAAGATTAAGCATTCTGACATTTTCTGAGCATTGTTCTGTGTCAATGAATCTGTACCATTTATCTAAAGTTGTAGATTTTGCAAAAATGAAAAAAGAATGTCAGAACAATATGAACTTTGTAACTGCCTGTATCTTAAGAGTTTATTTTTATGCTTGGTGAGATACTGACTGTGCCTTGGAATGTGCTTTCTTGATGCTTATTGTGACACAACAAGGAAGAAATACTAACCACCTTTGCCACTTCAGTCAGCTTAGTGACATGAAATATATGTCTAACATTTTTTCACTTTAGTCAATCACATTAGTCACCTGAAAAACAGCACATTGATGATTCTGTGAAATCAGAGAAGTATACTTGAACAACAGACCATTCTACATGCTTTCCATTGTTCATTAATTTTCAAAAACATATATAAAATATAATAAATTATATTTATTAAAACACAAGGCTATAACTCAAGAAGAGATTTTGACATTTGATATAGTTAAGTGTTAGAAATGAATCTGCAGTGTCATTTTTTAATTACAAAAAAAAAAAAGTAACAGGATCTTAAGATACAGCTTAAGCCATTGAGAAGCAATAATTATGTAGCTCTTTCTGAAACAAGCAATATTTCCATATAGTTTTAGAGTTTTTGTCCTTGTATACAGAGCATATGAGAAAAAAAAATACTATAAAGACTTTATTTCCTAAAAGAGTAGAAATTTCCTTGTAGTTCAAAATAAAATCTGATCTTAGATATTGTCATGTTTTTATGATTTCTGTTATTGGTATTTCACACCATAACATCATGTAGTGCACTGAGAGTTAAAGAGTCAATGCTCCTGTTCTGGGTACCTGTCCCAGAAGAGAAGAACTACATTTCCCAGAGGACTGTTTGCTGTTCTGTTACTATTTTCTGCTGAGAGGGAATGATAAAAACCATTTGTAGATCACGAGGCACCCCTTTTAATCTGGGTCATCTCTATTGCAGGTGCCGTATCACTTCTGCTTATTCAGAGTAAGGCCTTTGGTTTTTGGACACACTCTCATTTTATTTATTATCTTCAGTTCCAATTATCTTGTATTATATTGTGTTATTTAGCACAATTTATTTAGGAAATTAGTTTGTTTCTCCTCAGATTGTTGCCACTGCTTTGTTTTTAGGCCAATCTCTCTACCCTTTTCCCCTTTTTCCTTTTTTCCCTTTTCCCCTTTCCTGAGTCATGGGTCCATGGGTCCCCTCAACTTGCTAGTCACGGAACTGGTCCAAACCATCCCATAAACCGTTGACAGATGTGTTTGTATGATTTCTTCTAAACCCACAGAAGTTATGCTTGTAAGATTCAGCTTTGTCCCAGCTTTTTGACTTCAGATTTGAGTTTGAATATGTTAATTTTTATGGTGGTACTATCATGGCATCTTTGATTGTCAATGGCATGTTGCCCCTATTAACTTGTCTTAAATAAAATAAATAATAGGGCTGGGCTTACTGCTATCAAAGTTATTAAATCATTTGCAATAAAATTAGAGGCAGGATTAAGTAAAAAAAAATAAAATAGGAACAGCCTTCTTATTATTCCCTTTTAAAAATTTAGAGGCAAAACTTACATCTTTTTCTTCCAGATCAACATTAAAAATGTGCAGTAAGTCATCACAAGATCCCACAAAGTCTCTAGACATCACTATGCTGTGTTTTGGAAAGTTATTTCTTCATCTTATTTTTAAATATTATTATAGTTCTTAACCTGACATTTTTATTTACTTCATAGTAAGATAGTAAGTGAATCCCATTATTTTTGTCTATAGTAGTTGACATCAAGAATATGTTTTTACTTTGTATGTATCTGAAAAGATTTCTATTCCCCATTTAAACTTTTCCTCTTTATGCTAATTGTATTGCCATCAAAAGTTTCTCATCTGCTCAGCTGTTCTGTTGTTACCTTCTATCCTTTTCATTGAGCTGTATTTGAGAAGAATAAAAGTGTGCAATTTCGTGTATATTTTAACTGAATTTCTTCTTAATCTTTGTTGTCAAATTTCTTCTTGCATCTGTTACTATTTGCATCTCTTAATATTTGCACTGTAATCCTGTCTTTCAGAGTGGTTACAGACCTTCCTAGTTTGCCTTTACCTGGAAATTTAGTACATCAGAAAGCATGAGGGATAAAAATAGCAAAATGAGATCCAAAACAGAACCCCAAAATAGCATCACCCAGTGCATCCTTCCAGTTTCACAGTGAATGACTAACAACTCTTCTCTGTTTCCCTCATTTGTTTCCAAAGCTTAAAACACAATAAAGCTAAAATTCAAAATACATGATGACTCAGAATACGTTTCTTCTCTGATTAAAAGCTTTGTTGCTTTTTCGTTAAACGAAATGAAATTAATTTGACATAACTTTTTTCTTGACAAACTGTGTTGATATTACTGAATTGTTTGTTATTGCTATACGCTAAAGGTATTTTTTTTTTCTCAACTGTACAGAAAAAGTCTTGTCTGAAGATTCTAGCATAATAGGCTGTGGAAGGTCTCTCCAAATCATGTTCTTCTATAGTTATTTTATTATTTTACATTTATCAGTACTAATGACAAAGGCAAAGTAATTCATGGGTAAAATCTGCACTCAGCTTACAAATCATTAAGCACTATCTTGTGACAATCAATATAGTACTTTTTTATTATTATTATTATTTTCCTAAGCTGCTGTGTTTCTCAGGAAAGCTCCAGATTTCCATCTTCTATACCACATTCCATTCTGTGAGGATGAAGAGTTTGGAATTTGCTTGTTTAACTATTTGGAATATATCACTACTCATACTTCATATTTTCATGTGCAGGATGGGTATTCATCTCTAATTACAGATTTTTAAAATGTGGCATCCAGACTCCCTCTATAGGAACTGAAGAGAGACAGGCATCTCTAAGGGAGATTGAACACTTTCAGCATTCTGCCTCAACTGCTCACTCCACTCACCAGAGAAGTAATTTTCATATGATACTTGATGGAGAAATGAATGCCAAGATGTAATCTGAAAGTCAGTGCTTATCTCAGCTGTTGCAAGATCTAGCTGTGAGATGGAACCAGATATAGTATTTATGCACTCATAATGTTCATGTGTAGTTTTTAGGGAACTTGTAAGGCTTATCAAATCTTATTAAATTCACGTCCTTTATGAGATAAAATGAAGACTTTATTTTTGAGAATTCATTAAGAAAATGAGATGTGGGGTCAATTAAAATACTCAAAAAAACTGAAACAAAAATTCTTTCTACTTTTTTTTTTATTATTATTGCAAAGAAATTTTCTCTGCATTATGTTGGACAATTGTTTTTAGATATGAAATGCAAACTTTGCTTCCATTCATGAATTTTCATTTTACTAGGTCTGTCCCTACTTAAGAGAACTTTGACCTTGAAATGTCAGTGTTAGTTAACTTCAAGGACTTAAACATATATATGTTTTTTTTAAATATGGCACCAATAAGATATGTATCTGTAGTCATTACAAGGCTTCACAGTTATTTCATTGATTTGGAATGACGGATTAAAATGCTCTCTCTCTCCTACATGGCACCATTCATTTGCCTTCAGTAATGATATGAAGCAGTTCTGAGGGAATCATACAGAACATAGTTAATCATGACTTGTATTATCTACAGCACACTGTCATATTATATTCCAGAGAAGAAAGAAGAACAGAGAAATACTATTCCAAGCACTGTTTAGAATGGACGAGAAATGAGATTTCCTTTTATGAGTGAGATTTCCTTTTAAGGATGTACACTATTTACAGTGTAATTTGATAGGGCTGTCAGGGTTGGAATAACAGAGTCATAGAATAGCTTGGGTTGGAACAGACCTTTAAGACCATCTAGTTCCAACTCCCCACCTATAGGCTGGGACACCTCCTATTAGATCAGGTTGCTGAGAATACAGGGAATTCTGCTGAAATGAATACTGAAGGACTGTAATTTTAAATCACGGAATCACAGAATCACTGAATTTTAGGGGTTGGAAGAGACCTCTAGAAATCATTGAGTCCAGCTCCCCTTAGGGTGAAACACTGGAACTCAAGAGCTTTTAAGGTTTTAAGAAAGAATAAACTACCCTACAAATAATATTTAATCATGTAAGCGAAGAGCAAATTACAGATATTATTACAAAAATGCTTTAGACCTCCACTGACTTTTAAACATTTGTCTTCATAGCTTTTGTTGTTGTTGTTGCTGTATTTGTTAGTTTTCATTAAAGATTTTTTCTCTTTCATATTTGAGAAGCAAGGAGAAAGAAAGAGTCAATTTGTGAAAAAGGTTGTGTGGGATGAATAGAGTTATAATTCAATAGAAATATAAAAAATATTTCAGGCTTGCAACAGGGTTACTCTAGAACCAAGAAGTATTTTTACCTGAATGCTGGCTGTCTCTTACAGATTTTACATGGTTTGAAGGACAGAGACCTTCTTTGCTGGTCATACTTTAGGAGAAACACTGAAGCAAACCTTGTCTTTGCTCCTGTTCTAGTTCACATTTTATTCCTCTTCTTTTTCTTCTTCCTCTCTCTCTTCTTCTTGCTCTTCTTTTTCTTCCTCTTCTGCTTTCAAAAATGAGCTTAAAATAAACAGTTTTTAGGCAAGGCCTGTTTCCATGGAAAATTTTAACTATCAGTTCTCATTCGTTTTGACTGTTTAAAAAAATGTCAATAGCTTTGTAGAAAGAAGGAATGGCATAGTCTTCTTGATTTGTCTGGAGCCCCCAGCCAAGAGAGAGATGCAGCTGTTGGAATGGATCCAGAAGAGGGCCACTAAGATGATCAGGGGGCTGGAGCACCTCTCCTGTGAAGAAAAACTGATGGAGTTGGGCTTGTTCAGCCTGAAAAAGAGAGGGCTTCAGGAAGAAGCACTGTAGCCTGTCAGTGCTTAGAGGGAACTTATAAACAAGATGGAGAATGACTTTTTATATGGTCTGATAATGATAGGACAAGAAAGAAGGGTTTAAAGCTAAAAAAGGGGAGATTTAGGTTAGATATTAGGAAGGATGCCTTTACTCAAAGTGTGGAACAGGTTGCCCAGAGAAGTTGTTATTAGCCCAATCTCTGGAGGCTTTCAGGGTTGGATGGGGCCCTGGGTAGCCTGATCTGGTGACTATGGTAGGGAGATTGGAGCTAGATGATCATTATAATCTCTTCCAGTCCAATCAATTTTAAGTCTCTATAATGAACCTATGATTTTGCTAAAATAAATAACACTTTCTTAAAAAATAAAATCGAAAGAGCTGAATGGTTACAGACTGAAAATGTTAGTGATTAGATTTAAGTTTTTGTGTAACTGAAGTTCTGTTAAAATTACTGACACTACCCAAGTGCAAGACTAAGAAGTTAAGATTTAACGTCAAGGATTTAGCTATGCTTGCACATAACATGAGAATTTAAATTCAATCTTTATTTTCTCCATTATTTCTTTTTTATACAATTACTATTGCCTCAACTAGCACAGCCATGTTTTGCTTACAGTTAACTGTAGCAATATGCTCAAAATATTTTCATTTCAATAAAAGGAAATTTTATGAAATTTTAAAAAGATATACCAAATATTTATTTTGCTGAACTTCTCACTCACTCTAAATATGGCAAACAGAAATAAAAGAATTGGCAAAATATTTACTAGTTTTTTTGAGGGATGGGCAAGATGTGTCTGATAAAGCATTCAGATTCTTTTTTCAAAATTTCTTGCAAATTTCCTGCTAAATTTTATCCTGGCTTGCTCCTTTTTCTCTTTCATTTAATACACATTTGTATTCCATCTATTGCTGCAGAATGAGTCAGTTTATAATGTCAAGACATGAAATGGAACTCAGATAGAAAACCTTTTTTTCAAGACATTTTCCAGTGTAAAAAGAAGAAATAAATATTATGATTGTTCTATTATTATAGCATCCATTTGAGTTTTTCACAGAATCACAGAACTGTAGGGGTTGGAAGGAACTCCAGAGATCACTGAGTCCAGATCTTCTGTAAAGCAGGTCCTTTCAGCAGGCTGCACAGGAAGGTGTCCAGGTGGGTCTGGAATATCTCCAGAGAAGGAGAATCTGTAACCTCCCTGGGCAGAGATTTATAATCACCTCTGAGTCTTCTTTTCTCAAGGCTGAACAGACCCAGGTCACCCAGCCTTTTCTCGTAGGGGAGATGCTCCATGCCCTGTATCATCTTCGTGGCCCTCTGCTGGACTCTCTCTAAGAGAACCCTGTCTTTATCGTACCAGGGAGCCCAGAACTGGATGCACTACTCCAAGTGAGGCCTGACCAGGGCAGAGTAGGAGGGGAGGATCACCTCCCTTGAACTGCTGGTCATACTCCTTTTAATGCACCCTACTGGGAGTAGGGTGCATTAAAACCCTATGGATCCCACTGGCCTTCTTGGCCACCAGGACACACTGTCGTCTCATGGCCAACCTGTCATCCAGGAGGACCCCCAGGTCCTTCTCCACCAAGCTCCTCTCTAGCAGATCACTGATACTTGTGGTTACTCCTTGCAGGTGCAAGACTCTACACTTAAAAAAAAAAAAAACCACATCTGATTTCTTGCTGCCCAGCGTTCCACCCTGTCCAGGTCTTTCTGAATGGCAGCACAGCCTTCTGGTGTGTCAGCCGCTCCTCCCAGCTTTGTATCATGCATGTACTTACTGAGGGCGGACTCTGTCTCCTCATCAAGGGCACTGATGAAGATATTGAACAAGACCAGACCCAGCACCGACCCCTGGGGAACACCACTAGTCACAGGTCTCCACTGCACTCTGCACCATCAATCACCACTCTCTGAGCTTGATGTCTGAGCTTTCTTTCAAAAGAAAAAAAAGAAAATAATAAAATCACACAGGTAAGTTGTAGCTTTTTTTATTATTATTATTTGTTTGTGTTAATAATTTCCCACACAGATTTTCCCTGTGGTAAAAAATCTAGTTTGCTTGTATCTTCAGTGCATGATATCCAGCTACATGTCTGAATCACTGTCTCTATTCTTTTTCCTCAGCCTACATTTCTTTTTATTGTTGCTTCAGCTTTTCTGCCACTATTTAGCTTTTAGAACTATGTGATCCTTTAGCCTTCATTAATTGACAAGAATATGACAAGCGCTACCAACATTCTCTGTCTCTGTAGAAGAAAGTAAGCAAGAAAGAAAAGGGAAATATAATTAAAGTATTTCCTTTATTCTTTTATTAAAAATAATGTAATAAATACAAACTTTAAGACTCATTATAGAAAATTAAACATTCCTGCTTTTAATTTCTTCAGTAGTAATCTGGGGAGAAAAATAGCTCTACAGTATGCGAACTGCAACTGTTTCCTTCTTTTGCTTCCCGTGAGATTCTGCAGTAACTTTTGTCTCATCAATTTAACACACCAGCCAACGTCTGAATATGTAGCACTTAGTCTTACTTGTTTTTGAACATTTTCCTAAGTGGTTTCTAGCACTGATACCCATTTCAGATCAACTAAATGCTTATAGCTTCAGGGCCAAAGTCACAGTACATATAAGACCTGAGCTGAAAAGGTAAAATTCTCTCTCTCTAAATTAGGTTTAAAGTGTGAGTCTACAACACAGCAGTGCTTTCATTAATTCATTGTTCTCATCTCCACAAATTCCCTGTTGTTAGCCTAGTATGTGAACTACGCACAAAGCCTACACTTCATTACATTGCAGATACCAAATTAAGTTTGCATGACCTGAAGAGATGTGTGTCAACTGTTTGTACCAAGTGGTGAAGTTCAAACAACCCATATACAATTTAATTATTCAGGATGTATAGCACAACTCATCTAAATAACAGCATCTGTTCAGAGCTGGATTTTACTGATCAGAACTTTTAGATTACCTCTCTGAACTGAAATCTTTTAAATAAAAATGCCAAGAATATCTACGGCCTTAGTCACTTTTTGAACAGTTCTTCTTTGCATTCAAACTATATTTTATCTCGCTACATATTCTGTTTGATCTGGTTTTCAATATCAAAATCTTTCTAAGAAAATGTTGGACACTGAAAAAAATATGGAAATACAAATATGTACATATGTATGTATGGAATAGCTTGTATAAATAACAAGGATATTATACCCAGCATCCTAGCGCTGAACTGATCATCAGCAATAAAGTCCTGATTTTCATCAAAGATTTTACAAGGACGTAACTATTTCTAACAGCCAGTTGGACCAATAAGATGCAGCATTTGTGATTTAAGAATAAACAAAACTGCTTTTCTCTCATCAGTAAAGCAAAGTAAAATGTGTAACACATCTATTAACACTGTTAAATACTGGGAGCAAACAATTTTGTACTACAGCTTTTCTTCATTGCCAGTGTTCTCCAGAAGCTCCTCAAAAATTCTTGCTTGTGAAATGAACACAACTCCACTCCAGTTTTCCTACTGCTGAGGTTTATTGCATGATAACATAAGAGCTCTTACCACTGGATGCTGATATTACTGGTAGAAGAGAGAATAAATAAAGTTTTCTGATTACAAATGAGTACACAGTTGTCTTTTTGTGCAGGTGAATTTAAAATTTGTCCAGATGTGTCTTTCAAAACTAGGTCTAAAAGATAAATTATATACAACTCGTTGTGCAGAAAATTAATTGTATATATTTAGTTCTGATGGTATGAGGGTTTTTTTGTTGTTTTGTTTTGTTTGTTTTTTTATTCATAATTTACATTATTCCAAGTAAATAAGATGCCTGCTTTATTTAAAAGACCTACAGTCTGATGAATATGAAGTAAATGAGGTTTAGGCAAATTGCAATAATGAGAGTAATATGAGCTGTTTAAAAATGGTTGCTAAACTCTCAAGAAACATATTTAATTGCTACTGTTTTCTAATTGGAATTGGCAAATTTGTGTACTCAGACCTACAATATTAATTCATATGAATATTCTTTAGACTGTTCACTTGAAATGCTGCCTGAATTTTCTCTGAGTGAAGAGCAGGTTCATTTAAAATCACTCAGGAATTCTTCAGCTGAAAGAATTGTTTGTTCACATTTTGATGTCCATGCATCTCTAATTTCCATGCACATCTTAAAAGCTACAAGAGTGAGCCAATGTAATAGTCCTCTTTTGAGAATACATGTTGAATAGGACTTTTAAAACCACTGTTGATTAATGCACACACACACACACACACACACACAAACAGAGCGTATAATGAGATTCTCAAAATCTCTGTAGTAAGGACCACTGACTTGACTAGACTGAGCCTAAAGCTGATTGCACTAGGCACAACAAACTTAAGCTTTTTCCAGTTTGAATTAGTAGTTTGTCCCATATTTAAAGTATATAAAGTTAGTGTATAGATCACCTTATGATAGAAGAAGAATCCTGAGTTCTAAGGGCATAAATTACTATCAAAACATCCAAGAGACTGAAATTTTGGTTTGTCAGTTCCCTTAAGTTAAACAAAAGCAATTTAGAGCAGCAATTTTGTTGTTTCTGTTATGGAATATTTTGAATATTCCAAACACTAGTAATAGCAATCCTCTGAGATGAATTTGCCCAAGAGCTTCAGACTTTTGGTTTTTTTTTTTTTTTTTTTTTTTTTTTTTTTTTTTTTTTTTCTTTTCATATGATGTCTAAAAGCAATGTGAAAACCTGTAACTCTAATTAAAGCCTTTTGATTTGGGATATACGGAGATGCCTATTTTCTTCTATGGTATAAAACAGAGTTGGTGGGAGACTGCATAATGTTCTGCAGATCAGCTTCTGGAGGCCAGTCTGAATAGTTACACATAAAGGAGCTATTTACTTGTAAAATTTCAGAACACTTTTTTATCATTTTTCAGTTGGGAATCACACTAAGTGATGGCCTAAATGCCAGGAGAGAGTAGTAATAAATTCCATTTAGGCAACTAATAAAATCTTCATGTTAATTATTTATTTGTTGACAACAATCTCAAATTAAATGCAATGGCCATAGAACTTTAGGGATAAGAATGCAATTCAAATCATCATCTATTATGGGCATCTCTGTCTGTCATGAATCTACCTGGAAATTTCCATGCATATACACTCATGTATGATGATGAGTGTTGTGCCATCACCATTCTCTTAAGTGTGAGATTAGTTCATCCAGGTACTCAGGAAAACAGACCAATTTGGCTGATCTGGAAAGTTATTCCAGAGCTCCAATACAAAAAGGTAGCAGACAATGTGGAAGCAGGGAAAGGCTACATGGAAAGAATTCAGAAATGTTGTGCCGAAGAACACTAGATGGGGGAGAAGAAAGACAGAGTTCAACTGAGACAAGCAGGGGATGACAAAGTTAGCAAGAAAAGCTTCTACCAATGCAGAGAAGGAGAACTAGTGTGCTGCTTGTGGTAGGTGATTTACTGATGGTAGCACAGTTATGGTTACGGTATATAGAGCATTCTTTGTTTTATTCTTCCCCAACATTGTCTCCCAGGCCTCTGTACTTTGTTAAAGAGGCCAAGAAGCAGAAAAACTCTCAGCAATGGGTGAGCTTTGTGTTAAGGATTATGCATTAGAACTCATTGTGTGTAAATGCATGGCTGCATCAAATTGACTACATCAAAGTGGCTTGAAAGAGCTGGTCTTACAAGGAAACATTATATCATCTTGGAAAAAAGGTGGGGATTGTGGGATGTCTCTGACAGCTGGAGAAATATAAATGTGACAACCTTATTTAAAAAAAGGCCTAAATGTCAAGTCCAGGAACTGAAGGATAGTCTGCAATGATTTAGTTCCATAGAAAATCATGGGCTAAGTCCTCCTGGAACACATTTCTAGACATGAAAAGAGTGAAAAAAAAAAGATTGCAAGCCACCAGCATGGACTGACCAAGACTAAATTGTGCCCAACCAATCTAGTTACCTTCTATAATAAAATAATGGGATCTATGGATGCAGTGAAAGTAGTGAATGTTTTTCTAAAAACATGGATTAAAAACATTTGGAAGATGGTGTTCAGAGGGTGATTAATGGGTCATACACTGCCTATTACAGGTGGAATAGCATAGGAATGTGCACCGGAACATCTTCTGTTGAACATCTCTATCACTTATGACTAGGTGACAGAACACACTCTCATCACCTTTGAGGATGACACCAAATTAAGGATACCAGTCAAAACAATTCAGAGCAGGCCTCCAGATGTGATTCCACAGTCTGTCCAAATGCAAATGATCTTTTCCCATTATAGGGGCAAAAAACAATACCTACAACACTGTTAGGTGAGAGACAGACTAAAGAGTGTTCTTGTGGGAAAGGCCTTGGGGTGGTGGTGAGCAGAAACTGGAACATGAGCCCTCATGCCCTGGCATCAAAGATGTCAAATAACCTCATGGACTGCATGAACAATGGCATAGATGATAGATAAAAGGAGTGGCTTTCCCCTTCTATGTCATACTTGTCAGGCCACATCTAATTGCTGCATTCATTTTTTTTTTCTAACTTGAGAAAGAGATGGACGAATTGGAGGCAGTTCAGAGAAGGAGCTCCATGGTTGAGGCTTTGGAGCATGCTGAAAAATGGCTAGGGAACCTGATCTAACTCATTTAGAAAACAGGATGTCTTCAGGGCACATATCAGCACCCACAAAATGCTCTGAGGAGATGGAGGAAGGCCCTTCTCAGAAGTTCAGAGAGAGAGGACAAGAAAGAAAAAAGTGTAATCTGAAAGAAGAGGTTTCTCTTTGAGGTCTGTGAGGCAGTGGAGCAAGTTACAGTGAAAGGCTGTGCTATCTCCGTTCTTGGGGGGGTTCACAGAATCACAGAATCACAGGGGTTGGAAGGGACTTCAAGAGATCATTGAGTCCAACCCCTCTGCTAAAGAAGGTACCCTATAATAGGTTGCACAGGTAGGTGTCCAGGCAGGTCTTGAGTATCTCCATAGAAGGAGACTCCACAATATCTCTGGGCAGTCTGTTCCAGTGCTCCATCACTCTAATGGTAAAGAAGTTCTTCCACATGCTCAGAACATCTTACATGCGATTTTCTATTTCTCCTTGTACTATCCTATCACCTATGCACCACCAAGAATAACCTGGCCTCATCTATTTACCTCCCACCTACCTCTAGATATTTATAAAATGGACCTAGCTGTGAGGAGCTTGGTATGACCACACAAGTGAACTTTTTATGGGCTGGGATGTGGTCTAGAGACCTTCTGAGATTCCTTACAGTGTCAGTTGTCCTTCATGACAATATGAAACAAAAGCATATACTGGAATTATTTTGTGATCTTCTGTTGTGAGATAAATAAAAATGACACGAGGAACCACAGAGTCACTGAAGCTTTAAGACAGAATAAATAAGATTGGAAATAAGGTAAATGACATGCATAAATGGTTATTTTCATGGCACTAGAGAGAAACGAATACAGATAATTGTGTTTAGAATTTTGCAATATATATGAAGTACTCAGCACACACCCAAAGGAATACTGAATATTTTCTAGTGTAAAATGTAGTCAGTGATTGCAGAAAATTATCCTTTCAATTTCAATTCAGAATTATGTATTGTACTCCCACATGGAGATGTGCCCAGTGTTGAAGACACTGTAAGAGTATATATGATTTCTAAAAAAATATTATTCCTTTTGATATGACACAGATACAGAACCTTATTTGGTTTTCTTCTGCCCTTTTTACACATCTAATTATTTTAACTGAAATTTGAGCTACAGGACTGACTGAAAACAAAGGGGCTACAAAAGATTTGTCCCTTTTAATAAGCACAGTAGTTTATTGCTTAAGATTCCCTGTCATTTTAACATGGAGGGGGAAAATATCTGGGCATGATTCTGAGATTGATTGATACTGGAAAGACTTCGGGTTTTCTTGTGAACAGTTGGATTTGTAATACAGACAGATGGATTGTTACTGCAGAGTTGGTGTGTTGCTAGGGAGTGTTGGAATGGTATGCCGGACAGGTGTCAAATTTATGAACCAGAGTTCATAATAGATAATGCATTATGTACATGTATACATTATATATATAGGTCCATTTCTAGCAATATTCTGTACTGTAGTCATACATTGTCACTAAACACAGAATGCAAAGGGTTCATTACAAAAGGGACCTTCTGACAAAAGGGACAGACAGAATTCATAAAGTAAAATTGTATATGCAGATTAGGAACTGCACAGATTTCAGAATGTGCTGAAATTTCACTCAACTTTTATTATGATGCCTTACATATTATATAAGGTAGCATAGCTATCATGCTACATATGAATTCACTTCAGTAGGATAGGAATAAGCTTCACAAGAAGGGTACAAAGACTAATTATTGCACTCTATGTAGCTCCACCAGAGTAAAATTTTGGCTGTGAATGGCAATTACTCCAGACTTTTCTTGACATTGCGTACCCCAAGTGTATGTTTGTATCAGCATATGCAGCTTTCACAGAGAACTCTAGCACCTGTGATGCACCTGTTTTCTTATCCCCACTTGTTACTTTCAAGCTTGCTTGTAACTCAGATAGTAAGCAAACTGTGGTCATCAAAATAAAAGTTCATTATCAGTGACATATTCCATAGGTCATAGAATCATAGAAATATTGAATAGCCTGGGCTGAAAAGAACCGCAAAGATCATCTGATTTCCACCCCCTGCCATGAATAGGGTCACCAACCACTAGACCAGGCTGCCCAGAGCCACATCCAGCCTGGCCTTGAATGTCTCCAAGGATGGGGCATCCACAACTTCCTTGAGCAACCTGTTCCAATGCATCACCACCCTCTGTGTGAAAAACTTCCTTCCTCCTAACATAAACCTCCCCTGTCTCAGTTTAAGACAATTGTCCCATTGTCAGTTTAAGACCTCCTTGTCCAGTCACTATTCACCCTCAAAAACATCTGTTCCCCCTCCTGTTTATATGCTCCCTTCAATTACTGGAAGGCCACTATGAGGTCTCACCCGTTTTCTAAGGCAGCCCAGGATATAGTTGGCCTTCCAGGCTGCAAGCGCACACTGCTGGCCCATGTCCAGCTTCTTGTCCAACAGAACCCTCAAGAGAACCCCCAAGTCCTTCTCTGCAGGGCTGCTCTCAAGGAGTTCTCTCAGTCTGCATAAATACCTGGTATTGTCCCAGCGTAAGTGCAACATCTTGCACTTGGCCTTGTAGAACCTTATTAGTTTCACTTGGGCTCACTTCTCCAGCCTGTCCAGGTCCCTCTGGATGGCTTACCTTCCTTCCAGTGTATCGACTGTACTGCTCAGCTTGGTGTCATGTGCAAACTTTCTGAGACCGTACTCAATTCCATCATCTATGCTCCTGATAAGGATATTGAGCCTCAGATCTGGGTGACAAGTGCCTTTCCTGGCATAGATTTGTTTATCCTCAAAATAGCTAGAGTAGTGCTTCATTTTGAGAATGATTGTGTAAATATATGCTTGGTAATATATTATATAGAGATTATTATATAGTATTACATTATATTGTATTGTTATATTATATTATCTTACATTGAATTATATTACAGAAAGATAGGTGTCTGAGAAGACTACCATATGATCACTAATTCAGAAAATATTTGAAAAATGAAGTTTGGAATTGCAATTTCTATTTTTAGCTTCTAGCAATATGTTCAGAATTTTAAAATCCGATTAATAGGCAAACTTAGAGTTCTATTATTCTACTGTAACATTTTCTAAATGAAGTATAATTCATTCAGTTTATTAGTAACTGAACATACCCTAAGGCTTTGCCATAATAACTCTGGTGTTCAATAACCATGTTTTCACAAAGTGTTGATTTCTGTGTATTAAAGAACTTTCTACTAGTAAGTCCTGACATAACAAGAAGGTAAGTACCCTACATAACTACCCTACTGCCTCTCCTATGAAGAAAGGTTGAGGGAATTGGGCTTGTTTAGCTTGGAGAAGAGAAGGCTGCAGGGAGACCTCATTGTGGCATTCCAGTACTTCAAAGGAGCACATAAACAGGAGGGGGAATGGCTGTTTATGAGGGTGGATAGCAATAGGATAAGGGGGAATGTTTTTAAACTGAGACAGGGGAGATTTAGGTTAGATATTAGGAGGAATTTTTTCACACAGAGGGTGGTGATGCACTAGAACAGGTTGCCCAGAGAGGTTGTGGATGTGCTCCGTCCCCGGAGGCATTCAATGCCAGGCTGGATGTGACTCTGGGCAGCCTGGTCTTGTGGTTGGTGACCTTGCTCTTGGAAGGGGGGTAGAAACTAGGTGATCTTTGAGGTTCTTTTCAGTCTAGGCCATTCTATGAGTCTATGAACTGTGCTAGATTATGTATTTCTACAGAAGAATTCTCTTGCCCATCTAACAGTTTACAGAATATGTTGAATTTTCAGTCTTTTCCTGCCTTTTATTTTAAAGCTTATATATATATATATATTCTTTTAATATTCTTAATCTTGGATTGTAGAGTTAGATAGGTATCGCATTAAGCCACAAGCAGTCAATCTAGAATATTTACTTGGTTATTATACTCTATATACTTCGTTGCCTCTGACTGGCTTTACAGAAAACCTTTAAATTCATACACCTCATTAAGCATAAGAGATGCTCATTAAGCATTAATCTGTTAGACTATCTTGTACACTCAGTCTTAAAAACATCAGAAAAAGAATCAATTGCATTTAAAAAAAAGTTTTAAAAGTTAATTTTTGTAGTTTTTCTTCATGTAAGTCACACTTTTCTTTATGCAGTGACCAAGTCATGAGTACAGAATAGAACCTGTTCATTCTAAAAAGAATCTGTAGTTATACGTGATATTATATATATCTACCATGAAATCACAGCAATAAGAAATCAAAAAGTTATCTGGAAATTTTCACCAGAGACAAGAGGATTGTTGTTATAAAACTTTAATCATTTACTGTCTTTACCAGTTCTAGGAAAATTTTTGTGGACAGTCTCTGTATGTGGAAGGTAAAACATCCTGTTATTCTTCCATATAATCTAAATAGAAGTCATGAGTTCTCTAGCCATTTAACAAATGTTGGATTTAGAAACATATTCAGGGACCATATCCATACACAGCATGAAAGCAAAAGGTCAAGAAATATTTCATACAGTGTGCAACAAGTCTACTCTGTATGTACGAGCAACATGACCAGTCTTTCTCTCAAAGTGTAGTTTAGTGGTGTAGAGAAGAAGTAGTGGAAAAGTTTTCATAAACTTATTTTTGTTTGTTTTAAAAAGTAAAATACTGATGCCAAAGTTATGTCATCTCTTGCAGCTGTTCAAGAAAGAGATACGAAAAATTTGGATTCGTTCCAAAAAAAAAACCAAAAAACAAAAAACAAAAAACCAGAACGTCTTTAAAGAATAAATACAAAAAAATATTCCTTCTGTGGGTGCTCTTTACAAAGATTGAACAAAGTCAGTACGTAGAGGAAAATCAAAACAGATGGAAGAATGTTCTCAGAAATGATATACCCAATTTCTAGTTGGTTCCAATATGCCTTAAGTTCTTTTACCTTGTTTTAACAAGCAGAGAACAGAAAATCAAAAACAAAAAGCCCTCACAAAACTGAGTTTGAAAGCTGTCTCCAAAATGAGTCAGTCATTTCTATTCATCTAACAAAAAGGGAATTTGTTATTCTGAGCATTTCCCAATCTGTGCTACACAGAGTACAATTCTTGAGGTTACAGTTATTGTCATCTATTTCATAGCCACAAATTTCAGTTTCATTGTTTCCTTTTTTACCAAGAGGTTTTTCAATAATTATGCCTATCTAGTTCAGCTTTCCCAGAGATTCAGAAAATTCAAAGCTTTATCTATGTACAAGAGGGAAAAATGCTTGTCCACACGAATACTCTAGAGTACCACAATGATCACATTTAATTTCAGTACTTGCCTTCTGTGTGTCTATTGGAAGCTGGCACTTAACGTGCAGTATGATCTACTCACAGATCTAAATCTTTTTGTGTTGAAATAAAAGCATCTGCTGAAAGTAGGTCATACAGAAATTAACATGTGCCTAGAAATTTGTTATTTTTGAACAAAAGTAATAAAGTGAAATTTGAGCCATGTCAGGACTGATTCTGACATTATTAAAATATTGTTTTGCTGACTACTCCTTTCTTATTTGTGTCTGAGCATTTATGGTGATACTGTGTAGAAATACCACAAGAAACAGCCCATCTTGAAGAGTGTTGATAACTAAGGGACTGAAGCATCTGCCATGTGAGGAGAGAAATTGAGAGCTCACACTGTTCAGCATGGAGAAGAGAAAGCTCAGGAGGATTTTGTCCATGGTTATAACTACCTCACCATGGGAATAAAGGCAGAGACAGATTCTTCCCAGGGGTGCCCAGTGACATGACAAGAGATAATGGGCACAAACTATAATGCAGGAAATTGTGTCTGAGCATATGTGTGAGAAAATATTTTATTTATATTGTCAAAAACTGGAACAGGCTGTCCAGAGATGTGGCACCTCCATCCTCACAGAATCCCAAAACCTGACTGTACATGGCCCTGAGCATCCTGCTCTAGCTGACTCTGCTCTGAGCATAGGTTTGGCCTAGATCTCCTGAGTTCTCTTACTGCCTCAGCCAGCCTGTGATCCTCTGTGTGATTCTGGGTTGATAGCATGAGATAAAGAATGGAAACTCATCTGTAAGCTAAAAATAGACATCTCAACCCTATTCTGCAAGACAGGCTGAAACAAGCATTTTACTACCATCCAGTAAGTGAAAATCACTGTTTAAAAGCTGAATTAAAAGTGTTGTATTTGCCAATGAAAAGATTGAAAATAAGCCTGGAGCTTCTGCAAAGTCTTTCAGAATTTCAGAAGCACCCTTATAGGTTACGATTACATTGATTCTTGATTTTTAATAGAAAATAAATATTTAATTACTATTAAGCAATTTTAAAAATTTAATTGACAGACCATAATGTATTAAACATATCGGTGTTCTGTATGGCCTCTTAATTGCAAACATTGGTTAAGAATATCACAGTAATTTCTTTCAGTGAGTTCAAGAAATTAATGCTCAGAATAGCATATAACATTTGAAGAATTTTCATCATGAAAAAAAAAAAAAGACCAACACTTTCAACATCTGTACTGCATTTTTTAAGAGCAATTTTTGGATTCCATGCCGAAAGTTTGGAGAGCATAGTAAAGAAAAGGGGCATGGGAAGTGAGAAGCAACCCACATTCAAGAACAGAACAGATTTTTTTTTTTAGAAAAGAACATCAAAATGAGGTCTTATGTAGCTGGACCATTTCCTTATTTCTGGAGAGCAGCATTATGCTAATGTGACAAAAATTTTGTGCTAGCTATTGTAGTAATGTATATTACTACAACATGGAGCATTAGACCAGTAGTTGGTCTCATCTAGGATCATTTAGGATGCTACTGCATTTTTAGAACAACAGCATTATTAGCAGCATGATAGCATAAGATCTGCTACGATATCTTTTCAAGAATGGAGATATTGTGACCTTTTCAAGTGTATTTCTGTTGCATTTAAAATTTTCTGCCTGATTTACTGTATTTGAAGACTATTTTTGTCAGGAGAAAAGTTGTCCATTTCATGTATAGTATTGACATAGTATAAAAATAGCCATTTAGAACTTCAGCGGTGTTTCTAATGGCATAACTATGTAGAGTTGGCTGCAAATGGCATTGCTTTTTTTTTTTTTTTTTCATTTATCCTGACATTATTTTAAAGGCTGCATTTGAGATGAATCACTTGAATTTGTGTTTAAGAAATTCCATTTTCATTACAGCTTTTTACAGGAATAAATGGCAATGTCACCAGTGTTAGCTGCTTCCTGGAAATAGTGTTATTTGGTATTTCTAGTTTAACAGCTTTGATTTTTACTTCCATCAAATTAGTTATCACATTTAACTATTATTCTTGTTAAAAGTTAGTAGGAACTTGGTCAGGGACACATGATGAAATTGAAGAATGTCACCTGGAAAGAGACATATTATTAGATTTAAAATTTATGTAGAGTATTGGTACAGTATGGAAAAATGCATGTCATCCAAAAGAACAACAGGACCTGTGCCTCACCGTGTTCTAAGTAAAAAATTTCCCTTACCATCTAACCTAAATCTCCCCACTTTTAGATTAAAACTGTTCCCCCTTGTTTCATCACTATCAGAACATGTTAAAAGTCTTTCCCTCTCCTGTTTGTAAGATTCCCTCAAGTACTGGAAGTCCGCATGATTTTTACCTGGAGCCTTCTCTTCAAGCTGAACAAACCCAGCTCCAGCAACCTTTCTTCATAGGACAAGTGCTCTAACCCTCTAATCACCTTCATGGCCTTTCTTTGGACCTGCTCTAGCAGCTCCACATCTCCGCATGATTTTTACCTGGAGCCTTCTCTTCAAGCTGAACAAACCCAGCTCCAGCAACCTTTCTTCATAGGACAAGTGCTCTAACCCTCTAATCACCTTCATGGCCTTTCTTTGGACCTGCTCTAGCAGCTCCACATCTATCTTGTGCTAGTAAACCCAGTCCTGGATACAGTATTCCAGATGGGGCGTCATGAAAGTAGAGGGGGACAATCACCTCCCTCTCCCTGCTGGCTACCCCTCTTTCAGTGCAGCCAATGATATTGTTGGCCTTCTCGGCTGCAAGGCACAAACTGCTGCCTCATGTCAAGCTTTTGATCCACCAGAACCCCCAAGTCCTTCTCCACAAGGCTGCTCTCGATGAGTTCTGCTTATAGTCTGTTTAAATATTTGGGATTGCTATGACCCAGGTGCAACACCTTGCTCTTGTCCTTTTTGAAGTTTATTAGGTTCCTTCTATTCTAACAACTCTACTGCTCAGCTTAATGTGATCTGCAAACTTGCTAAGGGTGCACTTAGTCACACTCCCTAGGTCAATGATAAAGATCCAGTGGTTTTGAAGAGCACTTGTCCCGAGACGAACCCCTGGGAGACTCCACCTTTGACCAGCATCTAGCTGGACATTGATTCTTTGACCACAACTCTCTGATTGTGGTCATTCAACCAATTTCTTATCCATTAAAAATATTCCCCCCTTCATATATTTCCAATTTAAAGATAAAATTGTGATATCAGAACATACCAAAGGCTTTCCAGAAGTCCAGATGGCATTAGGTGATCTTCATTTGTCTAATGAAACCACTACACCATCACTATCACAGAAAGATACCATTTTGATCAGGAACAATTTGCTCTTGGTGAAACTACACTGGTTGTCTCATCTCACGTGTGCCTCAACATCTTTCCAGTATGATCCATTCCATAATCTTTCCAGGCAGAGACATGAGGCTCAATGGCCTGTAATCAGACTGCACTGTGTATGTCTATACTTTTTAGATTGATAGAAAAAGTCTGTAAGTCACTGATATAATGCAGTATGACAGTACAAGTGCTTGATAGTAACTCAAATATTATCCACATAGTTATGCCATGGGCTTTCTGTTTCTAAAAATTAGGAGTGTGACATTCCCCTCTCCCTTATGTACACAGATTGCAATGTGTTGACAAAATGTTGCTTTACAAAGTGATGTAATTAAGTCACTGTATCTTTAACAGAAAACTATGTTGGAATTCATTATTAAGAATGGCTGCAACTGAGCCATTGAGTCTGTCATAGGAAATAGGGCCAGCAACTAATTTGGAATGCATTATTAAACCATACTTTCTTACCAGTTTCAATATTATCCCATGTTTATTGACAATCTACATAAGTGAGTTGGAAATGGCAAGCTTAAAGGTGGTTTTACATCATGTTTACTATTTAATATCTTATTACTCTTGTGCAGGATCTTGTTCCCAGAATTGAAAGTAGAATGGATAAGCCACACTATTTTTGTTTTAGAACAATAGGTTTGGACTAGGACAAGTACCATGTCAGCTTCAGTTTATTATGTGTTTTCCTTGTGTAGTGTGCTGGTTTCTGCTAAGATATTGCTTATTTTTTTGCTACTGACTGGTATGGTGTTGTGTTTTGGATTTAGGATGAGAAGAATTTTGATTATACTCTGATGTTTCAGTTGTTGCTGAGCAGTGCTTATACTAAGTCAAGGTCTTTTCAGCTTCCCATACTGTCCCACCAGCAAGGAGGCACGATACACAAAAACTGGCAGAGGACAAGGCAGTTATTCTAAAATGAACAAAAGTCACTGTATGCTTTCGTGGTCAACAATAAAACTGAGGGAAGCTAACTACTTCCTTGTCTGGGGTTGAGAACAACAGCCGGTGGTGAGCAACTGCTTTGTACATCACTCTTTCAGTATATTTTACTACTACTGCTATTACATCTATTATTATCCCTTCCTTTTCCATCCTATTAAAATATCTTTTTTCTCCTCCCACAACTTTTACAATTTTTCTCCTTTTTATTTTCTTACTCTCTCCTCTGTTCCACTAGTTGTGTGGTACTTTGTGGCCTGCCAGGTTAAAGTACAACATATAACAACAGAAAAGAAAAAAATGTAGGAGATTACATCATTAATGCAGTCACACAAAACAAAGAAGCAAAGTCAGCAAGATTGTTCACTTACAGTTTTTTGGCTGTCTGTGCAACTGAGTGTATGAAGTCACTAAACTTCTGAGGAGTGTGTTTACTCTCAGAGTAAATGAGTAAATGTTTACTCTCAGAGTAAATGTAGAACCTAGACAATCTTGGTTATGAAAGCTTTTCTTGTGATGATGAGACACATCCATTCTTTATTCACCGTCTTTCTGCATCTGAGATTATTTGTCATTCAGAAAAATGAAAACCGCCTGTACCAAAACCAGCTTTTTGTCTTGACAACATTTTAGGAGTTTTCAAGGACAACAGTCTCCGTATGGTTTGCTGTATTGAACTAGTTCTGGTGTGATATGAAGATTTATGTGATTGTCAGTCTTACTGTCCAGTCACAGTTAAATAGATGGTATCTGCCTGCAGGTAGTTCAATAACTAATTTAACTTCCAACTTAATGTCTCTAATGATACATCAATAATATTGCATTTAACTTCAGGAGCTGCAAAGCTTTTCCTCTGCTCTGGTAAGCATGTAGTGTTTTTAAAGATCCTTCTATTTTACTACATATATGTAGTAACAAAGTGTAGACGTGTTATGAAAAAGGTGAAAAGATTCAAAATGTTCAGATGCAGACTTAGTGATTGGAGTGAAAGTATTGTTTCTAAACTCTCTTTTTTTTTCTTTCTTTCTTTGATTTTAATGCCAACATTATGATCAGAACCTAAATGCTTGAGTAAACAAATGACACTTGATTGGTTGAAATACATTTTTCTCTAGGAGAGGAGAGATAGAAAAAGTGGAAAATCACACCATAAATAGTGTGAATAGACATTTATTTTAAATAAAGCTCATTAAATAAGTTTCTGCTTATTTCTCTTTAACTTGAAGGGTACCACTTGCTTCACAAACAATCAACATGGAATCTTATTTTTTCACTTTTGTATTATCTAATCTGTTACAGAGGGCATTGTGCTTAGAACATCACATAAAATATTTTCTTATTTAATATATATGTTATTGAACAGGTTCCTAGAAGCAATTCGGAGAGACAAGGTTGACAATTTCAAAATGCCACATGCAGTTTAACAAGTTGGTATTTGTTAGGGTTGCTCACAATTAGCCAGTGAACATTGTGCGTATCCATATTTGGCACAGGGGATAGGAGCCAATGAATACCAGATTTCAAAACGGTAAGTATGGTTTTTAGTATTTTATGCTTTGTAAATGCCCTAGAATATTTTTATTACAGGTGGAGTTTTTTTTTAATTTAGCTAAGGGAAGTTGTGCATTATTATCAGTAGAGTTAGTAAAAAAATTCTAAATCAGTCTAGATAGAATCAGTGACTGAAAAGTTGTACCTTTTTTTTTTTTTTTTTTTTTTTTCCCCAGAACATTCACATGCATACATTTATGCCATCTTTTCTCCTCCAAATTTGAAGCAGGATTCCCAAAGCTAGAATGAAATAATGTCCTCCCAAATTGCAAAAGCAAGAGAATCTTTTAGACTCACTATGCAGTGATTTCTCCCCAGCAGTAAGAGTCTATAACAGTTCATTTAAATAAACTGTATTTAAAATACTAGTATATTTTATGTGTCCCACTTCTATATATAGAAGATCTATCATAGATTCTGAATAGAGGTTTATTGTCATTTAGCTTTATTGTGTTAACACGAGTGATCAACAGCAAGTTCAGATAATGGATTAAGGTTTTTTAAAGCTATTATAACAATATTTTTTGTTTGTTTGTTTGTTTGTTTTTTCATGACATTCATATGCTGAAATACAATCAGATGTGATGTGATGACAAAGTTTATAGAAACATACTTCACATGTAACCTTTGCTGTTTTGCCTCTCCAGGGAATTGCAGCCATCCTAGTTCATGTAAATAATATTTCATATTTTGTCACAGAGTTATAAGTATTTGAATATATACACCAAGAAACAATGAAAAAATAACATTACTGAAAGACAAATATAACTTATATAATCTTTGTTTCTTATCTCAGTATTTTTCAGCTTAAGTGATGGCAATATTTCAAAATAAGGTGAAAAAGGCATTTGGAAAAAAACAGATGTCTCACTCCAATTTATAGGAGGGAGGGGAGGTTCTTTGAAATATGTATGCCCGGCGTGAGATTAAGAAACAACGGTTCAAATGTTGGTCCGACCAGTTTATTACAAATCTTAATAACAGAGATGAAGAAAGGGGAGGACGGACACTATTACAGATTGGGGTGATGGGGAAGGGAAGGCGAGCGATAGAAAAGATAGAAAGAAGCAAGAATTGCGTAAAGCGGGGATAGTCACCACCAGGATCCAGCAGTAGTCCCGTTGCATGACGTTCCGACAGTCCGAGGCCGAAGGGCAGGAGCAGCGAGGCCAGTCTTGGGCAACGAGAGGGTGCAGGTACCGGGTGGGTCCAGGAAGAAGCCGCAGAGTAAGTCAGGGAGGAAGCAGCAGGTCTCAGGTAGCAGGCCCAGTGAAGTCCGTCAGCATATGGTCCGTAGAGAAGGATCTGATGGCAGAAACCTCGAGTCCGTCGTGGTGAGGGATCTGATAGCAGAAACCCTTCACTGGTCTGTCGTGGTGAGAGATCAGCCTCTAATCCGCCGTGGTTGTTGGACCCTCTTTTATCCTCCATTTTCTCCTGCCTAGGTGATATTCCTGGGTGCTTGAGCAAGAGTCACTGGCATACCTCCTGAGATGGCCATCTTCCTCGAGATAAGTCCACACAAAAAGACTGTTTCCCGGCCATTAGCAGCAGCTTATCTCTCTCTCGTGGCCCCTGGCCTTGTCCATCTGTGCTCCTTAGAGGATTTCACAATCCTTAGCCAGGACCTGTCCATCAGTGTCCTCAAGACAAAAGATTTCTCTACCTTTGCCCAGGACTTGCCTGGACTCGTTCCTCAGCAAACTTTGAGTCAATCATATAAAAGAATAGTCTCTTACAACAGAGAACACCTTTCATTACCTAGTTAAGCTATTTTAAACAATTTACCAGCATTTGGACAGGATGATATTTTCCATCACACTTCAGTTCCTGAGGTGATTCTCAGTGTTTCTATACTTAAGACCAATGTGCAGTGAGCAGATATCAAGGCCAGCTACAGAAATACTAGTTCCTGTAGTTGTACCTGGGAATATTTTGCATGTTATTTTACCTGCTTCTCTGGCACATTCCTTTGCAAAGAACTTTACATGTAACAACTGAATGCATTACAGAGAGAATTATGATTTTTATGTGTATATATATATACAATATGCAACATATATACAATTAAATATATACATATAAAAATCGTGCCACTGGGCTTTTTAACTCATTATATTGCATGTGCCAAATTATACTGTGGTAATTCTAGATTTACTCCAGTGAGTTCAATAGAGGCAATCCAAATTTACAATGGGATGACTGATTGGAGTTTGTCTAGTGACTCCTTTCCTGAAAAGATCCCAGTTTGAGGCAAGATTCAATACTTACTTAGATTGAAATGGAGAAAATATGATAAATGTTATAAATGCTACCTATTTTTCTTCCTGCATTTGCACCAATAATATGATAATTTCCTCAGAAAAGAACTTTTTTTACAAAGTTCTTACACTATGTTAATATTCCCTTTCATTTTCCACTGTTTACAAGAATAACTTATTGCTGCTGGAGACAAAGGATGGAAAAATAAATATTTCTGTCTCACATTTGCAAACAATAAAATACTGGATTTCTGGGAGTATTATAATATACACATAGAGTAAATACAACCAAACAATTCTATCTTTAGGGACTTAGAAAACATTTCAAGAAATTGAAGTTGTTTTTATTAGAATGAGTAATAAATTACGAATTCATATTGATTGGTGTAATTTAATATTCATGGAAAAATGCAACCTTTTCTATAAGTAAATTAAAACCACTATTGATCTGTACCAACGACAATATGAATGGAATTAATTTACATTGCTCTATTTTGGTAAGAAAATGCAGATATTTTAACTGAATAGGCATTCATACCAAAACAGACTTTATGATAATAGCAACGTAAATAATACATAAGATTTATAGATGTCTGTGTCTTAATAAATCTTGACCTTTTGTCACGGAAAGTGCTACTGAAAATTACAAAAACATTTTTCACTGTGAAAAAAACAACTGTGTCATCTGCTTGAATTTGATCAGCCTGTATCGTCTCTGCTTTGAGTTAAAGTAGAGCTGTAGAAAATATATTTTTATTACTGAGAAAAAGTGGATGATTTATCTAGCTGCCTTGAACACTTACATTCCCTTATGGTATTCACTTATTTTTCTTAACGAGTGTTTAGACAATACCTTTTACCAAATCACTGGCTTAAATCTGAGCACACTCATTCTATTTGCCATTCTCCAAACCAAAGCAGTCCAGTAATGATAAAAAGGCATAAAGACATATTAGTATATAAATTTCACACGCAAACAAAAGACTGAATTGTAGGAGAAATCCAAACAGGACAACAGAAAGCTATGTTTCTAAACCTCTGAAGACGAGCACACAAAATGACATTGGCACAAAATATGTTTCTAACAATTAGAGGTGATAAGAGGAAATCATCTAATCTGACTGACTGTTGTGCAGAATCTGAGAAAGAGATTCTGAAGTTCATATTCACAAAAACCCACTATTGATCTGAAGGTGTACAGAAAAGCTTTTCTCGGCAACTTGTTCCACTGGTTAATTAAAATCCAAAAAGCACCAATAGTTGGAAATCTATTACTTACATAAGTACATGTTGGTTAGAACATTTTAAGGACTATTGCTGAAGTTCCAACTGGTTTATAACTCCCAGGATCATCCTTTGTTACTTATTCTTTGGAACTGCAGTTAGTTATGTCTGTACCAGTTATCTCTTCAAGCATATATACATTAGAGAGACTGCATGTGTTTATACCTATAAATCTGTTCACAAACATATGCAATACTGAAATTTCATAAACTTACAGAATTGTAGATTGACCTTCAAGATCACCAAGTCAAATAATCAACCTGATTCCTTATTATACTCTGTATATTCCACCATTACACTGTGCCCCTTAAAGTAACATCCATATTTCTCTTAAATACTTTCAGAGACAGGGAATCCGCATACTTTCCTGGACTCCTTTTTCCGTGCCTAAATACCCTCTCCTTAAAAAAATTCTTCATAGCAGCCAAAATAAACCTCTCCCGGGGTGACTTCTGACCTCATTGTGTGCAGTAGCAGATCTTACAGAGTTCTGTTTGTGTTGATCATTTCCTTTGACCATGAACTTGCAACTTTTTACAAAGGGAAATACTTTCACACAAACAGACAGAAAGTATTGTTAAACAACTTCATCACATAGCACCATGAGCAAATACAAAATAAAGAATTTCACATATGACATGGCAAACTAATTTAGTACACTGATAAATAAAAAATAAAATATAAAAATGAACAAATAGGAGAAATGGAAGAATGATTAAAGAGAATGAAAGTAGATAAGCAGATGTGAAAAAAAACATATTCTAAAAATGGTTTTAGAAATTTTATTGACTTTTTGGAAGAATTTGGGGATCTACAGCAGGAAATCTTAATAAAAGTATAATTTGAAATACACAGGAACTCAAGTAGAATTTTGGCAACTTCTCTTTTAATTATAACTGTATATTTCTGTCTATATAAAGCAGTGAAATATAATAATCATATTTTGACATAAACAAATAATTTTAATTTATTTATTGTTTAACACACAATATGTTCCTGACAAATTTTGGCCCCCAGGAAGCTCAAGTTAATATCTGTTTTATTCCTTCTGTGTTGATACTATAGTTTAGTTTATCCTAACTCAAGTTAAATTGGTCTAAGCTAAACAATAGTTTTGCAATATAAGATATACAAAACATGTTTGTTACAGGGTCTTATTAAAAAAACCCTGAGATTAAATGATCAATCTACATAAGTGTTTTATTTACAGAAAATGCATGTATCAAGATCCTAGTCAATTTGAACAGAGCTACTGCTAAATTTAGACTAATACGTAACTTTATTGTGTCTGCCAAATGTAACACACTCCTGAACTGGCCTCTTTGAATGAATAACTGTGTAAGAAATTATTCCTTTTATACCTGTAAGCAAATACTCCTCCAGAAACAAACAAAAAGATGTTGTCATTAACTCGTATACTATAGCATAGTCTCTCTATTACATAAAGAATAGAGCAATCTGTCTTGTGAAATTAATTTTAATCAAAGATTTTTTTATCATTATGTGTTCAAAAGTTATTTCTAATTTTTAAGTTTGAATTATGCTGATCATTTAAGTGAAGTGATGGCTTTTTTAACATAAACCCTCTTCCTCCTCTTTCCCTTTATACACCCATAAAATGCCATCTGTAACTGACATGCCAGTTCTTTGGAAGAAAAATCCTAGCATCTTTCCTAGCTGAATCAAAGATGACATGATCATCTGAATCCACAGTCCTCTCCCATATTTTCTTTATCATCGGGATAAGGAATTACTAAGTTTTCATTTGAGGTTTTTGTTTGTTTGTTTGTTTGTTTGTTTAAACAAGTATAACAACATTCAGATCTTTTAAATTGAAATTTATTGAACCATGACCACTCTGGCCCCAGTCCTCTTTCTGACTAATTAAAGATTTCCAATTTCTTTGCTAATGTATAAGCTGGGAAATTGTTTTTAGAGAAATGACAAAGTCATTAGAACCAATGTTTTGTAAAAGATGCTCAATTTTTTTATAAATTCGTACTCTCACCCTTCTGCAACTTAACCAAAGGCTCTGCTTTTTTCACCTTGTATTAGTGTTTCTGAGAAGAGTCAAGAGATTTTCAATACTTTCAGTTCCCTCAACAAGTTCCCAAATTCTTCTATGAATTGTGTCATGGAAGCAATATTTATGCAGCTACTTTGTTTCACCTGCCAAATTTGGAACTTTGCTTCTGTGGGCAGGCGTGTTCTTTTCCTGGCTGATATGTTTCTGTTCCTTCCAAATCAAGAAAGGTGCATTGTTTTCTTTAAAACATAGCTATAGGTGTCTTTGCAATTGTTCTATTTGAAATCCTATTGGATAGGTTAATCATCTTCAACCTCATAAATTTGTTCTTCAAACACGTTGCCTTTGTGTGTGTGTGTGTGTGTGTGTGTGTGTAATGTAAGATATCATTTGATGTGGAGACTATTATTTTTTAAATAATTATTTGTTACTTATTTTTCACTAAAAGAGATTTGCCTTAAAAACCTGGCTTAGGTGTGTTGTCACTCTATCTATAGAGTGTGATGTGCTCTAAGCTAGTTAATACTTCCTATAAATAGAATATTGAAATACAGTTGCTTATCTCTCAATATGCCAACCCAGTTTTCAGGTTTTCCCTGCAGTCAGAGACAATAAAGTGTAAAAAAAAAAACAAAAACATTAGGAAAGGAAGTTTGTCAGAAAAGAACTCTTTGATATTAACAGTAGCTGGTGAGTTCACATTTTGAATATTATGCACTACTCTGGCCACTCTGTCTGAAAAAGCCTATACTATCACTAAAAATCACCGACGATAACTAGAGATTTTCCATGTGAGTGAATAATTCTAAGTAGACTGACCAAACATTCTAGAATTAGATTCACTAACTGGAAAGCTCAAAATACAAAGTCTCCACGATAGGCAGAAAATTGAATACTTATTCTCAGAACAGTACAACCAGGAAGACATCTTAAAAGGCAGAAAGTTTCAAGACAAGATGAAAGAAAATCAATTTTTTTTCTTTCTTTGGAGGGAAAGAGAATGACTGCTTGTGACGCATATTGATGTGGCATATCAAAGACAATAAAAGATATTAGACAAATTAATGGAAGAAATCTGGGTAATCCTGTAGTCAGAGTTATGAAGATACTCTTGATATAATCCATCAATAATTTGGCCTGAATTTCTACTTATTTTGAAGAACTCAGGCAATTCAGATTTGTTGGTTTGCAATCAACTCCTTTCCATACAAAAAATAATAATAATAATAATAATAATAATAATAATAATAATAATAAAACAATTATCTTGAAGATTATTTTGAAGACATAAGTGTTTTGATTTGTTTTCTTTAAGAAATTATTAAAGTATGCAACTCAGAAAACAAACAAATAAAGCCAACAAACAACATATGTATTTTCTCTTGAAGCAGGGATGTCTGTATTTTCTAATAGGATATCTTTTCCATGTTCAAAAGTAGGTAACTTTTTCCAATAAGCATTCCTAAATCTTGATATATCATTCTGGTAGAAATATATAAGGTGATTTTAATAAGCAATGCAGTCAGCTAACACTGTACATGGTGCAATCCACAGACTTTGGATTGCAGAAACTATTGTGAGAACCAATGAAAAGCAAAATTTGCATTGTGTTCACACTGAGATGTTGAAATATGAATGGAGAAGGAGACAGATTATATATTACAGGTATTCAAATGATCAGATAGCTACCCAGTAAGGCAGAAGATGAATTATTTGCTGTAAAAATCAACTGATCGTAGCTGTAATTTTCAGAGTTTTGGTTTCATTTACTTTTACAATTACAAGCATGAAAACAAAAACACAGTGGGCTATTTTCTTTCAATCAAATATGTCATATTAGTTATTTAATTTGGCAGAAATTGTACAAAATAAAACATGATGCTTCCAACAATGATGAAGCTTGCAATAAGCTGCTACAGACTTCCATGCCATCAGAAATTTCATGAACAACAGCAGCAAACTGAGAAAGTGACCTGCATTCACTCAGAAATTAGGTAACTATTCACTTGAGAATACTTTGGTGATGTAACTTTCAAACTGTCTCAAGTAAATGCACATGAAAGAGCTAAAGAACACAGGTGTCTATATTCCACTGTTTCTTCTAGGACCCTGTCTTGTGATCAAATGACATGTTTGCTCATATCTCAGTGAAGAGTCTAAATAAATCTTTAAAACTCATGATTTTGAAAGGATCACGTAATCAGCTGCTCGTCGAGGACATATTTACACTTTCCCTCCCCCCTCCCCCATGCCCCCGAAGGTCTGCAACAAAGTTGTAGTTGATTGTTGAAGTATCAATTGCTTTTAAATGTTTGTGAGAATGAGTTGTATAAAGCATACGTTTTCAATGAAAATCTTCATATTCTAGCCTGTGACATCTTCAGCATAATCATGAAGATTGAACATGTTTTATGGACTGAGAGAAGAGGAAGATATTGTCACTCTTTATGTACACCACTTTCCTGATACATCCATAATGTATGGATGTACTATTCATATCAGTAATGGTAGCGCTACAGCTCCTGAGGACACAATTCCATGGGCTGATCAGAGTAGTTGTGATGATAGTAGTACATAGACCTGAAACTGTCATAACGTATAACAAATGAAGTTCTCTTTCCATTTTTTACAGAAATAGAATAGTTTCGCTGCTTGAATGGGTCAAATTCATATAAATGACTTATTCTGTAGATTAATCTGAAATGTCTTCTGTTTAGTAGTAAAATATATATATATGTTTGAATGCTCAGTTGTGGAAAGAATGTACCAGCTCCCCTGAACTCTGTTGAACTGAAAAGATAAGAGTTACATTTGAGGATACCATGAAATGAAGCCTGATCTAGAAAGGAACAGTTGACAGTTTCCGGAGGAAACCACTGTTAGAGCTCAAGAAGAACATGAAGGCAATTGAAACAAATGTGCTTGTTAGTCAATATATTCATCTGGAAAAGACAAAAAAAAAAAAAAAAAAAAAAAAAAAAAGCGGAAAAAAAAAAGGTAGCAGGAAAGGGCTACTGCAATGTATTAGAGTGGAAGCTGTTCTGAAACAAGATTATATTACAGAAATTGTTTAATCACCACAGCTAAATGAAATTGCACAAACCATCTTGCTTGAGTGTTATTTTTTAAAACAGAAAGATTTTATGTAAATTGGATTCATGATGTTTAAATATTTTCAAATGGAGATTCCCTAGAGACAGTGTTAAGCATTTCCACCAGAAAAGAAAGTGACAGGAAGAACTATGCAGACGGGCAAGCATTTTAAAAGGAAAATTGGTATGCATCTGATGTTTGCTTTTCCTATTAACCTTCACTTATAAGAATAAAGCAATAACATTTAAAAGAATTCCTTTTTCAGAACAGTGAAGGGTTCCGTTCAACTTGTCTGTTTATAAAATTTAATTTGAACGGAAACTTGCAAGAGACAAAAGCTGAAACAAAGCCTATTGGTGATTAGTTTAATGTGAGGAACCTGAAATTGATGTTGATATTTTTCCAACTTTGAGCAGTCACTGCACTGCATCTCTTAATTGACTACCTAAGCTTTTCTCTGTCTCTTATACAGCAGTAAGCTTATGCTTGCAGCTGCAGGAAACTCCTATTGGTAAATACTTATATGAACAAAACCAATAGAGCAAACAAAAGACTCCCCATTCTGAATAATCCAGTTAGCCTTCAGTCAGCTGTGGGATTTTACAAAAATTCCTGATAACTTTTTCCTTTGTGTGAGAGCATATAGTATGAAGTTATTTGCTTAACGTGTAAGTTTGGAATATGTATAATGCATTATGATACAGTAACAGTATTATATATTAGCTTGAGCCAGATTTATTAATAATGATAAGCATAACAACAATAAAAGACATGCAAAACCAAGTTCTGTTGTTACCACTTTTATTGGAGGTTTGCAATCATGTTAGATATATTTTTCTAAAAGTTTGCAATTTGAATTTTCATTAGTTTCACATACTCACTCTGTTGGAATCTGCAGAAGTTCAGCAGAATATAATTTTTTACTTAGAGTGCCTTTATCTAAGGATAACTTTTTTCCAAAATAAACTTTTTCCACAGAAGCACATGGATTAATTGTTGGAAGGTACTGATTAGCACATTTTAATTTTTGAAAGTGATTAATTTTAGAAATCTATACCAGGCATGAAATTTCCAAAAGAATTTTAATTTGTCACAGTGACAATTTTTTGTTTACAGCAAGAACCTCTGTTACAAAACATTGAAGTTTTGCCACGTGAATGAATGTACTTTACTAAGACTACAAGAAACATTTTTTCTTCTATTTTTGTGCCTGACTTTCTTGAGATTATTGTGACAGCACTTTCTGTTCAAAGCTTTTCTTCAATTTACATAATGTTGCAACATCTCAGAGTCAGAATTTGGACATTTTAAGCAAATCTGCTTCACTATTCAGATACCAGTAAACATACACAAGGTGTCGAAGGCACAGCACTGATCTTTTTATTAAAGCAATTACCACTGTATATATCACAACACTGATTGTTTTATTAAAACAATTACCAATGTGTATATCAGAGTTGAACTTCAACAACTTAATTTACAGCTATGTTATATATTTGAAGAAATAGCCATAAACAGAAATGCTTTCTGTAGACATATTTCTTTCCGTGCTATAATAAGCTGCTTTTGACTGTGTCTACTGAAAACCATATTAACAGTCTGAAAATAGGTAGGAACACAGGCAAAATACATACAGTGTTTAAACATTGCAGGAGTGGTAACTAATAAATGCAGGTATGTTCTTTGGCTCTGACACTCACGCATATGTTCCAATATAGTTAAATGAAAAGGAACTAAAAATATTGGTTTCACGTGTATAAGGTGCACTTTAGAAATCAGCTGGAAAGAAATGGTGATTTCACTAAGATGAGTAGGCTGGAACCATAATAAAACGATCTAATTTAGTCCATAATTAGATTTTGAAATGACTAAAATACATGTGCCTTAGAAAAGTGATTTGGACTACTGAGACAATGAAGACAGGGCACTAAAAGCAACTGTATCATAGGCTTAGTTCTGTGTGTAGGCAATCCACTATTTGCTTAACCAACAACTAGGCGCAGAAATGGGAAACTTCAGGAAATTATAGTGCTGCTGAATTGGTGTAGTGTAGTAATAAATCATTATAACTATCCTGAATATTCCACATCACTCTTTTGGAATACCTGAATTAAGGTAGAGTATATTTAAAAACAAAACAAAACAGAGCAAAACAAAACAAAACAACTGTTTTGAATTCATGAGAAGTCATGAGTGTCAGAAAAGGTTACTAATAAATATGAATTCATGCTAACGAAAAATAATAATCATCCCTCGAGCTTTTAATCTAATAAGTATGAAAGAGAGATATTAAGTTAGTGACATTAATTCTGTTGTTTAGCTGGCAAAGCAGGACTGAAAATTAGCACTATGTAGCAAAGAATTTGCTGATTTCTTCATCATAGCTCTTTGAATTGTTTTCTCACACTTGCTTTTCAACAAATGCAACCTATTCTGCAGTCTTGCAGAAAAAAAAAATCTTAGGAAGATCTTATTCTACAAGTGCTATGGAAATGAAGCCTGTAGAGTGTTGTTAATGCTTTTGACATCTGTGACATCTGTTTCACACCCTTTTGTTAAATAAGCCATGAAACTATTGACCTTCATGTGACCTATATACACTTGTCTTGGACCCTATCACCAAAGCAGAGTTCAATGACTCTGCCAAGAAATCTTCTGATTTTACAATAGGCAATCATTCCTGCTAATGTACTCTATTTAGGTAATAAATATAAACATAAAATAATTACGTTAGTATACCATTAATTATTATTTTAAAAAATATTATTTAAAAAAGCAATAATGACAAAAAACACCACACACAAGTAATCTTTTCTATTGCTGTAGTCTGGAGTTTTCACACAAGCTGGTTTCTCACAATTGGGCTGGAAGAATAATGAACTTTAGATGTTTATAAATTATTTTAAATCTTGCAGCTCGGAGGTCAATTTTTTTATTCTGAGTTGTAAAGATTAATTTCTACATGAAGTATTTTTTTTTTTTTCCTAGACATTCTTCCATTCATGACAACGTAGTTCATGTTTTTTATAAAAATAACCATCACTATTTTATTTGGATGATGTGGAATTGGAGATAAAAGAAACATCTTACAGAGGTCAAAAGTGGAACAGGAGGCTGACATGAGATGCAAAGTGAATTGCCGGGAAGGAACTATCTTTAAGGCAGCTCCTCATTAAACATATAATAGTGTCAGATGAAAATGACTAGTATATGAACTTCGTGAAACTACATGTACCTAGGATGGGATTCTGTTCTTCAAACAAAAACTCCTTTGAAAATAATAATAATAATAATAATAAAAGAAAATAATGACTTGTTTCTCCTTCACCCCAGGGTTTTTATGTAATTCAGCTAAGCAGAACAGGGCTCATGACTGAAACTCAGTTACCTTCTTGACTTTTTTTCACATTCTTAATTTCAAAATAAGCCCAATTCTTCTCAAGCCAAAATGCATTTAGGATTAATTTTCCAAGTGTAATACAAACCCCTTGTATTCCACTGGGAATATTTCCAATAGTGAAAACAATAACGTTCACACATGTTGCTTCTTACAATTAGTCAGTTCTAATTCATTCTTAATGTGAGAGATTGTAGTTATTTTAGAGTTTACATTTGTTAGCAGACCTCTGATTGCCCATTTTCAAAATCCAAACTGGTCAGCTTTCAATCCTCACAAGTAACTTATCTGGTGAGTATATTATAACATCATCTCAGGCTCTCTGCTATCAATATTCTCATGAATCAGTATGCAAAATGTCCCCATGGATGTCACATAAAAAGGGGAGAGAATTTTGGTAGAAAATAAACTTCCACATGTTTCAGCTGGTCCTCAGATACCGGAAGGGCTGGGGGTGTAAGAGCTTAGATTCTTAATGATGCCTAATTTGACACTGTAAGTCCAATTACATTGAACATATGAATGATCACAATTACAGAATCACAATTAGCACACTACCCAATTTTTCTATTCTCATCTGAACAATCACAACCACTCTTAAGGAATTTACCAGCATCCAATGAGAACTCACATGACTAGATTAGTGAGCAGAGCCATTTATTAAAGCAACATATTAGAATCTTGTGGATTGCTAGTGATAAATGCACTGTCTGCAAAGTATGTGAGGTTAACCAAGAACATGAACAATACAGCTGACTAAAATCACATTAAATCGTGGAATAGCTCTATAAAGATTTCTAAGTTTCCCGAGGAAGCACTCAGTAGAACTGAATGTGCAAATCTTACTCAATTGATGTTCCTATGTGGGGAAAGAATAGCCCAACTCATCAAATGGTCTCAGCTCATCTTCAGTGGTATGTTCCCCACTTGTCTGCAGTGTTATCCTTCTGCCTCCAAAATTCCTTCTCTTTTAAGCCATTTTATAGTATTCTCTCTAGGGAGGGAAGGTTCATATTGAATATCAGGAGAAGCTTCTTCACTGAGCGGTAGCTCACACACTGGAACAGGTTCCCCAGGGAAGTGGTCGTGGCACTGAACTTGCCAGAGTTCAATAAATATCTACAAAATGCTCAGACATATGGTCTGATTTTTGGGTGGTCCTGTGTGGAGACGGTAGTTGGATATGATGATCCTTATGGGTCCCTATCAGCTTGGGATATTCTATGATTTTATGATTCAGTTTCACAGTACAAGCACTCCAAATCTGATGAGTTTATAAATCTTGCCTGAAGATATTGTAAGCAAAACAGTTCTTAGTGATAAAGGTAGTATTTTCAACCTTTTCATAAACTCAAAGAAACATCTCTGGTTGTTCTGTGGTATGTTCTATCAAACATGTCAACACTTTACTAACCTGCCTGAATATTAGAGATGGTTCCTTTCATTTTAAATTTAATTTTGAATTTAAAACAAACAAACAAACAAAAATATTCATTCTAATTCAAATCATTTTTGAGCTTTTCTTGAAAGTGGAATCACAGTGAAAACAGGTGATAGAAACGTTACTGTGGTATATCAAACTAATAGTTTTCTATATGTACCTCATTCCTGCAGTTAATGATCATCTGCAAGAACTAGCCATTTTAGGTACATTTTTTTGTGAAATACATAGGTCTTAACTTAAGGCTATGGTAGGCAAAAGCAAATTCACAAATATATATTACTAATTCTCTTAGTAAAATGACAGAATATGTTGCAAATTGCATGACCTACATGAAAATGTTGTATTTATTGTGTGCCAGAATACTTTGTTTTTTTCAGTGAACAAAACATTTTTTTGAAAATGACAGGTTGTAGTTCACAGTTCTACCGTCATTTATAACTATAAAGCCATTCTCTGGTCTTTATAGTCAGAAATGACATTTTGAAAAAGTAGTAATCAAGAATAACAGCATGCATCAGGACAAGTTAGAGGATGACCTGCTGGAGAGGAGCTCTATGGAGAACAACCTGAGGGTCCTGGTGGACAACATGTTGACCATGAGCCAGGAGTGTGCCCTTGTGGCCAAGAAGGCCAATGGTATCCTGTAGTGTATTAAGAAGATCATGGCCAGGAGGTCAAGGGAGATGATCCCCGTCTACTCTACCACAGTGGGGTCACATTTAGAATACTGTGTGCAATTCTGGGCTCCCCAGTTCAAAAAAGACAGGAGTCTCCTAGAAGGAGTCCAGCAGAGGGCCATAAAGATGATAAAGGACCTGGAATATCTCCAATACGAGGAAAGGCTGAATAACCTGGGTCTGTTCAGCCTGGGCAAAAGTAGATTAAGAGGGGATTTGGTTAAGGTTTATAAATATTTAAAGGGAGGAGGGAGGCAAAAAGATGAGGCCATGCTCTTCTTGGCGATGCATAGTGATAGAACAAGAAGTAATGACCTAAAACTTGGACATAGAAATTCCATACAAATATGTGAAAGAACTTCTTTACAGTAAGGGTGATGGAGCACTGGAACAGGTTGCCCAGAAAGGCTGTGGATTCTTCTATGGTGATATTCAAGACCCATCTGAACCTACCTGTGAGACCTATTATTGTAGGGAACCTTTTATTGCAGAAGGGTTGGACTCAATGATCTCTTGAGGTTCCTTCCAGCCTCTGCAAATCTATGATTCTGTGAATAACCAGAGAATGATATGTGACAATTTTTACTTGAGACACTAAATCCCAGTTATTAAAGTGTTATCTTTTCTCATATCTCAGTAATTCTTTCATATATAATATTAAATATTCTTAGTTTCTGCACATTCAAATGTAAATGTTTTAAACCTCAAACTCTCCTTCTGTAAATTAACATTTTGTTCCTGCTCCATTCTCTTTACCTTTTAGCTAAGTGTAAGATTTTATCAAATCTTATGAGAACTGTGCGTCTTGACCGGATGGATAGTACCACTGATGCTCACCTGCCCCCAAAACAGTTCAAAGACAAAAGAAACTAACTGCTAACATTATAATCAAATCAATAATCATTCAGTTTCTTGAATGTTTAGTGCCTCTTCAGAATCAGATAACTGGCAGTGCAAGTGCATGAAAAGTGCTAAGAAAGAATGTCCAGGATTGCAGAGAAGCAGATATCTCACTTGGTAATTACTTGTTGATAGATTGGCATAGCTCTGTTGTAAAGGCAATATGTTGAAATGACCTAGCTGGAGAATTGTTACCCCTCCAGTGTGAATTAAAGAGAAAAAGGCTTCTACAGAATATAATTCAGTTGTCAGGTCTCAAACACCTCAGAATATACCTGTCTCTTTCCTTACATAACAAGACTACTCTGTGTAGCTGTTAAATTTGTTGACTATAGTTGGGGGGAAGAAACTGTGACCTGCTCAGCTGTGTGACATTCAGAATATTGTGCTATGTGCATTTTCTTTTTCTTATGGTATTTGTTTAGCTCACATAAATTAAGGTTACTCTGAGAAGGCTATAGTAAAAGAAATTCTTCATGTATTGAGAAAGAGAAACAAAAAATTTAGTGCTTCTACAAAATTGTCATTGAAGTCAAAACAACGATCATGACTAAATAAAATCTTACACTCACTATAATGTTATAACTTCTTCCCTTTTTAACAAAGAGTACAGTCCAAATGAAGGGCTTTAAGTTCAAGTCTTAATTATTTCACCTTGTTCAGCAATTAAAAAGGAATTGCAAAATAGATTCTGTGGCATGTGTAACAATTAAACATGTACTTTACAATCTTTGCTCCTAATTCCTTCTTATAATGATGCTGATCAAAGCAATAGTAGGAAGTGAAAATTATCTTTGAATAGATGTGCCTAACATTTAGCAGAGACAACTTGCAACTTCTTAAGTAAATCAAATCTTTGTGCAACTAGAAAATTAATTAGGGCACAATGTTTTTTTTTTTTTTTTTTTTGGATATGAAACCTAGCAGTGGTACTGTGGTGCATAATAACACAATCTTAAGATTCTAACATACACATGGGAATCTTTTCAATAACAGATATTTTATGCTTGTAACAATCAGACTGTTGGTAACCATATACTGCTCTAAACATTTTGAAATTTGAGCCACCAACCAAGAGATTTATTGGCTCTGGAATAATTTCATGATCAGCCTAGACAGCAAAAGGAAATACGTAATGGCAAATTTACACATCCTCTCATTGTTGGAAAGAAATTTTTATATATGCACCCTACATTTATTTGTAGGAAGACAATTCTCCTAAACCCTGTTTCAAGAAGAGAGCTGTTTTATTTAATCGCCACTATGGTATTAATGTCTTCTCTCCGTCTCAATTTGAGAATGTTATTCTAATATCATCACTCTTCCAATAAGAACCACTATAACTTATCCTAGAACTATTCAGAAAATAGACAGGCAATGACCTTGAAATCTGAAGCTTGGAGATAAATATTTTGAGACTAGAAATAAAACTAACAAATATGAAAACAATATAAATCATAGTAACAAACAGCATTCCAATGAAGGTCAGAGCAGATCAAGAAAACTCCTTACTATACTTCTCTACATATCACAGATGTTACGGTACATTAAATCACTCAGAACTAGTAAGAGGACTGATTCACTTCCAAGCTCCTATATCACACATGTTTAACTTGATAAAACTCATATATAATACATAGCATTGTGAAAATATAGCATTGTGGATTCAGAAAGGCTTGAAAAAGAACAGAATTTATTAAAGTAAAACCTAAGCAAAATGGAAGTCTTGGGAAAATGTCTAGAAGTTGCTACTTCAGAATATACAGAAATCACTTATTGTTGTAGGTGAAAAGAAACTCTGCCTGATAGGATTTATATTAGGAGTAATACTTTTTGCATTTTATCTCTTTCAGGTCTTGTGTGAGGTGTTCTGAAGTTGATAGTCATTGCTGTGATCTCTGATCTGCATCTACCCCAGGTCTTGTTCTCATGTGCTCTTGTAAACTTACTTTTGAGGAAACAGGAAGAAATTGAGATCTAACATTTTCAACCTAACAAAAGCAAATCATAAATCTTCAACTTCTTTTTTTCTGCAGTAATTTTGTTCATCTTGTTCTAATGGATCAGCACTCAGTCCTGCTTCCTAGCCCAAAATTTTTTTCCCATTCAGAAATTAAAAATCATTTTCCAAAAAATGTATTTGATTACATTAGAATATTTCAGACATTCCAATGTTTTACCTTGTTGTTAGTAAATTTTATGTAGTAGTAGAACAGAGGTCCAATTTATTTATTTATTTTTAAATATAAGTAGTACATGTGGCCTTGAGTTTAAAATGAATGTCTCGTACTTTTTTCTCACATACTGAACTCTGACAGAGTTCAAATACTTAGTACAATTCAAGTATCATCTACCTGTATCTGTATAATCACATATAGAATTTACACTAACACTCTTGTTTCATTTCTTTTCTTTAAAAATATCCAGGGTTCTTTAGTGTAGTCACTCAGCTTTACTTTTTGGCTACAGTACAATCTTCAGATCTTATAAAGACTCTTAGAAAATCTCTTATCAGTGGGATATTTTAACAATGTCTGAATTATTCTTTACTTCCTTTTGTACTCTGAAAAAATAAAAGAAGATTCCTGTGTCTTGCAAGGTTCATTCACTAATGACTACCAAATATCTTATCTCAGCTGAAGTGTGCCTTTTTTAATTTTTGAATTAAAAAAAAAAAAAAATTTATAATGATAGTGAAGAACTTTTTTTGATCAGTGAAGTTACAACTGTCTTACTGTATGTGAACTGTTCCTGTGTGCTACTGTTTGCCTCTCACAGTGCCCAGCAACAACATAAACTCCATGGTGTACTAGAAGCAGTGAACTAAAATGTCACGAGGTAATCACTCTGCAGTAGTCAGAACTTGTCAGAAAGTTCTTTAATCCCTTCCAACTACTGAACAATTAATTCTTAAGTGTATATATGTATATATATATATAAAAAAAAATTAACTCAAAAGAACTGTTACTTAGAACAAGATTTAAGGGGCTTTTTTTTTCCCAGTCACTGTCTTCCATACTCCTGTGACAAAAATCATCAATTCTTTCTTTCAGTTCTTTTACAATGATCCAGACACACATGGGGCATATCACACCTTAACTGAGAGGCAATAGTGCCAGTTATTCATGCCAATGTGAACATATATCATCCATTTTGTCCAGTTTCATATTGATACATGTTCTGCATGAATATATATCCTTAACAGCATTCTGAAATGTAGCTGCCAGTGGTCACGAACATGGACAGTATTGCTATAAGTTACGTCCAATTTATGTATATGCACAGCAATACTAAATGGATAACATTCAGAGAATAAAGTAAAGAATATCCTACCTAATTTGAAACTTCCATAAATATTCATAACAGCATATAACAATGCATAAAAATAAACTTAATCAACACCACACACCTCTTTAGTGGTAAATGTCCCTGCACAGAAAAAGTAAACCTTCTCCTGAACTGAAAACAAAACTTCTTTTCATCTTGTTCATTTCCAGACCCACTAAGGAACACTAAATCCCACGCAACTAATGGTGTGAAAAAATTTAAGTACTAATCAGACATCAGTAAGAGGAAAGTCTTACTTATAACCTGCAGTGGTGGTGTCTAATTCACATTCATTTAATTTATTCTTAATTTCTGCTGTGACATTCCAGTATTGCCACCAAAATATTACAAAAATCTTTAGTGTGCATAATTAAAGCATCATTTACATTGTTTTGAGAGATTTGGGCTCAATCAAGCAAAGGAGAGAGGGAAGGAAGACACAAAGAAAGGTAAAACAAAAACAAAACAAAACAAAAACAAACAAACAAACAAAAAAACAGAAATCCAAAAATGCAGAAAAGGCATAAGACAAAGTAGGAAGTAAATTAATTGTCTGTAAAATATATTTTCATTTGGTCAATGTCAATTTCAGTTGTTGATGACAGGTTTTCAAGCACTGATTAACCACAAAAATATGTTTTGAGGAAATTCATCTGTTTGTTTGACAAACCTCTCAGCAAATTGTCCTGAAACGGCACATATCAAGTGTTTGTGATATTCCCATTAGCTCAATGGGAAGCTTGCACTCTTATTCCTGACAGAGATGGAATTAACACATCAAGTACATACTGCACTTCTGTCTTAGAGGAAGCTGTAGTAAAACAGCCCTCAAGGTTTGTATATGTGTTGACGGCCTTTGTGAATTCCAAATAAAAAAAATAAATAAATAGAGAAAAAAAATTTGTTTAGAAATATTTCTGCTAGATGAAAAAGAACATAGAACATTTAAGTATTTCTATTTTTCATATGAAATCAGAAAATGTAAAAATGGGATTGAAATATCAGAAATGTATCTAGAGGTTTTCTCTCTCTGCAGTAGGAGCTTCCTGTTTTAGAATGAAAATAGTATCCCTAATCATTTGTGCAGTAACATATTCTTATCTTCTACCTGACTAGATATTTTTTCCTCCAGAAAACACAAAATAGAAAACATGTATGTGAAAATAACACTTAAAAAATGATAATAATTCCATTTATCATAAGCAAAGTTCAAGACTGTTCTACTGAAGAGGTAAAACTATAATGACAGTTAAATCTAAGGAAAGAATTTTTAGTCTTCACTGGTATTCCTTACAATCATATGCTTAATGGAAACTCAATAATTAGCAAATTTCAGATATTAACGGAAACAGAAAGAACAAGGCAGATGTTTATGCAGAACCTTAGTTTACCAGTATCTGTTCTGATCTCTCAAATGTAGAGAGGTAGGTCTACTTTTTTTTCTCTATTGAAAATGTAGGTCTACTCTTTTTTTTTTTTTTTTTTTTTTTTTTTCTGGTTTTGGGAAAGTAGTCATACGTAAAGACAGTATAGATAAGGGGATTTAAAAATGAATACACAAATGAACTTAAAATAACATTAATTTTAAACTGAATCAGTGAAATTATTTAGTTCACGTTAGTGCTGATTTCTACAAATCCAAGAGTTGTAGCCATGTACTAAATCCTAAAACCCCATCTATTGTGATGGGAACAAACAGACTGAAGGCTTACCAGACATGAACTTAAGAACACGGATAAAGATGGCAAGAAAGGACAGTGTATTGATCAGAAACATGAAAATATTAGATGCAAAAATTCACTCATGCAATAAATCACTTGCATATTTTTCCACAAGGAAAATATTACTCTGCTTCTGATTGTCACAGCATGCATGTTAGATAAATGCAGTTATTCATAATACAAAATTGTCAGAATCTAAGGGAAGTTAGCTAACAATCATCATTGTGTCTCTTTAGCCACAGGTAGATAAATATTTGTCAAGACTGAAAAAAGAAGAGTTAATCTTGCTTTGGGGAAGGACAGTGAAATTAGTGTCCTTTTGGAGTGCACTGCAAAGCATTGTTTTATGCTTTTTAATAGTGCTTCTTATTTTAAAAGTACCTTTCTTTTTGCAAATTACCACCAGCAGACATTTTAAATGTAATGCAAAGTTGATGGTTTTGTAAATGAAGGAGAGACAGATTTTAAACACTTCGTTCTTAGTGAGACTTCCACTTGTAAAATGTTGATTATTTTATGGCTTCATTGACGATTACATTAATTAACACACTTAATTAACATATTTAGGATAAAAAGACTGATTTTCTGCAGTTTGTCTGAAATGTTATTTTACCATTATCTTTTTGTGTTTCTATGTAATTTACTGTTTGGCTGTAGCCATTGAAGCAACATCTCAGTAAGGGGTAATTTAAGTAGACTAACAGATTATCTGGGAATAGTTCAAAATTATACATTTTATGTAAACAATATTTGTTTCATTCCAGAAGATACTGCTATTGGCAGTAGTAATCCTTCATTTTCATTGCAAGGAGTTTTTTCAAATATTTATATTAACATTCAAAAATTGGAAACTTCTTAAGCATCATTGTTTATTTGGTGTATTTGGTACTATTTGTATTTCCTTCATTAAGTGAATAGCAGTCTCTTTCCCAAAGTAATCCGTTTAATGAAATGTCCTTGAAAGGGATTTCACTAGAATCTGGGAATATTAACAACTTCTTAACAAACATTTAACAAACATCTTTTTAAAAACTCATTTCCTGAGATACTCATCTTCATATTTTTTTCTCAGCCTGACCTTAGGAACAACTTGTAAAGCTGAATGGAGTTTAATTGAAATTCCCATTTGTGGTTGTCAGACGCAAAAAATGCAAGGAAACTGATAAAAAAGGCTGTACGTAGTTTTTCTCAACTTTTTTTTCAATTTTTCTCATTTTTTTTTCATATTTCCTGTGGAAATAAATTCCAGTACCCATCTCTTTCTTCAACCATCGAATCAGAACATTAACGATCATGCAAATCAAATATATATTTCTTCAACTGTTGTTTTTGTTGCTTTGTTGTTGCTGCTGGAGGATTAGGGCCCTTTATTATTTTTCTGGAACCACTACTGAAAATTTCATTCAGTCTGCCCATATGCTACTAGTTTTGTATCTGTTCTGCTTCAAATGTTCACAGAAAGAAGATATGCTTCTCCACAATCTGGCAAACAATAGTCTTCATATAAATTTTCTTAATATTCTTCATATGATAACATTTATTTTCATATTAAATGGAAAAAAAAAACAAAGCAATTACTTTTGGTATATCAACAAAAGGGCTGGTTGCACTACATGCACTGCATGGCCAGGCACTCATTTTTTGAAATGACATAACCGTGCAAGGAAAACTGACAAAATATAATTCTTCAGCTACCGTTCAGAACAGCAGAAAACCAAAACCAGATCTCTCCTGCAAAGTATTTGAAATGTTACATCAGTACTTTGTGACAAATGCTTAGGTGAGCCAGTTCAACAAAGTATCAGCAGAGACCATATGAAAAAAGAATATTGATTCTTCTTTACAGAGGAACATTCCAAATGATTATATTTTTATTTAATTTTGTTTTCTTAATGCAGAAGAGAACAACCCGTGTATGTCTCATCATGAACATGACCAGATTTCTAGAAAAGCAAATAAAGTTTGAATTTCATGGATGGATGGAAGAAAAGAGAACTGCAGCCACTTGCCTATCGTCAGTACATCAATCTTATTTAGAAGACAGGTCTCCAAAACAGTCTACTAATACAACCATCAGTTGAGGTGTCTGCATTTCACTAGCTAATTAAGAAACTGTCTGAACACTGCTCTGAGAAACCTGCTCTGGGTGGCCCTGCTTGAGCATGGGAGTTGGATCAGATGACTTCCAAAGGGTTCTTTCAGCCTCAACTGTTCTGTGATTCTGTGATATATCAGACATAAAGTAACATATAATATCTCATATATATCATTATATAATAAACATATGACATGGTCTTTGCTGATCTACTACACCACTCTTCTTGCATCTTTGTGTGCATATAAAAAAAAATCATAATGGCCTAGGTGGACCTTCAGTATGATTGAGTTAAACCATTCCCACAGGAGGACAGATTGTGAAGACTTAAATTTTGTTATAGGATGTTATAGGATGTTAAAATGACAAGAAGAAAATGCCTGAATATTCTAGGGTAACAGGGAAGAAGCTAGTGGAAAATGGAACAATTCACAGCTTGAAGTACTTCAATGCTGTCTTTTTCACCTATTGGATTATTTTTTAAAGGATTGAAAAATATGAAGACTATGAAAAAAAAGATCATGACTAAAACTGAAGTTCTTTTATAAGTCATTCTAAAAAAAAAGCATTTTCTCTGAGTGACTTCATGTAACTGGCTGTACCTGAAGAAGCACTGAGCAGGATTTAACTGGTACAAATGGAACAGTACAATGCGCTGTCAACTCAAATATTTGAGAAGAAATGGAAACTCCCATGCACACAGTACATTTCAGTTGGTCAGCATATCACTGTGACCTGTTTATAATATGCTCCTTTTATAACCACCACAGAGTCAGATTTGGCAGTTGGCTGAGATCATATATAACTATGAAGTAGGTTCTACTTTGTCTATAAAGAACAGAACTCTGAATATGGGGTTTCTTCCTGTAAAAGGAAGAACACTGGGAATGCTGCTTGTGTACAACTGTCTCAGTCCATTTGCTATAATGTGTTATGGTCAGTTGCAGGAAACTAAACTGAGTATTATGGACAGCATTCATTTTCTAGAAAATATAAATCTATTTTATCTATACTTTAAATTGCAGAATGATGTGAAATCACTCATTTATCCACGAATATAGCTGCAATATAAAAGAGCTGAGAAACATTTTGAGTTAGTATTCACTATGCATTTAAAACAAGAACACCTAGGGAACTACAGGCCAGTCAGTTTCACCTCTGTAAATGCCAAAGGAAGAGCAACTGACGTCACCTACCTGGACTTGTGCAAAGCGTTTGAGACTGTCTCACAAGACATCGTGGTGGCCAAGCTGGAGAAAAATGGATTTGATGGATGGACCACTTGCTGGATAAGGAATTGGCTTCATTTTCACACTCAGAGTTTTGCAGTCAATGGCTCAATGTCCAAATTGAGACCGGTGATGAGTGGCGTTCTTCAGAGTTTGGTGCTGGGACAGGTGATATTTAACATCTTTGTAGGCAATATGGACAGTGGGATCGAGTGCACCCTCAACAAGTTTGCAGATGACACCAAACTGAGTGGTGCAGTTGACTCATTAAAAGGAAGGGATGCCATCCAGAGGGATCTGGACAGGCTTGAGGGGTGGGCTCATGCAAACCTCATGAAGTTCAACAAGGCCGAGTGCAAGGTACTGCATCTGGGTCAGGACAATCCCAAGCACAAATACAGGCTGAATAGAGAATGGTCTGTGAGCAACCCTGAGGAGAAGGTTTTGGAGGTGTTGATTGATGAACAACTCAAAATGAGCTGGCAATGTGTGCCTGCAGCCCAGAAGGCCAACTGTATCCTGGGGTGAATCAAGAGAAGAGAGACCAGAAAGCAGGTCAAGGGAGGTGATTCTGCCCCTCTATTCTGTTCTTGTGACATCCCAACTGGAGTACTGCACCCAGTTCTGGAGCCCCCAACAGAAGAATGACATTAATATCTCGGAACAAGTCCAGAGGAGGGCCACAAAGATGACCACAAAGCTGGAGCACCTATTCTATGAGGACAAGCTGAGAGAGCTGGGGTTCTTCAGCTTTGAGAGGAGAAGGCTCTGGGGAGACCTTGTAGTTGTCTTCCTCTACCTTTTACAAGGGCAGGTAACGACAGGATAAGAGGAAATGGCTTTACACTGGAAGGCAGTAGAATTTAGACTAGATATTAAGAAGAAATTCTTTACTGTGCGGGCGGTGAGACACTGGAACAGGTTGCCCAGTGGGGTTGTGGGTGCCCTCTCCCTGGAGGCCAGACTGAATGGGGCTTTGATCAACCTGGTCTAATGGGAAGTGTCCCTGCCTATAGCAGGGGGACTGGAACTAGATGATCTTAGATGCCCCTTCCAACCCAAACCATTCTATGATTCTAACTAGTCCCCTTCTGTCTACACTGTAAACATTTCTCATGTTGCATTTATTAAGACTGAGAAGTGAAGTTATGAACCCTGCTAAAAGCTGAAAATATTCTCATGGAGTTTGAAATACTGTGGCCTGCCAATAAATATTTTTTCCTTCTTTGTAGATTGAAGCAAGAGTGTTTACAATAGGAGGTGGTGATTGACGCAGTCTTCAAAAGCGCCATGGAAATTCTACTGTCTGGACCTGATTCCAATGCTGTGTCCTTTACAGTCCAAGAAACATTTATTGTCTTCTTATCTATCCATTCTTTCACCGTTAGTTGTTTCGGCACTCTCAATATCCTTGGTAGTTTTCCTTTTCTTTCTTAATCATGTCCAGAGAGGAAAAGAAACATGAAAAGAAAGTACACAGTGAATGGGTATCAAACAGAAATAAGATCATGTAAGTAAATAAATGTTATTTTCACAAGTAATGTGTTGGGTTTTTTTTTCATAGGGTATAGCATAACTATTCTTATCCAAGTATGAAAACAGTACTAGACATTTGCAATAGTTTGAGGCTCTGTACAGAAAAGTTCTTTGCTGGCTGCTCAAGAATCGCTTTGATTACTCTGCTTGTAATACTTCCCCAGCTGACCTGTCATTACTCACTCTGTTTTAAATGAATGTAATTGCAAGACTTCCTGCTAATTTTCACCCGGGAAGGGTCTGCACTCCAATGATAATATGACTAGGGTTACAAAGTCTAATACGGATTTTTGACCATAAATTTTAATAATGTCATTCCAAAAATATTATTAGTAACACTTGAAACAAATTCTGTAATTCCCAATTACAGAAATACTAAAGTAACTGGGAAAAAAAATCAACAAAAAAAACCTTCAAAATCAAGAATTCACTTTAACACAAGTAGAAACGTGGGGTTACTTGTTGCTGTGGGTGGAGGTCCTTTTGTCTGAGACACAGAGAGATAGATCCTCTGCACCCCCACCCCTGTGGAAGTGACAGAAAAGCAAGAAGGAGAAGTTACTTGACTGAGTTAAAGAGAAACTGTTTTACTAAAAATGGTAAAAGGATGTGATATAATATGATATAAATGGAATCAAGAGTAATAAATCAAATAAATGCAAAAAAAGAGAATATATTCTAATAGTGTTGCAAGCTAGGGGTGGAGCAGAACAAAAGGGATGACCTCAGGTCACTACATCACTTCCTTCCTGGAAACCATATGAGAAGGGCAGGAATACTCTAGGAACTGGAGTATCTTAGCACCCATGCCAGTTCTGTCTGTTCATTGCATGATGTAACGATATGGAATAATCTATGGAAAACCAGGACACTGCTAATGTCAAGCCATCAGCACCTAAAGGTTTGACTAATACATATTAAGCATTCAAATATGAACAAAGAGTATTATTTTTTAACATTTGAACTTGGAACTAACTATGGTATAATTAAAAACATACAGATATAACACTAAGTAAACAGAATTATAACCATCAGTGATCTGCCAAGAAGTAGAATTTAATTATGCCTGGTTGAAGTCATGAAAACAAAATGTCAATGTAACAAAAATGCTTAGAATTTAACACTTCCTATTTGACAGATATTTATTGCAGTATATTTTTTTAGGATATGGAGATCTTGTAATAGATAATTTAAAAGTCTTTTTAAGTAGAAGTCTGAAATAATAAAACTGTTTGCAGACATTCTCATGTGCAGAAACCCTGCATTCCCTTGTTCTATCATTAATGAATTGGAATCTTTTTCAAAAACGTATTTATACCTCAGGCAACTATCTGGTTCTTTACCTCTGTTTCTGTTCCATAAATATATTTTAAGTACCACTTGCCTCCTGATATATTTATGTAGGGATTATATTTTTTCATTGACAAAATTAACATATTTCTGCTTTCATTCCAATAAATCAACCTCAGAAGAAATGAAAATTAAGTATCCTCCTCCTCTCTTCACTGGTGTACTCAAGCTGGTGGACACTTGCCACTAAAATTACTGCTTTCCAGAGTAGGCTATGAAGGGAATAGAGGATCACCACCATTACACACAGCAGCAAATCAGTCAGAGCAATTTATTTTGGTTTAGTTTTAGTATCTTACTCCCCAAACATGAGAAATTCTGTTTTGAATTGATGTACCTTCAGATTTTAAATTTGATTAATAAATGAAAACGGAGAAAACAGAGTTATTGAAAAGAAGGATTTCTCAAATCTAAGAAAAGAAGAAACCTTGTGAATACTAACCACATCAAGGTTTATATGAAATAAACCTAAATTCCCTTCAGGTATTTCCTTCTCTATCTTCTTTTATCTATAGCCCATTTAAAAATAGCTTTCAGGCTGTCTTGTCTCCAGAAGAAAATGATTTTAAGTTGAATTTCTACACAGACTTCTAAAGCAGTGATACATAATTTATAGTTCTGACAAACACCTATGGAAAAAACATCTATTATAACGATTCTTTATCTCTTAATCAAATCTAGTTTATCCTGTCAAACTTTTAAAATCATATTTTATTCTTGCAAATTCAAGGAAACAGTCTGCTAGAGAAAAACTCAGGAATAAAAAATACACCAAAACTGTATTCAGATTTATCTACTTGTTAAAAAAAAAAAAAGGAAAAAAAAAAGAAAAGTTGTGAAATTATTTATTTTTCCCCCCAAAAATGATGAGAATGCACTCTATATTCAGGTTTTATATATATATATACACACACACATATAATTTCAGTTTTTGTTGAAATGTTCTTACTTGAATTTTCACTGATACAAAATAGGATATTGGCTTCCTTGAGAAATATACCTAAGCTATTTCATAATGGCAGAAAGACCACATATGGGAAGTTAAAACAGCTTTACAGTTTGTCAGCCACAACTGTCTTAATCCAGATCCTCTGACAATAATCTTGTGCTTAGTGTATTCATCTAATACTTGAAGCTGAAGATCCTTCTCTGCCTGAGGAATTTAAACCTTTCTCTTTTAAACTAGAACTGGCTGTACATAAATGTAATGTCTATTAACACAGAAATTTATATAATAAAGAAAATTATCCTTTCAAAAATATTAACTTCAAGTGACTGTGAAGTTATACAAATATTATTCCAAGTTTTTATCAAAATACTATATGACATTTATGTGAAAGAAGGTTTCCTAAAAAATAGTACACTTTGCAGCATATTTTTCCATACTTATTCTGTCTTGTATTGATTTTATTTGTATTTTACAGAAGTTTTTTCAAAACTATCTGCATAAACTGTATGGTAGAGTTTTCTGAGTTTGAAGTAGTAGAGTCCATATACACAAATAATACAAAGTAAGGAAAGAAAGAATAGTGAAATTATTCAATCTTGCTGAAATATGCTTAGGAAAATAAATATTCTGTTCCCCAGCATTGTTGGAAAGTGACATATAAGGTATTAGGCAATCTAAGAGATTTTTGTCCCAAATTTTTTGGTAAAAAGATTACATCTGTCTGGCAGCCAGTCATAAGTGGAGTTCCCCAGTGCTCCATTTTAGGGCCAATTCTCTTTAATAGTTTCATAAATTATTTGGATGTAGGATTAGAAGGTGTTTTGAGCAAGTCATGAACAAACATTCATTGTAAAGATACCAATCTAACAAATAATTCCACAAATCCACATGGAAATATAGCCATTAAAACTAGGCACAACCCTAATCATATATATATATATTTATTTTTTGTATTTATTTTTATATTTATTTATATTTTTATATTTATTTTTAATTAGTAGAAAAATAATTTTGTATTGCCACTACTGTCTGAAAAAAAGGAAGAAACAAACCCCAAATCCTAACTTTCTTTTCAAAATGGGTCTCCTTGAAACATTCTCAAACTACCAAGTGTATCATTTCTCTAAATTTGTTTATTAAGGTTCTTTAGATTCCCCAAGCAATATTTCACTGTTTTATATTTCCACTATCAGAATTATTCATTAGCTTCCTTATATACAGAAGAAAGTCTTTAGTTCCATGGCACATGTTTTAGTGCTGAGTTATTAAATATAAATGTGTTTTCAAATATCAAGCAGAACATAAAGCAACTTATTCTTGAAGAATGTATTTTTATTTATATATTTTTCTTTGTTCTCATTAATCATGTTTATATACAGATTATATGTACATGCCCGTTGTATGCATATGTCTATATATATAGCATGTATTAGTATTACAAAGCATAAGACACAAGACAGAAGATAGAAGACACCATAATTGTGCAGTCTCAAAAAGAGGAATTTATAATTCATTAAAATAAGCATAGTAAGGAAGTTACTGACTTTCTTTGAATCACAGAGTCGTACAATGGTTTGGATTTGAAGGAACCTTAAAAGATCAATTAGTTTCAAGTCCCGTGCCATGGGTAGGGACAACTTCCACCGTACCAGGTTGCCCAGGGCTCCATAGAACCTGGCCTTGAATGCTGTGAACACTGTCACAGTTGTGAATGTCCTCTCCCTAGGAGCATTCAAGGCCAGGCTGGAAGGGGCTTTGAGAAACCTGGTCTAGAGGGAGGCATCCTTGTCTATAGAAGCTTGGTTGAAACTAGCTGATCAAAAGGTCCCTTCCAATCCAAAACGTTCTATGATTCTATGTCAGTTATCTAGCCCACTGGCTACTTCTAAACCATTGTTTTTTTAGTGTGCTGGCTCTTTTGGATCGTATTTGATAGGATCATATTCATTGGCACTGAAAAGAGAGGATAGGAAACTAGCAAAGGTACTACTCTCCTTTCCATATAGGCTGACAAATCCCAGGACAAGAAGAAAGAAGGAAGTGAAAAAAGATTACCTTCTTATGACTTCACTAGCATGTACAGAAATTCAATAACCTATCAAATATTTGTTTAATATAAAATGTAGGAATAACAGAGCTTTGGATAATCATACTTATCAAATTCCCACTCATTTTTTGTTAGCTGATTCAAGACCCAGACTGTTTACAGAAAAGCCATTTGTCTTTTTGTGATTCTGCTAGATACCTTTCCTCCTCCTTTCAATGACAGTTTACTCTAAACATCATACTGTGTTGGCTTAGGTAACAAAAGTACTGTTCTGTGCCAGACAACTATCCTGTGTTTAGAGATGTAATATGCTTCTAAGGTGTATGATTCCATGACCTTTCAAATCTTGAATACGTGACTGAGGAGATTAACTAAAAACCTCAATCCTGAGGTGTATGATATTTTTTTTTTTTACTAAATTTTGTAGAAGGCATTTATTTTCTTATGTAAAATTTTTGAATAATCTGCATTTGATCTTTTCATAATTAAAATTCTAGGCAATATGCACAAGTAAAACAACCCCTAAGTATTTCCAGAGGCTATATTACATAAACAAAGAATAATTGTCAACAGTCCCATGCAAAAGTGAACCATGGTATACTGGTGATATAAAAATGATGTAATTCATGTGGATTGACCTATATATCTCATAGGTGGCTTTTTTTTTATATCGTAGGAATAATGCTATTGTGCATCTAAAGACTATACTATTCCTTATATAGAAAGGAAAACAAACAAAAAAACTCATGCACGTGCCTTCTGTGCTTGCATGTCTACTCATTGTTTTCTGTCTGATCATAAATATAAGGATCAGTGATGTTATCTTACTATATTGATAACAGCATTATGCATTCTCTGACTTTTCAGAGACAAGAAAATTAATTTTTACCATGAAAAAACTATAAGATCCATTCAACTTTTAAAAATGGTCTCCACATCCTGGTTTATATTTTTCATTTTTAATTGCATATTGTGATGTTCCTAAGGAGCTGCAGCACTACTGTTTATAAGACCTTGCCTGCTGGGGTTACTTTGCACATGCATTAGAGAGAAAAATATATTTGTGACAGTTGTTAATTAAGGAGCTAGAGAATTCAAACACCCAGGCAAGAATCAAGAAAAATATCTCTGTTTCCTAAATCCATATTCCAATTCTCCTCAAAAATAAATTAAAAACATATCAAGTGATACATAAAATCTGTTTTATTATCATAAGTGAACCTCATTTACAGCATAAAAATCTATTCCTCTATTTAATTAGTAGAATTTAGATACAAATCAGAGTTTTCTAAACTGTTGTCCCCAAATCCATGGTTGATTAACCATGGATTTAAGGTAACATATCATATAGTTCTTCTAGTCATGTTTTAATTAATGAGATATAGTTGAATTTTTGAATATTGATTGTATTCTGTTAATTTAAATCTGGCAAAAACTTCTGTTGATCAACAAATAACATCTATTTCACTGTACACATTTATTTCCAGTATTTTTTGTTTTGGATTTTTATTCCTTTGTTTGTTTTGTTTGTTTTTTCCAAAATTAAAATATTTTGTTTTGTTTTGTTGCTCTTGTTGTTGCTCTTAATTTGGTTACCTGATTTGGTATAAAGTTAAAAAGTCATGAAAAAACAGTATTTACATTTTCATAAAGTATGACAGTACAATGAATCAGGAGAATGCATTTATATTAGATGAACATTTTGTATTATGCTCTTATAACATTTTTGATACAGTACTGAAAGGTCTAGACAAGAATTCTTACAAAATTGAATAATGACATTCCTGCTTGCAAAGCTAGCTTCATATTTATTCTCGTAATCATATTGTTTTATGTATTATTTTTATAATCATATTTAAATAACTTTAAAAAGTGGCTAATAATAAGCAGGTAATAATGTCCTTTTGTTTGTTTTGTGTGAAGTAGGAATCAATATTAGGATGGATCAGCATATGAGGGACAGATCTTCAGGCTGAAATACTTACCCTTTTAAAAAAGCCTTCAATTTCTTTACAAATAGAGCCAAATTTTACTAATATGAAAAGTCATCTATGGAGAAATAACAATTTTACATTTGTGTGTGAAAAGATAAAAAAGGAAAAAAAAGGAATTTTGTTCATTTATTATTTAATAGATCACTTTTATACAGTTTGCTATTGCTAGATGAATGAGGAAAATCTAAATTTCTCCCTTTAAAATTAAATGCATAAACTGTGTCTAAAGAAATACTTGGCCTAACTCTTAATTCTTATCTTCAAGAAATCCTCTTCAGGATTCTGCAACCTCTAATTATCAATTCAAAGAGTACTGCTGTTGACACTTGCTATCACAAATATTTCACACACTATGGGAACATCTTTTTTGCTCTCTAGTTAAACTATTGTATTATAAAAGGTCTACTGAAGGTACAGATTTTTGTCATGAGCAAGCAATAGTTTCTAAGCAGTTACATGAAGTATAATATATTTAATTGTTTGAGTTTTCTCAGATATTAAGATATCTAAGTAAATGTATACTCAAGAGATTTAGATAAAGTAGTCACAACTTCTGTCTCAAATAGAATTAAAAATAAATGACAATTCTACATAGTTATACAAGCACTCAATTGAGCATGGGGCAATGATGGAGTATGGTTCATTCTCCAGTATAATTTCTTACTGTTCTTAAAAAACACAGTCCCACGGTTACAGTCTAGCTCCTATTTATGTGGAAAAACAAAAATGAATTTCTGATACTGCTTTTGGAAAACAAATGGAACTTTATCGTTGATATCCAATTTATCTCCCATTGAGAAATAAAGTATCTGCATGTATTTTTCTGTATTGAATGTATATGCAAGTATAATTTGTGCACTGAAGTGATGAATTATAACTGTTAAACAAAAATATACTACACGTTACAGCCACTGAGTAGACAAATTACCATTACGCTGTGCAAGTAATACTTCAAAAAACCCGTTTGCCACAGAGGTGAGGAGTCATATGCAGTCTGATTCATTCTGCTTTATCTATGAAAAGAAACTTTTTTTTTTTTTCAGTGTATATAAAAGAAGATCAACTTGCTAACATTCCATAAACAGAGATAAATCTGGGATTACTTTTCATTTTAGTTGGCATTAAGTATACTGATAGTTTCACACAAATCACAACTATTGGGAATTTACAGTTAATTCAATAGAGCTCTCAAATTTTTGAAAGAAAACCAGTGATAGATCTTTTGCTGCTGTAAACCAACAAAGATATAACAAATTTAAACATGGCTACACTGCCTTATAATTGTCATATAGTATATATGTAATATATATTCATGCAATCAAGAGCTTTATTGGAACAACATAAGTCAAAGGTGATTACTGTTAGAAGTGTAATGGAAACTTTTGTTGGTTTGGTTGTTTTATGTAATACAGTAACATTTGAAAAGTTCTTCAAGAAAGTTTACAGGAGTATTCTGAATGGAGATTCAGAACATTTTTCCACCGGTCCTCTATTAAACACCTGTTTCACTCTCAAACAGCCCAAGGGAAAATTCAAGGAAGAACAAAATTTTATTTGATTTTTAACTTGAAAAATAAAGAACGTCATAGGTTTTCAAGAACACTGATGAGTAATGTTAAAAACAAACAAACAAACAAACAAAAAAACAAAAACAACCTCCTTTGCAAAACGGGATAAAATCTTAAGAACTCCTGTCAATTTGAGGAAAAAGTAACAAAAAAGAAGCCATTTGTTCAACCCACATACAAGTATTTAATGTACACATTTATATAATTTGTTGGATAATTAGACAATTTGTTGAAAGGATTTGGTGGAAGCATGATCTAGGAGAGATCTGAGTTTGTGCTGGACACTCAGTTAAGAGCATAGATGGATGAAATGGGTGCTGCACCACTACTAGATGTGCCCTAATAGCAAACACCTCACTTACCTGCATCCAGACACTCATGACATTTACTGAATCAACAGTTTTCAGGTTATTTTTTTTTTAAATATTCATTGAAAAAAATTCATATATTCATATTAAATACGTGCAATTTCACTGATACTTTTCTTTTCCAATCTTTAACAGTAAATACCATGATTTTCTTGTTAATTTCACCTTCTACTTCTTCTAAATGTCAAAGCATCCTAAGCTTGCCACTTGTTACAAGCTGAACTGTGTCTTACATTAAAACAACTAAATCTAACAAACAAAAAAAATATAAGAATGTATATTTTCCTCTGTCTTACATATTTCCCTTGCTTCCTCACAGCATGGTCCTGAAATCAACTTCAGCCTCCCTGGAGCAATTGTCTGTATTTCCCACCTGCTACAGCTTTGGTTTGTGCAACAGTTTCCAAACTGTTCAGCCTGCACCATTTTCTCTGTAGTATTAATTTTTCCATAAATATGAAAAAGTAGTTAACTGTTGCAAACAATAATAATATAGCATACATGCCAGTATATTGTAACTGTTTCTTCTATCTATGTGGGTTTTTTGAAGGTTGCTGAAAGAAGATTTGGAAAGAACATATACATTACATCATGGTTGTCCAAAATTTTGGCCTGCCTAGGCCATACTGAGCAAATAATTGTCTGGGGCCATCTATCAAATAAATAAAATAGTTAATGTATATAAGTAAACATTTAAAGATACTTTAATTAAAACATATATTAAAAATGCAATAAAAACGTAAACAGTGTGATATTTGACATTATTTTTGTGAAAATAATGTATCAGATTGGTTCATCAGAAATAGCCACAATTTTTAGTGAGTTCTCAAGGTGTTCATCAGAGATTTTTGATGAAATTTTACTCTTCCTTTGTTTCATCCTTGAAAACAACTGTTCACAAATGTACTGCCAAAGAGCAATGCCATGAACAAGGTGTGACTGTGAAGTGAGGAATGTTATTGAGCCAGTACTAATTATAATTAATAATGCAATTAATAATAATTAATAATACAATTATTTCCCACAACTTAACTTAGCATTGCATCGTGCCCTCCCTGTGTCCTGGTTTCAGCCCAGACATTGCCCATTGCACACCACTGTTTAGTTGTTGTGTGCAATGGGTGTGTGGCTGGAGGCAGGCCAAGCAACTCAGCTAGGAAGACCTGCCATCAAGATGGCATGGGGTAAGAGTAGACAGAAAATGTGAAGGGTTAGACCACAAGTGGCACATAGTTTGCAGTTTGAAAATACCTGGCTTAGATTTTGAAATAGGAACAGAACAGTAATGTAGGATTAAGAAAACGGTGCTATCACTAGCAGTGTTCACTTGTCAAATAAAAACATTTCCACAAACCATGAAGAAATAGAGAATGTTTTAAATCCTGTGTAGTATGAAAGTCACAAGACAGAGACCAGTTAGAAAAGTGAAGTAAAACTCCTTAAATCCCATCATGAAGATTTTGATAAGTGGTGCTTCAGGCATACTTTAAGAATCTGAAAACAAAACATATGAAAAATGCTCATGGACTTCAAAAAAATTGTATCCATATATACACATTCTGGGACACATTATCTTTACTTTTCATAGATTTTATGAGGTGTTTCTTATAGAGACCATCCCAATTGGATTCCCTCTTTAAATTTGTTGCATTTTTTTTTGCTTTCTTTTTCCACAGTTTTGCTTTCCCGTAGCTTCAGTCACCTCAGCACTACCCACCTGACTCCTTATCAGATCTTTCTTTGGAGATAATTAGTGTGTTTTCCTATGCTCTTCAGGGAGTGCCATTATGCTTTACTTCTACTGTTTATCCATTTCAGGCTATGCTCTCAGATGCATTCAGCCAGAGGGGTCCTCCACACATCATGAAGCGGGAGGGCAAGGAAAATTTCCATACATTGCTGCTGGATCCTCTGCAGCCATATCATCTGACAAAACAGTACCTCCACAGTAAATACTTAGCAGCGAGTTAGTCTATTAGTATAATCATAGTCAATTAATAAAAAAAAATAATTGTTGTAAAACAGGCAGGTCAAATGTTGGACAGTGCCAGTTACCACTTACATTAGACTCAGAATTTCCAGAGTTACGTTAATTTCATTACCTTACACAAATATAAGAAGAGTTGTGAAATACTGACCTATATTAAAGGATTTACCGGGGTCAGATTATGACCTTTTTTGCTTCTTTCTTCTGTGAAAACATCCACCAAAAAATCCACAATAAATAAATAAATAAATCTGGTCCGTAATACTTTAAATCCAGTGGCCCGATTAAGAGTGATATGCAATATGCAGTCTCTTTCGCTGTGACCAGGGATTAGGTTTTCTAATTTATTTCTGGAGTGGGAGGCTAGAAGAAAAGAGATTGTGTCTGTCCATACAATCACAGTCTGTATTAGCTAAGTTAGAATCAACTCTACCATCTGAAGTGAATATTTTAACTATCAGGCAATTTCCCACTCTGATCTAATTCCATCATTCTGTCTTCCCTACCTGTCTTGGATCAGAGAAAGCTTCCTGCTTAAGATATTATAAAACCAATATAGTTCTGCATCTGTTCTGGTACATTTGTGCTTATATTTTATAATGATAATATGAATAACAAGATATTCTTCAACTTTTTTTTTTCTTTATTAATCTTTCTGCTAATCAATTAAAAATGGCAATATCTAAATGGTATACAAGCTCCATCACATTCTAAATAATAAATGAGTTCTCATCCTAACCCTACTCATTTTAAATACAGATATTTTTATCCTTGGTAGAAGCATGTAGTTTATGTCTATTTGCCAGTTATGAAATAGAGGAGCGTTTTTGGCATTCATTAACATTCATTAACATGCTACTTAGAGGTCTGCATCTCTTTAGGTCTGGCTCCCTGAACCAATGTAGATATTTGTTTAATTATTTTACATTTACTGAAACTGAAACCTTTCAGACATTCACTAAAATTGAGAGGTATCTCATATACTAAGGCTTTGATAGGAAATAACTGTTGAATAGATGCAGTCTTTAGTAACAAACAGCTCCCTTCCACTCCATTTCATTCTACTCTATTATGTTCTGTTATGTTCAAAACAATCCATAAAATAAATCCTTCATATTCTTTCAGCAATGTTTCTTTTTCACATCTAAGCTTAATGAAGTCAATAATAATTTTCTTTTAATTCTAAACTTTATAAAAACAAAACCTCAAATGTCTATGTTGCTGGTCTCCTGAAATAAACCTTTCTGAAGAGCGATAGGCTGGCTATAGTTGGCTGATGTCTCTTACTCATAATGGAAAAAAAATCTTACAGTGCAAGTGCATGTTTTCACATGTCTACCTAGTGAAGTAATTTACAGTATTCAATATTATGATCTTTAGAACCAAATATATCATGATTGTCACTTCTGAAAGACCTAGTTTGATATCTGGAGGGGAAAAAAGGCACCTCAGGATCTCAGCTGAAACAGACACCTTAGCTCTCAGGTTTCAGTGTCTTACTCAGAGTTTTAGTGGCACAGTTACATTCACTTGAAATCTGTGCCCTTCAAACTTCCCCTGAAGTTGTAGTTATGAGTCATTCCAGGTTGCAATTGGAGAGTGAAGGAAAATGTTTGCAAGTGGAGATTACATTGTCAAGTATGCCAGGAAGAAACAATGATGCCTTTTTCTGCACAGTATTAGAGATGAGAACATTCAATCTTTCCCAGGCTGAGTGGAAACTTGCAGCCCCTTGTACTCTTGAGAGGCATGGTTAGTGAGATAGACAGCGCACCTCTAAACCTCATCTGCTGTTCCCGATCAAAGTGTGCCTTGAGGTTTTATTTCAACTGATGAGAAAGAGTCAAACATTATTTTGATCAGTGTCTACAGGTACTAAGCTGAGAGCACAGCTGGAAGAGGCACAGCTAGAAGAGGCTAGAAGAATGCGTGCAGAAGCACCACAAGGCACAGTTGTCATCTGTCATCACAGTCAGCACTGTAGCAACTCCCCTGACATGGCAGAGCCTTGACCAACACCAAATTCTGTAGGTCAGGGCTGTGAGGTCACCAGTGCCTCTTGCTGAGGCAGACAGGCTCTTCACCTGCAGGTTATGTGCACTGGGGGAACCCCTGATTTGCAAAAGAAGATGCAAGTGGAGGTGAGTAGGATGTGTGTTGATGAATATGAACATGACCTGAGCTTCACTGAAATTTTGAAGGTAAAAAGACCTGAGTTCCACAGCATTAACAAAGTGGAAACAGGTAGGATCTGTGTCTGCTGTGTTGGGAATGGACGGTAAAGACTGGAAGATCCTTTACTGATCAATTAATATCACAGAATACAAGCATGTATTCTGTGAAATTAAGCGATACCACTTATATACCAATATACCTGAAAGCAATTTGCATTTCTGCAAGTTTGTCATAGTGGTGGCTATAATCAAGGTCCTAAATTCTTCAGGCTTAATTTTACAACCTCTGAAGTAAAAGAGAACACTTTAAAGACAATATCACTTGAATAGTTTTGTTTGTTTGTTTGTTTGTTTGTTTGTTTTCATCCTTACTACTGTTAACCAGTGACTCTCTCTGAGGTGCTACGGTCTATTTAATCAGAGTAGAATTTACCCTGGGTCCATAAGAAGACCATTTACTTCCCATTTTATACTGCCCTGCGCACACAATTGGAACCTAAATGTCTGTAGACTTTGTACTTGCCTTTTGAAAAGGATGAATTCACTATGAACAAAAAATAAAGATGCCCACTACGCAATCCTCTAGTATAAAAAAATATCCTTCCTGTAATCATTACACAGGGGTGAGCTGTTTCTGTAGCCATAGCAGAAGAACATTCCTACCACTGATCCATTATAGGTTACTGTGAAACGGTTTGTGTCAGGGCTTATATCTTAAGGAGATATAATAGTCAGAAAACATCATGTCCTAAAATATACAAAAACAACTTAGAATAAGGAATTCTCCAGCCCTACGTTTTGTTCTCTTTGTAATTTTGTGGATCTCCACAAATGTAAGAAGTACTCTTCAAGTAATAAGTAATCAAAAGATTTTAGATATGATTATTTGAAATGGAAGCAATTCAAAGTTTTAACTCTTTATTCTTGGATACATAACCAAAAGACAGAGGGTATGAGGTCTTCATCTGACCCCAGTCATGTTTTTTTATTATTAATACAGGAGTTCTTTGACATTTATTCCAGAGTTTAACATCTCGTGCAGATAATCTCTTCCAGGATCATTATTCTAATGTTGTTTCTAGCATGTACTGACATCTGGGATGAGATAAATCTCTTTCAACTTTTTACATTCAAGATGGAACTAGCATGGAAAGTCAGGTACCTAGATGTAGTGGTATCCCATCGGATCTCCAGTCATCTTTCCAGCCCTGTGCCAGCCTGTGATATCAGGATATCTTGCAAAAGACTAGATATAATCCTAGCGTGTATTTACTGTCAAAGATTAGAAATAGGCATTCCACTCTGTGAAGAAAAACATCACAACAGTGAAGATGGATGAAATAGTAAGCAACTCATCTTTTTCCCCCTACCGGTACTGAAAAATAACATAGTATGAGCTTAGATGTAGATATTCATATTCTACATTTCTGAGTTTGGTGGATAAAATTGGAAACCACATATGCTGTGTCAACACTGTGTCCACCAAATCAAGAGAAGTTTTTATCTCCCTCTACTGGGCACTGGTGAGGCTACATCTGCAGACTGTGTTCAGTTCAGGGTCCTCCTTTTCAAGAAAAACAAAAAATGTAGATCCCCAGAGGAAAAATTACCAGGGTGTTCACAATCCAGCTAGCATCATGTTGGGTGAAAGGCCAAGAAAGCTGGGATTGCTTAGTTTAGTAAGGAGGAGGCTAAACTGCAGTCTAACACAAACTGCAGTTATCTGAAGGGCAACTGCTAAATCCTGGATTTAAACCTTTCTGTTCAGTGCAAAAGGCACTAACAGGATGGTCAACAGGTGCAGATTGCAGCCTCAGAGGGTCAAGTGACCAGAAAGAAAATTCACTGTGAGCTGTGCAGAACTGGAGGTGCTATGAAATTTCCTTCCTTTCAAAATTAGATTAGGCAAAGCCATGCTAAGTAGTCTGATTTACTGTTGGCAACAGTCCTGCTTCAAGCAAAACATTGGGTGAATGATCCCCAGAGACCTCCTCTAGCCAATATTTCCACAATTCTGAGATGTTTAAAACATTACATCTTATTATAAATTGTATAAATGCATAAATTGAAATCAAATTTAATAATTTATATTTTGTATTCAATCTTAATAGTAAAATATTGGCTTCATAAGAGTTGAATGAGAGTTTGTTCCTAACTGTTGTGAGGCTGAGAGATAGTGCTACCTGTTACAGAGGGAAAGCAGAGTAGTGCTTGAACTTGTTTTATAGAAATGACAACCTCAGAATAAAGCTTGAAACATCACTAATGGTAATCTTTTCCTTCTCATTCATACTTCAGTGAATGTCAAATATAGTTGTTGTAAAAGATGAGAAATGAAAGAGCTTGGTTTGTTTGACAGAGGTAAATATGGATTCAGCATCTATTCACTGTTGAAAAATTCACTTTTAGGAATCTAATGATGATCTCATATTTCTAACAAAATATGTGTTGAAAGAGTAAATTTTCCAACTAAAGAAAACACAGAGATGTAAATCTATTTTCTGTACTGTAATACAGTTTAAAAATACTTGTACTTCAAATTCCATAACTTCATGCATATTAACAGGATTATTTATTTAGTACCTGGAAATTACATATTTAAATTCCAACAAAAATTACCGAAAGAACCATCTTCAGAAAAATATCTAAATATAGATTACTTCATTATCTGTAAATCAGTCTCAAAAAAAGGTACAGCATGTGAAATGGGAACCAATTGACTGGTTAAGTGCTGTGCCACTTGCAATCAGAAGAAATAACAATTACCACAATAACTGCTAATCCTAAGAAGTCAAAGCACAGTTAGGCAGCCACTAAATTCTATTATGAATTGTGATTACTATTATCAGACTTCTTTCACAAAATGATGGAATGGAAATGTTATGAAAGCTTTTTAGAAGCTAGAGCATAGCTTTATACTGTGCTACTCAAGAAAAAAAACAAAACAAAACAAAAAAAACCTGTAAGTTCAGAAAACGCTAACTGGTTTTTCTCTTTAATAATAGTCTCAAATGCTGAGATGCTGAGATGTTCATTTTTTTTTTTTCCTGAAGTGAATTAGACTAAAAATGAAGAAATACTTTAAACAGTGAAGATGTGTAATAATGCTTTGTAATTAGCAAATTAGTACAGTTTGCAGATAAATATGTAATTTACTAATGTATGTATGTATTTGCAAGTATATGACACATTCTATTACTACACTGCAAAGAAAAAGAATTATGACTATGACATAAAATTACAGGATCATTAAGTCCGGAAAAGACTTGTGAGATCATCTTGTCCAGCTGTATACCTACCAGCAATACTGCCCAGTAAACCATGTCCCTAAGTACTTCATCTACCCTTTCCTTAAACACTTCCCTGGGCAGCATAAATATATTTACATGAACTTATAACTTAGGAAATGTATATATGTATTGAAAGCATAATTTTATTAAGTAAATTGGAATCACCTTCACGAATCTTTATTTTTGTTATTTGTTTTTCTTTTACCCATGTAAGACATTAAATAAGTCTAAAGACAACGGAGTGAATTTCATAGCTATAAATCCAGTCCAAGCACTAAAGCATACTTATTTTCCTGACTAAAGAGTTTTGATTCTTGAGATTTCTTACATACTGCCACATGTTTATTTTCTAATGAGTTATCTATGGAACAAGTTATCTACACACATACTTCTTCCACACAGGCTGCAGAAACATTTATATAAACAATATAAAATAGTGGTCATTCACTTAGTCCTCCATCTTGACTCGAACAGCAATTTCATTGAAAAACCCTACATGCCAACCAAAAGAAATTCATCCCTCAATTTTCTCGTAAACGCTTGTAAACAGTTTCTTGGGAGTGATTTCCTAATTTCATCCAACAAATTCAATTGAATAATTTCCTCAACAGAAAAGGAATCTGTATTGCTTCACTACTGATCCCTTTTCTGAAAAGCATGTGGTGATGAACTACATTTGCTATGAGAATTTGAGCTCTCCAGGGCTGGAAATGAGTTTCAAGTGTTTTCCTGAAACATTAATATACTTAGAGAAATTCCTTGGTCCCAGCTTATGATGACTACCTCCTACAATTAATCCTACTCATCTGCCTGAACTGGTGACTGTCATTTGCTGCTTTATTTTATGCAAATTCTATATTAATTAGCTTTATGCTTCATTCATTCAGAAACTTCTGTAAGCAATTCTCAGCCTGTCAGCTGCTTGAGAATTGCCTGGCTGTGGTGGCAGTGGCATACTCACCTGGTTGGCGGCTGTACCTGGAGCTGAACAAGCACCAAGATTTTATTCTTGACTAATCAAAAGTAACTGAATAGTGGAGTATTGTTTTGTTGTTGTTGTTTTGGTTTATTTGTTTTTAAAATCTTTTACAGCTGGGGATAGGAAATGTGCTGTGAATTCATTATTTGGTTCTATGAGATGAATGTTTTATCCTCAGCCTGAATTTGATCTGCTGTCTTCTGTTCAAGGACCCATGCTCTCTAGGAATTATTGTCTTTGGCTTTCCTACTGTATGTTTAATGTCCAAGTAGTAGAAAATGCCCTCTGTGCATAGGCCTAAGTCATCAGGTCTGTTCTTCGGTGTTTAATGCATTATCTTTTCTTCCACTCTACAGCTTACTAGCTACAGAATAGGGCAGTAAATTTAGGCAAAATTACATAGAGTACATGTGCATGCAATTAAGCATAAGGTAGAGATAAAAGTAACGTATGCAAGCTATCTTAAAATTGTGTCCTGATCTCAATTTCTATCTATCTTACATTTCTGATAAAAACTCTTTTATTTAGGGTTTCAGAATATTAATTAATTAAAACATTTTTTGAAAGTCAGCACTTAATTTATTATTCATTTCCTTCCCCAGATTTCAAATATATCAACAGTGCAATGGATCTTCCCGAAACCCTACACTAAGAACATAATTCTTAGTACACTATGACAAAGAGTTATATGTGATGTTATAGGAAATGTGTTTCCTGATATTGCTATCATGTATGTTTAATGTAAGAAATAAATTTCAAGTTCCTAAAAATCTCATTTTCCTTTCACTGATTTTTAAAAATTGACTTCCTGCTCTATTTATATTATAACTGCCCTGACAATCAGTTTGCAATTTACTTGTATAATAAGTGATAACATTTCTATTTCTAATAACTTGTTTTATAAAAATAGAATATGGAAAGAAGCTTCTTGTTGTGACAACATTAAGAATTCAAACTACTATCTATTAAAGGAAAATTAGTTCTTACAAGTGATCCAATTCCTATAAATTTTCAGGTAAGTGTAGCAGAAATGTTAGCAAAGATAAGAGAAGCATTCTAGAAAGCCAGAAGTTTTCTTGAAATCAGTAATTACTTAATATTCAAGCTCAAATAGAGTAGATTTACATAAAATAAAAGTCTTTTACAATGAGGTTGATGAGGCACTGGAACATGTTGCTGAGTTATGTGATTGATGCCTCATCCCTGGAGACTTTCAAGGTGAGGCTGGATAAGGCCCTGGGCAACTTGATCTAGCTGTGGTGTCCCTGTTCATTGCAGGGGAGTTGGACTAGATGGTCTTCAGAGGTCTCTTCCAACTCTAAGTGTTCTATGATTCTATGATATTGACTGGGATCACAGGTATGAAAGATTAGGAAGACTGATTCCAAAGGTAATACAAGATTGGTTTCTTGCACAATTTACTTGAAATCTTTATTAAAAACAGAACTTCAACCTAAAGGTGTTCTATGTTTTGGGATTGAAAATTACTCTTATTTTAAAAACAATAGAAGAGGAAGATACGTCTGTTGCCTGAGCAAAGCACAGGTTTAATGTTTACTAATAAAAGAGACTGTTTTCTTTCTTTAGCAATGTATTTGCTGTTTTCTTCAAAGTCTGAAATCAATAAACCAAAACCTAGATACTCAGATATATATATAGGTAGCTGAAGGTATATCAAGACTACTAAACACAAAAATATTTTATCTTCTGCTGTATCCTGACTATTCTTCTATGGAGTCAGTTACAGCAACGGCTGCCTGGAAATTTTCTTAACATTAGAGCTAACTCTATGACTCCCAAATCCGTCTTGTACCAGTGCTTTTACTATTCTCCATATAGTTCTCCTTTCTTTGTTGTCATTATGCATTTTCATTTTACCTGTTTATTTATTTTCCTAAAGCAGGTTCCTGATCACCTTCTCCAGTTTGAATTGAAAACAATTGTGTTTGACAGAAGTGGTTAACCTGAATGAGATCTGTAGCCTTGGGAAGGCAATTACGCTAAAACCCGTTTCACTAATAGCAAAATAACCTGTTCTTCATTGTATGTTTTGCCCAAGGGTATCAAATAAGTATCATTTAGTTAGAACTCTTCCCCAGTAATGAAGACAAGGGTAGGGTCTTTGTAAAATAAGGACAATGGAATAAACAGTAGACTCACACCATGGTAGTAAGACTTCACACTAAACACTTATACAGCTCTGTGGAAGCTACTGAAGAGCAGAGACACGACCTTCCTTTGATTTGCTCCTCAGCAACTCGTTTACACTTACAAGTGCCTGGTGGAGGAAAAACCTTTGCCAGACTAGTCTTAGGTATGTCTCATGACTAGATTTCACCACCATTAAAAATAATTAAAAAGTATTAAGAATTGGGGGGAAAAAGTAGGGTTTTTTTTTTTTTTCTGTTTGTTTTTTAAGATCTGAGGAAATCTGAGTGACGACTTTCAGAAGCATTTTTGTATTAATTTGTGGTTTGAAACGCAGTTAGCTTTGCCTTCAGCTCAATTGGTCGTAAAATTAGAAAAGTAAATGTTTGGTCTTGGCCTAATTCTTTGAATATATAAGTAGTGTTTATGACAGTTGCAATGCAAGGAGTTTCCACCTCCCACCATTCCTTGGCTCTTCATTCCCTTACTGTAAAGGAGTGCCACTTCTCAGTCATGTTAGCACTAATATTTATGGGATGAAATAACTAATCTGTGAAATAAACAAGTAATAGGAGGAGGAGTGGATTTGGAAAAGCTCTTTTTAGAACGTATCAGGTCTTGCCTGTCTCCTAGGGTGAAATGAAAAGCAGTCGCCTTGGCACAACTGGGAGGTGTTGCAAAACAGTGCGGGAGTGAGAAGGCAAGCATCAAGGAACCACAACAAAACGTTGCCACTGAATATTTCCAAAGATGAAGCTATGGTTACATTTCTTCACCTGCAGGTCCTTGAAAACTCTGTAGTTTCTCATTAAGCTTTAAGCTGATTATATATCTTCTGGACATTTTACATTCAGTCAAGAGTGGTTAAAACTATCAAGTTCCTTGAACCACATCTATCTATCCTGCATTGTTTACTTTCTCTACTCAGCATGTATGTGGTAATTTAAGTTCCTTAAACCACAGTGAAGACTTTTGGAGTTTATGATCCCTGTTTTCTCCAGCAATGGAATTTTCAGACTTCCTAAAGAATGGTGGATAGGCATCAGAAAATTTTGAGCTTCACTGTGTATTTGGGTTTTCTTAGAAAGCTGAGTTCTGTTCTAGTTATTTGAAAGATGTTATAATCTTTTCTTAACATCACCATAAAACTTTGCAGCTTTTCATGAGAGTAAGAAATATTTATTTCCATATTCTATGTATTGAGTAAAATTTGAATAATAGCCAGGAATTGGAATGTATATGTCTCATATCCTAGTGCTGACCTAGAATGAGTAAGATTTCTATATCCCTTGAAAAGACAGAGACCATACAGAATATATAGGTTTTATTCAGTTGATGATTTGTGGTACTCACCTATATAAAATACATAAAATATATAGAATACAAATGTGAAGTTAACAAAAAATATTAATTTTAACTAATTATTTTTAAAAAGGCACTGGGTCCAAAAATCTCCAGGATTTTTATAAATTCCTCTTATCCTAATTCAATGTATCTTTTAATAATAGAATATCTTCATTTTGTCGATGACTAAATTCTGGATGTGAAGCCTCTTAAAATAAATGGTTAGTTTCTTTCACTGTCAAAATACCTTCTCATTAAGGTCTTATTCACCTACTTTAAGTTCTTAACATCTGTAAAAAAATTCCTCTGTGACATACAATGCAGGCCACTCCTTTGGTATTCCTTTTAAGAAAAGATACTAGATTATACTTGCCCAGATTGAAGTTTTAGTAAGTTTAAGAGCATGGACATGTAGACTACGTGAAAGATACTGTGGAAATGAATGGTAATTTGATTGCCGTGATGTTAAGATGAAAATTAGGAATGGAGTTGCTCTTAAGTTAGCTTACCTTGGTTTTGGTTTTGTTTTAAGATAAGGCAGAATAAATTGCATTCTGATGTTACTCTATTTATGCTAAAAAGAGCAAAACAATGAGGTTTTTACTTTTATTATTATTTTGCTAGCTCTCTCACAATTGAAAAGAAGAATGCAGTTAAAAATACACAGATTAAACAATATGAGGCTCAGACTATCAATCCTACATAGAATACCTTAGCAGACTTATAAAGTTTGATTCAGCTGTCAAAGTACCTAATGGTATTTGAAATGCATGCTATCCAAGATGTCAGCATAGCATCAGCTGAAGTAGCATAGGTTGTGTGGGAAACTAGTCAGACCAAGGTTAGACAGGATACATGAGATCACTACAAATATAAACTAAAGCCTATGTTTTAGAATGTAAAATTGAGAAGTAAGCAACTATTTTAGGATTATATGATAGCTCAGTAGATTATATTACCTGTTTTGACTACGTTTTTTTTTTTTTTTGACAGACTTAAGGCACTTGTCTCATTTGTTGACACCTTCCTAATACATGTTTAAATTAAGGTGTCTATTCCCTAGTTGAATCCTATCTCTACAGTACAGACATCTGAATAAATGATTCCATAGCCTAATCCTGCACATCCAGTTTTATCAACAGACTTCAGGATGGGATTGACAGATATAAAGCATGATTTACAGAACACTTGCACTTTTTGGTATATGGTCAGGAGTCCAGGTGAAATATGCTATTTAGTAGAACATGATGTTTTAGTGGGGAAATATCAGTAGATGGATAGTTGGACTGGATGATTTTGGAGGTCTTTTGGAATTCTCCAATGCTGAAGATTCTATGATTCTATGCTAGATCACACAATCACAGAATTGTAGGGGCTGGATCCCAACTCTAGAGATCATTGAGGGTTGCACAGGTAGGCATCCAGGCAAGCCTTGAATGTCTCCAGGGAAGGAGACTCCACAATCTCCCTGGGCAGCCCATTCCAGTGCTCTGTCAGCCTCACTGTGAAGAAGTTCTTATGCAAATTTGTGTGGAATTTCCTGTGTGTCAGTTAGTGGCCATTACCCCTTGTCCTATCACCACACACCGCTGAAAAGAGTCTAGCCTTGTCCTTTTTCCCTCCCGCGCCTTAGATATTTATAGACATTGATTAGATCTCCTCTCAGTCTTCTTCTCTCAAAGCTGAACAGACCCAGGTCACTCAGCTTTTCCTCATAAAAGAGATGCTCCAGGCCCTTTCTCATCTTTGTGGCCCTCCACTGGGCTCTCTCCAGGAGATCCCTATTTTCTTTGAATAAAAAGCCCAGAACTAGACACAATACTCCAGATGAGGTCTGAGCAGGGCATAGGAGAGGGATAGGATTACCTCACTTGACCTACTGGCCATGCTCCTTTTAATGCACTCCAGGATCCCATTGGCCTTCTTGGTCACCAGGGCACACTGCTGGCTCGTGGCCAACCTGTTGTCCACCAGGAACCCCAAGTCCCTCTCTGAAGAGCTTTTCTCCAGTAGGTCATCCCCCAACCTGTACTGGTGCATGCTGTTATTCCTCCCTATGTGCAAGACTCTACACTTGTTTTTGTTAAACCTAATCTGGTTCCTCTCTACCCAATCCTCCATCCTGTCCAGGTCTAGCTGAATGGCAGCACAGCCTTCTGGTGTGTCAGCCATTCCTCCCAGCTTCGTATCATCAGCAATCTTACTGAGGGTGAACACTATCCCATCATCAAGGTCACTGATAAAGATGTTGAACAAGACCGGACCCAGCACCGACCCCTGAGGAACATCACTAAATATAGGCCTCCAACTGGACTCTGTGCTGCCAGTCACAACCCTCTGAGCTCTCACAGTCAGCCAGTTCTCAACCCACCTCACCATCCACTCATCTATTTCACACTTCCTCAGCTTCATCATAAGGATGCTGTGGGAGACAGTATCATATGTCTTGCTGAAATCAAGTTAGGCTACATCCACTGCTCTCCCCTCATCCACCCAGCCAGTGATGACATCATAGAAGGCTACCATGCTGATCAATCATGACCTCCTCCTGGTGAACCCATGCTGACTACTCCGGATAACCTTCTTCTCTTCCAATTGCTTGGAGAGGGCATCCAGAACAAGCTGTCCCATCACTCTTCCAGGGATAGAGGTAAGGCTGACTAGCCCGTAGTTCCTGGCTTTTCCTTCTTGCCCTTTTTGAAGATCAGAGTGACAGGCTATCCTCCCGTCTTCAGGCACCTCTCCCATTCTCCAAGACCTCTCAAAGATGATAGAAGCTCAGAAATCATCTCTGCCAGTTCCCTCAGCACACATGGACACATCCCATTGGTGCCCATGGATTTATGTATATTGATGTTGCCTAGACAGTCTTGGATAACTATGCATGCACAACTGTGTCACTTTCCATGATCTCCCCTGGTACAGAAGTGACTCTCACTGGTCTTTAGTTTTGTGGGTCTTCCTTTCTACCCTGCTTAAAATGGGAGAACTGTTTCCCTTTTCCAGTCACTTGGGAGTTCACCTGTAAGCCATGACTTTTCCAATGTGATGGAGAGTGACTTGGCAACTACATCATTATTCAGGACTCTAGGATGAATATTATCAGGTCCCATAGACCTGTTCACATTCCATCTCATCAAGTGGTCTTAAACTTGCTCTTTTCTTATAAAGTGAGGGATTTTGATAGCCCAACGACCTCCTAGATGTTCAGGCTTGAACTGATCTCTTTGCAATAGAATCATTCTGCAGACTATAGATTCAAAGGACTTCTACTTGGAGATCAAATGTTGTTTTACTGGGATAAAAGCAAATGTGTTAAGAGTGAATGATGGCTGACAGGACCTTCCTTGGTACTTCAGAAGCACTGGAGTAACTCTTGGAAACAGCCACATACCACTATGTGCAGCTAGGAAGTCCCTAAGTGTCTCTGGAGATAACTTACTGCCTGTCTTTTGGACACACAGGTAAAGCAATCCAATCAGGGGTACTTCAAGTGGACATCTCTCAGAAACAGCTCAGTAGCTGTGAAGTTATCTGTGAATATATTCAGTACTCTTTACTGCTTTCTAAATGCCAAGCAGAGCTCTACCATAACTATAATATATTGATAGGGTGTATTAATGATTTCAAATGGAACTTGTGAAATAAAATGCTGGTTTTATGCAGATATCATGAGAACAAATTGCCAAGCCTAACCTGGGAAGGCCCAGAGACAAACATATTGAAATGGTGCCTGCATTTTCTGTTTCTTGAAGGTGGGTGCATGATGAAATTTTCAGATCTTGAAAACATAATTTTGTACCTCTAAGTGCACTGAGTATTGTTAAATGTTTAAAACAGTAAATGACTACATAAAATAAGAATAGAAATGTGATACAATCCTGTTAATACTGGCAAGGTGAATACTAGAATTGAGTGCTGGGGAAGATAGATTCTAAATTCAGTAAAGTTAACAGAATTCTATTTCATGTATAAACAGCAAAATTCTCAAAGTAAATATTATATACACTCCATGATGCATACCATTACCATTCCTCTTTGAAGGATTAAATTCTTGAAAGCTTGCTCTAAATTTCATTGCTTTCATCCATTTTTAAATTAGAAACACACTAGTACAGTCTTTTTTGAGCCAGGGACAACATGATACTTGACATGTTAATACATTAATAGAGCATTCACTACTAGAAGTACTTCAGAAGTACAAAGTAATGCCATGCAGAACTTCATATAATTGTACAATCCAGCCACTTTTAACAGTGCACATAACATGGCTTAGTAATTTAGTTTATAAAATTAGTATGCATTTGAGCGGGTGTCAAGAAGTTAAATTATGGCTATACACTGTTTTACTAGGTCAGTTGTCAAAAAATACAGGAAATCTGAAAAATCACGTTTAATTAAAAAAAAAACACAACAGTTTTCACAACTGTCACAGAAATCAAATAACATTAATATGCAAATTTTAAATGGAAACTAATGTCTCTAAGGCATAGAGAAAAGGCCAATGTATCTGAAAATTTCTCAAAAAATGATTACTACTCGTGATCTGAAGAAGCATTCAATGCTTCTGACACTTGAAACTAATGGAAAAGCTTGAGATTCAAAACCTTGTCAGTATCTATTCCAACTTCCAGAGATCTCAGCCCAATTCCATGAGGGAGATAAGGGTTAGCATTCCCCTAGTGTTAGAAAATATGAGGGCTGCTTTGAAATTAATGCGTCTTCTTTTATAACGTAGGACCACAACATTACATGTGGATGTTGGTGATATGGCAGAAGAGACTGAACCTTCCCACCAGTAGCCCATCACATGTTGCTGCCGTGACAGCGTGGCAGCAACAGCTGACAGCGGTGGGGCAGCATGACAAAATGGTGTCTGACATGGAAGTGCAGATGAAGCAAAGGTGTGCTGTTGAATTCCTACATGCAGAAAAAACGGTACCCCTTGACACTCACTAACATTTGATGAATGTTTATGGATACCAAAAAGCAGATATTAGCATAGTGAAATGGTAACTAGGGTGTTTCAGCAACGATATCATCACAGCAGCTGTGAACCAGGGGGTCACCTCCACTGTTGCAGATTTTTGCAAGTGCAACATGCAGGCTCTTGTTCATTGCTGAAGAAAATGCATAGCTAATGGTGATGACTATGTTGAAAAATAGTGGGTTTTTTTTGTTTTTTTTTTAGATGAGAGTCTGCTCTATCAAACAATACTATTGTGTTTTTGTATCTGCTGTAATTTCCAAGGAAATAAATAGGAGGCACTAATTTTGGAGGAACTTACATAAAAATAAAAGCTGAGTGGCTTAAAATGATATGCTTACTAACTTAGTCTTTAAATCTGAGCTTTTGTGAAGACATAATTTCTCACAGAACAAATAAAATATCTTCAATGAAGTGTAATGATTATATCTTTCACTTCAGAGAAAGACCTTAGTAACCCAGAAACACTGCAAAAGCAGTAATAATCACCCTTCACAGAAAAGATAAACTGTCGATCGAAAATGTACAGGTGTGCCAGTTGTGGAGTTGTCAAACAAAGAGGAAGTCTACGATTTTCCTTCCACATAGACATATCTTTGAACTCACCCCGTTTTTCATCTTTATTTTTTCCTCTCAGAGATTTTAAGTGCAGGCCTACACTTATCTGCAGGAGAACATGTCTATACTTCACGGATAGGTGGGAGATCATTGTAGCAGAACCAATGGAGCTTAAGAAAATCTGGTTGAATGCCCTGTTTACTGTTCAAGGTACACTTTGTCTCCCTTTAGTTTTTGTGGCAAACAGTCCTTCCGCTTAAGTGACAGAATAGCTTAATTTTAAGGACAAATTCACCTTTTCTAAGGGTGACATAATTGTCATTAAAAAAAGGGCAACCTGACATTAAAATTCAAATTCTTCTGACAACCAACATAGGCTGCAGGTATCACCCACAGTGTTTCACAGATTCTTTGAACTATATCTAACAATACAGTGGGGGCACATGTGAGGTAACTCCCTGGGATTCTTCAGTGGAAAAGAAACTAAAATATTAACCTTAAACATGGATTTCCTAGCTAGTGGAAAGACTTCTCTGCAAGGAGTTGAATTGGAGCATAACCCTTTCTTTGCCTATTATTAAATGAGTTTTAATATTCCCAATATTTTGAGGAAATGAAATAGAACCAAAATCTTTTTAGGAAGGAGTCTGTGAAAGTTATGAGGACTGCATATTTTGAAGAACTAGACAACTCATCCCCTTCATTTTCTCTCTTCACAGCCACTGTTATATCTATACTTTCTCCAGTGTAGTTTGAGACACGTGAGATGCAAGTAATTACACAGTGATGCACTGTTCTGCATGTTATTTGAATTACTTCAGTTCCAAATAGCTTATGTGGGCTGCTGCTATGCTTCTTGATTCATCATGGAGAAATGAATTTAGAGCTTATCAAAATTCAAAATTCTGTGAGAAAGATTCAGTGGTTCGGATTTCAAAAGATATCTTTTGTAGTACTTCCCTTAAGAGATGTAGAACATTAAAAAATATCTTGTTTTGAAAAATTTTAATTTGAATGAAAGTTGGACTTGTTTTATTTTAATTTATATAACTGATTATATTTTCACTGCTTCTTGAGTAATCTGTGATAATACTGCTGATTATGTTTTCATTATTCCTTGACCAATCTATGGCAGATTACACAATATATATAAAACTGTAGATAATTACTGGTGCATCAAAGTATTATTAATATTTTAAGTAGTTTTTCTACATTTTGAATAAGAAAGAAAGAAATATACTTGCTACTTGTTTTGAAATTATTCATTATTTTTTCTTCATAATTGTTTTATGTTTGTATTCAAAATGTTTGACAGAACTGAGAAGAAAACAGTCAGGAAAAGTACTGTCTTCAGAATTCTTTTATCTTCCAATCATTTTCTCTGTTAATGAAAATAGCTTAAATGGATTTTTCTCTCCCACACAAAAGCTAGGAGTATTGGTGGTGGTGACAGTTTTGTTCCTCCCAGTAACTAACTACTCTGTAGAAGGAGGAGGCCTATACTGTTGTAAAACTATGATCTATAGAAGATATAAGGTTTCTGTGAATGTGTGAATCTTTTGTAATATATATAAAATGAACTATGAAAATTTTTTTACTTTTTTGTAAAGTGAGCAGTAAGCTAATGGCCCATATGGAAGGTTGGTTATGGGAGCAATCTATCAAACATCTCCTTATACTATCAGATTTTAACTTATGACCCAGAGATTATTTATATGGAAATCTTGTAATGTGTTCTGGAATCTTCAGAAATCTTCAAAGCAGGTAGAAACAGCCAGACCACAAAACTTGTCTGTGATCCTGGAACCTTCTCTTAGAGGGAATTTGTGATTTTAGACCTTCAGGTTACCAAAATGTAAGAAAATGGAGAGAGAAAACATACACTTCTTTGAAATAAAATTAATATCCCTAATTATCCTCCCTAATTTACTAATTAGGAGGTTAGGTTTCTCATAAGACATTTGAATATACTGGAACTTTTTTTCAAGTACATCCTCAACCTCAGCTAGAATACAGCTTTAAAAAATACTTCAGGTTTTCACATTTGTTGAACTTCTGTGTTTATTTGAGCAAAAAAGAACAGACAAGGACCTTAACACTAAGAGTACTTACTTGAACACTACTCACTGAATCTTTCCTATTAAACTAAGAATGTTAACTGATTTGAAGAACAGGCACATATAACTGTAATATGCTGCAGAAAGTCTCATCTTCCTGGTACTATGCACATTTATAAACTTCAAGACCTCTAAAAACTCAGGTTTACGGTCCTATTTGTTTGTTCAAATATTATGTATTTACTGATTAGATGGCTAAAAAATATATGTATTAAGATCTGATCTCCTATAATTCATAATTTAAATAAGAAAGTAAAGATAATACAATAGTCATACAAGACAGGGAATAGAGACTATCACTTCTGATAGAGTCATCACTACAAGTCTCATTGTTATATTGCATTCATTATTCTATTTCTATTTTTGCTCATTTCTGACTTGTGTGTTTTCCTTTTGGAAGGAGTTCTTGTGCTTATCCTGCATCTGACTGTGAATTCAATGTGGAAAAATATTCTCTTTGTTTTTTGAGGTTTTTTTTGGCCTCAGTTAGAGACATGTTAAATGGCCATCTGGCAACATGACTCCCCTTCAAACTTTTGCAAAAGGAAACCCATTTAGCAGGTGCATGCTAAACTATTGGCAAGTTATTGACAAATGAAAAAAGAGGTCAGCCTAGACTGACATGAGCACCCTCCTGAGAAAAAGCATTACATGCCTTATTAAACAGAAAATTGACAGTCAGAAGACACAGTCTCAAAAGCCAGACATGTATTTCTAGATGTGGTTTTTTTTTAAGTACAAAGATTAGTATGTCAGAAATAGAAATTACAAAGACGTGAGTACTGAGTTTTCCATTTATTCTTTTGTACTCTACTACATAAAGCATTTGTCTGGGAAAAAAAAAAAAAAAAAGATTGAGCAGTAATCTAAATGAGGCGTCTTCAATTACACTGCAATTCTAAGTTAATCACTTCCAGGCACATAAACTTTGTATAACAAAAGATGTGTCCAGATATGTATAAAAGATTAGCACAAACAAGATAATTTTCCTCATAGTGACTGTAATAATGCTCTGTTTTGGATTTAGGAGAAAAAACAATTTTGTTAAAACACTGATGCTTTAGTTGTTGTTGAGAAGTGCTTACACTAACTCATTAACTTCTCACACTGTCCCAATACCAGAAATGAGCTGAGGGTGCGCAGGGGGCGGCCACAACCAGGACACTTGATCTAAATTGGACAAATGGATATCCCACATCTTATGGCATCATACTGAACAATAAAACTCAAAGTTGTCTAGGAGACCTGCCACTGCTCAGAGACTGACTGGACATTGATCAGCTGATGGTAAGCAATTGAGATGTGCAGTACTTTATTGTGCATTTTATTATTATCATCGTCATCATCATCATCATCATCATCTCTTCCTTTTCTGTCCTAACAAACTGTCTTTATCTCAACCCATTTGTTTTTCCTTTTTTCCAATTCCCTCCCAGATCTTCTGTGGGAGGAGAGAGAAAATGGTTCTGTGGTTCCTATTTGATCGTCAGATCAAACTACAATACAGATCATCTGAGGTTAGAATAAAGGTTTTTAGAATGGTTAAGAGAGAAGATAAAAATTAGTTTAACATGATTTTTTTTTTAGACAACTAAAAAAAGAAAAACATTTAGTGATGCAGGTAGTGGACTCTGATCATGGAAAGCATAGTTTTAGGTTAAATGGTTATGTCATTAGCATACTGTTTTCAGTGGCTGAATAAAACTGAACTGAGAAGGGCTTCAGGCTTTGACTTTAGGATCATGTCATATAAATTGTTGAAAATCTTGTTTCTCTAAAACTATAGACAAAAATACAAAGGTCAGCACATCAGGAAATTTACTGTCAATGTGACACAAAACAAATAGCATGAGTTGTAGGTAAATGAGAATCAGAAAACCTCAGAGAAATCAAAACTTGTTAAGCCAACTTCTTATCTTTATTAGAAAACAGTAAAAGCAAACAAATAAAAAAACTCTGACACATTCTGTTTCTATCTCTAGACACAATATTCTATTTCTGTGCAGCATAGCTGTACTCAGAATATGTGTATGTGCTAAAGATTCACAGTAAATACCTACAACTGTGGTAGCATCAGACCCTGTGAACTACTTTTAAATTCTTAGGCACTAAGACTGTGATTCAGACACTCATCTATTTGTTTCACCTTTTGTTTTAATGGATAAAAGCAGATCTCCTTGTAATATCCATATATTAACACTCAAGAAATAAAATAATTATTACTACACTCATCTATAAGATGCTACAGAGACCAGTAATATGAAAAATCCTGCCTAATACTGCTCTAAAATCCATGCCTAGAAGAAGTATTTTGAAATTTCCCACCTGTATCATAACATTTGGAGTTATGATTTATTCCTAAACACTAAGATTCTATGAACTGTGTACAAATATCTCCAGGTATGCTAAGAAGAGCAGAATATTTTGTAAAATATTTGGACTACATATAGACTAAGACCGTGCACCGGTATCATCGGAGTATGTGTAAGTCTTAGTTCTGAAGGATCAAAGTATATAAGCATTTAAAACTATTTGAATTTTTTTCTTGTTTGGAGATAAACATCATAGTCACAGGAATGATTTCTCCTATATGATTAGCAGATACAATATTTTAAAAAGAAAAAAAATGGAATGATGGAGAAGGCATTTAGACCTTTCAGATGTTGATTCAAAACAAAGCTTGAAACCGCAGAGGATGATAGATAGATAGACTAGATCAATGGGCTGTGTCTAATCATGTGACATTGAACAGGGCTAAATTCTAGCTGTTGCAATTGGTCCAAGAGTGTCTGGAAAACTGTCCAGTAGAAAAGGACCTGCTGGTACTCATTGACAGCTGAGATAGGAGTGTATCCATGTGGCCAAAAAGGCCAGAGGCATCCTGGTCTACATCAGAAACAGTGTGACCAGCAGGATAGGGAAAGTAATGCAGCAGTGTTGAGACACACCTCAAACACTGTATTCAGGTTTGGGCTCCCCACTACAAGAATGATATTGAGTTACTCAGTGGGTGCAGAGAAGAGCAAGAAGGATGGTGAAGGGGCTAGGAAACAAGACTTATGAGCAGTAGTTCAGGGAACTGGGATTGCTTACTCTGTAGAAAGGAAGGTTGAAGGAAGATCCCATCAATCTCTATAACCACTGGAAATGAGGTTACAGCAAGGAGGGTGTCACAGAATCATAGGAGTGGGAAGAGACCTCAAGAAATCATTTAGCCCAATCTCCCTACTAAAGCAGGTTCCCGTCTCTTCCTCACCTTTAGATGGAACTTCCTGTGCTCTGATTTGTGTCCGTTGCCCTTTGTCTTGCCATTGGGCACCAATGAAAAGAGCCTGACCCCATCCTTTTAAAAACTGCCCTTTAGATATTTGTAAGTGTTAAAAACATCCCCTCTCTGTCTTTTCTTTTCCAGGCTGAACAATTACAGATTGTAATTGTTTCCTCAAAAGGGAGATCCTCCAGGCTCCTAATCATCTCTGTAGCACTTCTCTAGACTCTCTCCATATGTGTCCTCACTAGGATGCAGTAGAGGTGGAGAATCACTTCCCCTGATATGCTGATCATGTCCTTTTTAGTTCACCCCAGATCATCATTGGCCTTCCTGGCAACAAGTGCACACTGCTGACTCATGGTCAGCTTGTTGTCCACCATGTCATCTAGTTCCTTCTCTGCAGAGCTCCTTTCCAGCATGTCAGTCCCTAATCTATATGGCTATTTTATGGCATCAGATTCTTTGTGTAAGTAACAAGTGGTAGGACACAAGGCAACAACTTTAAGTTGCACCAGGGAGGTTTAGATTGGAGATACTGGCAACAAAGCTGGTGAGGGGTCTGGAGCACAGGCCTTATGAGGAGCGGCTGAAGGAGATGGGATTGTTCAGTCTAGAGGAGGCTCAGGGGGGACCTTATTGCTCTCTATAACTACCTGAAGGGAGGTTGTAGTGAGCAGGGAGTCGGCCTCTTCTCTTGTGTGACTAGTGATAGGACTAGAGCGAATGGCTTCAAGCTGCTCCAGGGAAGGTTCAGGCTGGACATTAGGAAATACTACTTCTCTGAAAGGGTGGTCAGGCACTGGAATGGGCTGCCCAGAGAGGTGGTGAGTCACTGACCCTGAAAGTGTTCAAAGAATGTTTGGATGTTGTGTTGAGGGACATGGTTTAGTGACGACCATTGGTAATGGGTGAATGGTTGGACTGAATGATCCTGTGGGTCTTTTCCAACCTTAGCGATTCTATGATTCTATGATTAGGAGAATTTCCTCATGGAGGGGATAGCGAAGACAGGCTGCCCAAGGAAATGATTTATTTGTCCTTCCTGGAAGTATTTAAGAGATGTGTGGAAGCTGTTTTTAGGAACATGATTTAGCAGTTGACTAGTAGTGTCAGATGTGTGGTATTGATCTTAATGGCAGTTTTCAATCTCTAGAACTCTAGTATTCTGTGGTACATGAAGATGACTGTGGAGACCTTGTGGGGGTTGTTTCCACAGACATGGACAGAAAGGCTCTCTCTCTGAAGGACAGTGCACATTTAAATGAGTCAGGACATGTTCCAAACCAAAGTAGTCCTAAGATAAAATATAGTTCTATTTCCATTGCATACCAGAGTCCTAAGGGAATTGACTGATGTAATTACCAAGGTATTCTCATTGGTATTTGAAAAATCTTGTCAGTCAGGTGAAGTCCTTGGTGACTGGAAAAAAGGAATATTTGCATTCATTTTTAACAAGGGTAGGAAGGATGACCAAGGAAACCACCAGCCTGTTAGCCTTACCTCTGTGCCAGGGAAGATCCTTTGGTTACAGTTATCTCTATACACTTATGTGATATCTTTAAAATATTTATTATTCTCTTTCTCAAGGTCTTTGCATTCCTTTGTCTTTTCTGTGAATATAATAATTGAATCAGAATCATAGAATCATTAAGGTTGGGAAAGACCTCCAAGATCATCTAGTCCAACCATTAACCATCACCATGCCCACTAAACCATGTTCCTAAATACCACATGTACTCTTTTCTTGAAAATCTCCAGGGACAGTGACTCCACTACTGCCCTGGGCAGCCTGTTCCAATCTATTACTATTCTCACTGAAAATATTTTTTCTCAATATCCAGTCAGATTCAGATTATCCTAACTTATTCACTTAGAGTCTTATGTGAGTTAGGTCTCTAAGGGTCTTTCACAGTTAATACAAATACAGTCACTTTGGTCAAAAAATTATTCAGTCCATTCTGGAGAAGACAGTTAATGACAGATTGGATACATTACCTTTTAGTCACCTTTCCTGAGTAGGACTGAGGTACAGGACAGCAACAAGGCATTTAAAAATGCCATGGTATTTAGTTCAATCAGTTTGTAGTCATCACTTGGTTACTCCTTGACTAGAAGTTCTTCTCATTGTTTGCCTAGTATGCACTGCAAACCAGCTGCACCTGTATCTCTATCCAATCACAGATGGAACCGTGAACTTGAACAAATCAGCAGTCTCTCTTGGATGTCTGTTGTGTCTGCATATTTTCTATTATACAGAGATTTTAGACATCCCTTTGAAGAAAAAGTTAACATGCCACAAGTCACTAGACTTAGAAATAGCCTTCAAATGACCTCATTCTGTCCTTCATGAAATTTTTATTGTGAGAGAAGTTACTGAGAATCTGAAAACACTTTCAAAGTAAATGGCTGCTTTGTTTCTGATACATAGTAAAGTGTTATCAATCGTATTTTGAAAGCTCCAGATGTCCTCGTTCTTTTTATGCTTGTTACAGTGAAATCTTCTTGGTGGAGTAGCCTTTGGTTTCAGTTCTTGGAGCAAAATACCCTCAAATTGATCCACAAACAGGCTTTCATCCAGTTTTTCCAATATAATCTTTATATAGTATTGGTCAAATCATCCACTGGGGATATGGGAGATCAAAGTTCTTGTTCTGCCCGAGGAAATTCAGATTTCTCCTATTTCCTGGTAGGCAAGCTAACCAGTAGGCTATTGGGTTTGGAGAATGTTCACTGTTAGAAGGAAAAAGTGTTACTCCATCTGAAATTTCACACAGAAGAATTCAAGATTCTTTCAGAGATACAAAACATAAAGACTACTTCTTTTCTGTTGTATTTTTTACTACGTATTTATGTGGACAGGGAATAGATATGTAACAGATTTTTAGAAAGATAGTATTTCATATTTTCTTTTGTCTAATACAAAATTGAGTAAGACGTGGTTATTTTTCCCCTCTGTCAACACCAACATTTCTTGCTAGAGGGTGGCTTTACTGATCTCTGATCCATGTTTCTAAGCATTCAGAAGTCTCTAAAGATAAAGGTATCATGAAATAATTACTCATTTCTTTTTAGTATTAATGACTTTTCTGTAACCTGCAATAATGAGAAGATAACAGTAAGTCTGCTACATCTACATAACTTGATTTAATAAAGCAGGAAATGCAGTGTACAACAATAATTCTGTGACTTTTAGTTTGATGGGTTGGATTAATTGCAGTAATCATCACAAACATCTTTGATTACTTTCATCATGACTGGGCTTTCCTTTAGTGTAATTGAAGAATATTGAGGGAAAAGTGTTTCAAAACAGTTTTAAGTAATAAAATCTTTATGTTATAGGCAAACATTTGCTTTAGTTTGTGGTAAGGGTTAAGATAGTTACCATTAATTTGCTTAATTCCACAGTCAGAATGCTGATCTGAATGACTGTCAGAATATTACAGAATCTAGTGATTCAGGCAAGTCCCTGCCTCTCAGTATTTGTCTCCTGGGAAACAAGTCAAGAATCTTCTGAAAAAATGAACAAAATATTACCAACAAGAAACAAACAAGAACATAAAAAAAAAAAAAACTTTTTTTTCTACTGTACAGAGATTTTAAACATCTCTTTGAAGAAAAAGTTAACATGCCACAAGTCACTAGACTTAGAAGTAGCCTCAAATGACTCTCATTGAGTCAAAGAGTCAAAAACTTTTTTATTTTTTAATTTAATACAAAAGATAATCTTAGCAAAACAAATGAAGAAAAAAGTTGAAATTTGGGGAAAATTTTACTAAGAGACAAATGAGATTTGTGATAGATTCTGGGGCAGGTGAGATGGCAAATTGCTCCGGAAGATGTGGGTGCCACTGTCTCCACAATGTGAAGGCTGGAGATTTCAGGGTCCATCAAGTACACCTGCATAGTTCCAGGTACAGCATGATTCAAAGTATTTCTTTCAGATCTGTCTTTATGGCTCTTGATAGGTTCTCTAATTAGAGAAAGTATACAGATTCAATTTTTATATATATATTATTTATTTAGAACTAAGGTGGGGGAAGGGTGAGGAGAGTGGGAAAGGCAAGGAGACTGTGTACTAAAAACCGAAGAAATATTTTACGTTCTAGATGATTTACTATTTTTTGTTTTCCCTGCAAATTTTATGCTTCCATTTTCATTCTTACCAGAGATGAAGTTTTTTCAAAATGTCAGAAACATCCACATGGGGAAACTTTTAACAGTTCACTGAGGAAACACAGCTGTATCTTTCCAGATTTAATTGGCAGTGATACAAAATCAGTGATCCAATAGAATGTCCTTCTGACATTCATTCATTTATTCTCTCAGTAAAATTGTGGAGAAAATGGCAGATTCTGCATTTGCTGATAACATTTGAAGATCAAGAGACCTGAAATGCAGTTTTAAAATGCTTTGTGCAGTTAACTACGTATTAGAATTAGAAAAGTCTTACTTAGTAAGTACAACTTAGGTAGAAGAGGAAAAATGAAAACTATAACAGCGTGAATTTACCTTAAATAAATAAAATAGCTAGTTACAAGATATAATTTAATAATTATTACACTCCACCTATAGGCACAACAAAGTCTGACAGAAAATATCAGTAAGAAACTATTTAGAAATGTTCTGGTTACTTATTGTTGGTCCTGGTTTAGACCAGCAGCATACAAAAAAGTAGTGTTCAAATAGGCAAACTAGTTGTGCTTGTCAAAAGACACATCATTATTCTCCTACAAATTAGTAAAGTTTTCCTTAATATCTGTTTCCATGTGTCATTTCCTTCATCCTTTCAGATTTGCTAACAGAATCTAATACCAACTAAGTTTGAGTAACAGCACAGCTTTTACTGTAAAATATCGTATAGATAAATAATTTTAAAAAATCATCCCTTAAGTTTTTGTTAATTTCTTCTGTTTTTATGATCAGGTTTAGCAGTTTATTCAGTTTATTTTTATCCCTGTTCAATCAGTATGTTAAAAAAAAAAAAAAAAAAAAAAGCTGTAGATATAGAATTGATGTAATAGATATAGAAATTTGCTGGGGACCAGAGAAGGGCATAATATACAGGTAAGTCATGTTTTAGGGTTATTCAAAAAACTAAGCAGAGCTGTAACACTACAAGGAAGTACTCTTTGCATCTGGAAACAGTGACACACAAGGTACCTTCTGCTCTAGAGAATGATTATTGTCACACAACATCATAAATGCAACCTACTGTTTTTACACAGCCAGCTGACTGTTAAAGCTGACAGAAGATTTAGAGCATGGAAACAAAGAAGAGGATTTGTGATTATGGAGGTATGTTTAGCATCACTACTGAAGGACTGCAACCTGGGAGAGGAGATACTGAGGACAGTGTGAACTTAACACAGCTTGTGTTATTTTCTTTCTTTGTCTAGGAAAGGAAATGAAATAGAAGTGGAGCTGTTTTTTAAGCCCCAGTATATATGTTGTAAATCTACAGAAGACATTTGAGAAGACTGTTGTTGATCGGTTTTGCAAGAAGATATAGCCCCAGAGTTAATTATCAGAGGAGTCTGATTAACACAAATCATTTCACTTGTTACACCTACTTTCCACAGCAATTGTTCCAGAAAATGCTGCATAATCATTTGTCCACCTTTTCAGGCTCTATCAAGAGGGTTGTAATCTGCGTGTACAGAATACCAACTTTTAAGACAGAAATAAAAGAGAAGAGGGAAGATATTTAACACTACAGATATTTGGATGTGTGCTAAGCTCTTGTATAGAATTGCTTAGAAAGATAAGAGGAATTTGGATCAAGTGTGAATTCTGTAATCCAAAACTGAAAAGCACTGAGCCTTTGCTGAAAACAATTTTGAGTATAGCCTTTGATAAATTGAAGAGATTTATGGTGATGTGGGATTATATGCCAATGGGGGTGGGTGGGGTGGGGGGGAAGAAAAAGAAACCTTATGAAACAAAAAGTAGGTCTTCTATACCAACTGCTGTGGAAAGAAATATTATTCCATTCAGTCTCAATTAAATTAACTGATCATGGTTTATGTTGGTTGACCCGGAGGATGTAACTGGTGACAGTGATTTACTCCTTAGAAAAAACAGTTACAATTTGCCAGAGACCACAGAAACACTGAGTATGATTGGGAAGATCACTGAAAATACACTTTCCTATCTGTCTGAAAAGAACTCAATCACAGAGAAAATTATGTAGGAAAAAAACCATGGGGTGAATTCTGTAATGGCTATGTGCCAAGGCATCTGCATATCTCCTGAAAATCGCTCTAAAATACTTAGGAACACAGAAGCTCACTGAAGGAACATAACTATAAGGGCCCAGCTGAGTTTCCAAGCGTTGTACAACATGGAAACCATGATAGAAGTGGTGCTTTTGAGGGATTGTTTTAAGTTCCAAAACGCAAGAACTAATTTTTGAAGTGAAAAATATTTCACTTCCCTAAAGTCTTTGTGTTATAACCTCTATACTATCTTGAAATCTATACAATCTTGAAATGATAACTGCTGAAGTAAAATCATATGATGACGATAAATGAATGCACAACTTTTCCACTATGAAGAAATTTTGTATTAACTCCAACTGCAACAGGTATTAATTTTAACTTATGGAGAATGAAACACCCTGTTCCAAACTTATTAGTCAAAATACAGTCACCAAAAAAAGTTCTGCTATAAAGACACTATGTGACACTGAGCTTACCCAGAAATTAAAGTCTTCTGAAGGTAGTAAACATCAACCTTATCACTAAGCAATCATACTTTTATTAACTGTTGTCTAGGGAGGTGCAACGAAGCAACTGATGGGGATCATGAAGAATCCAATATTCTAGTGGTGTTTAAAATACTTCTCTCCTCCTCCATCTTCGGATATTTTACTGACTAAAGCTTTATATCAAGAAACAAATGAGCTAAATTCAATAAATAGACTGACAGATGAAGAAATTACACAGTTTATTTTGCAGCTTATCAGATTAGTTTGCATCCTTCTAATGTTCTCATTTTCATTCTTACATTTTTGTTACTTTTCTAATAAGCACATTATCAATCTGTCACTTACAGTACAAAACATTTGTATTACAAGTATACTCTTGGTGCATATGAACAAAATAGGAGAAATGTAGTATTTATTTTTAGATTTTAGAAGCATTAATTGAATAAAATCAATATACAATTAAACTGTGGGTTTGGGAGTGGGGTGTGGATGGCACTGTTTTTGTCCGCACTGAGAAAGATTTGAAAACAGAAACTGAGAAATATAAAATGAAAAGTTTTAAGCTGAAAAAATTGAAAACAGTCCACACAGAAGGATCTTGGAGGTCCTCAAAAGACACCTGCCATGGTCTGGGCAATTTGCTCCAGGTGTGCCTTCTTGAGCAGGGGGTTGGTCCAAATGATGAACAGAGTTCCCTTCTAACCTCAGCCATTCTGTAATTCTCTGATTTTGTGAAAAATTGCTTTGCCAGAATCTTTGTTAGTGCTGAGAATGTGTTAGCACTACTATTATCCCTGATAACACAGAGAAAACTCAACTAACATTTTACAGTAGGAAAATAAGATGAAATTTTGACAGGAATCATTGTAATTAAGTAAAGATAATAAATACTCTTCAGGAGCTTTTCTTACATTGAAAATAATCACTGAATGTGGGAGCTGAGAGACTGAAGGACTAATATTTTTCATATAGGACAAAATCAGGGAAGAAAAACAAAGAATTTAGGTTTTGGGATAACATGTTGCAAAGCAATAAGAAAAGGATTGTGAAAAAAAGCAAATTCATATTAAACTCATTAACTATGTTATACTAGTGAGAATACTACACACTCTATTGGTTTCATGAACAGCTTGCAAAAAAAAGAAACAAGCAAGATGATGGGGTCCTGGGCAATGTGGTCTGTTATCAGATCTGAAGGTATGCGGCCTGGCCTGTTGCAGGGAGGTTGGAACGTGATGATCCTTGGGGTCCCTTCCAACACAAGATATTCCATGATTCTATGATTCATTGAGGAAAGAGTAAGATTCAAAGGAAAATCACAGAAGCAAAAATATAACTGGTATATAGTATCCCACATTGGTAGCCTTTAAAGGAATATTGCTAAAATAATATATAGAGAAAAGAAACTGTCAATGTGAATGGAGATATAGAGATGGAAAAATATATGTAAACAGTTCATTAAGATTAATAAAATGTTGATTAGTAGGAATTCTTCTTCAAAGGACAATATTCTCTGAAAAGAAATGTAAGTAAAACATTTTCCAGAATTTCTGTTCCATGCTCCAACGTCAAATACACTGTATTAAATACTATTTTTCTGGAAGTCTTGAAAAGATACTTCAGGAAGGAAGATTTTTATTCTAGCAGTTTTTCAAAGTATTCTGTCATGAAATCTGAAATTTCATATGACAAAGGTTTTGTGTATATATGTAATCATAAAACTATATAGCAGTTGGCCTTTATAAGAGAGGGAAAGTCAAGAAAACTGAAAATGAAAAAATATAAATAAATAAATATAAAACAAAGATAAATCTTAATTTTGTTCTCCTGGGTGCAAAGAATGGCTGCAGAAACACTTTCAGTACTCTTAACACTTCAGTGATGTCTCTTTGGAACTGGGTTTCCTGATCTCTCTTGCCCCTCTATAAATCGGAATATTCCAACTAATGGTTTATCCAAGAATTTTCCTCACAGATTTGGAATTTGCCTTAGTGGTATTCTAATGAGTTGTGCAGGCTTGTGCGGAAACACAGTGTCAGTCTTCTAGGATCTTATTCTGGAGTGGGGAATATTGATATAGTTGGTAAAATTTGGCAAAATATAGCAAAAGAGATGCATTTCAAATCGTTCTCCAGAAACGGAATACCTATAATTTGACAATCATTGCAAATTGGGAATGTCAATACCGATCAGCCGTCTCCATGCAGAACCATCTCTCACAGAGACAGCAAATGAAACTCTATGATGAGCTGGTGTTTAGCTTCAGTATAGAAAAAAGACTGCACGTTATGACTGCAGTTGGAAGAAAGACAAATTAAAGCTTAATATGTAATTAACCTTTTTTTTTCCTTTCAGCTGCTTTTTATACAAATACACAAAGTGAAGAAAAAATACGGCTCAGTGTTTGCTTCCGAAAAAGCTGGTTACATTGAACATGAATTACCCATTTTTTTAGGACTGAGTAATATCATGACGACTATACAGAGATTTATGACAGAAAATTTACCTGGTCTAATAATGCAGTAAGCATGCATTATTCTTAGTGGAAAGCTCAAAGTAAATTAATGGAGAGAACTACAGGCAGTCTTTAGGTTTAGATTTAAGCATTTCTACTTCTTAGGCTCCAACTAGCTCTTCTGAACAAATCATCTGTTAGTCACATATTTAATAATTAGGTTGCATTATAATTTCTATAACTAGAACTTTTCAAGATACTCATAGCATATAAAATTAGCATATCCTTGTTCCATTAAACCTTATTAAAGGTCATGGATGACATTTGTAATTATGAAGTTAGAATTTTTAGCAGCAACTCACCAGAATAAGTCCAAATTTCTGGTTAATTTTATTTGTGCTACCTATGCTTTGAATGTATTAATTAGGGAGAAAATATATGTAACATACACCTGTAATACCAAAAAGAACTGTGAATCAGTTTTGGCCCATAGATTACTTTCCATTTTCTTAATGTTTTCATTCAAATAAAAATAGAAATCAATAAAGATGCATACAATTTTTTAGGAAGTGTTGCTTTTGTTGTTTATTTAACCCATTATTATGAAGGAGATAAGAAAAAAAAATGTAATCTGCTAAAAATGTAGAAGTATCTAAAATATAGATGGTAAGGAGTGTATTAAAGATTCATCCTTTATCCTTATATGAAGAAATATCCTAATTTTCATGCAAAAAAAAAAAAAATGCACAGAAAATACAAACAACAACAAACCCGTAACAGTCACAACAGTGGAGTGAAATATTTTCAGCTATAGATATCAAGTACTTTATTTTTTATAGTTTTCCACCTGTTTTGGTAAAGTAACATGAGTTCAAATTCTATTATTTTGTGTTAGGAACAACCTGTAACAACATGCTTCTTGGAAGGAGCTGTAGGACTCTCCAGAAACTGGTGAGTCTCAGGAATGAAAATAACTGTGCAGCACTTTAATTTACCTTTGTTTCTCCTTTAATTACAACCACTACATATTTTAAAGTGAAGATGTAGCTTGGAGTACAATACCATTTTATTCATCTCAGGTGTATTTTACATATCATTTCATAATACAAAACACTTCAGCATATGTTAATGGCTTTTCTTTAGGAATGTATTTCATCACTTATCCCTACTGACTGTTTTGAAGTTGAAGTGTTAGCTAATACTGTATTTCCTCAGTTGCTTTATTCAGTAATAATAAAATCAAGTGGCTCTAACATTATAGTCTCCTCCATTACAAGCAGTCTTCTTGCTGTAAAATGAGGCACTTGGAGACTTTGAATGAAAAGGAGATTACAGAGGAAGTTTCTATAAAAAAAAAAAAATAGTAGCTTTAAGAATGATGCTGAGAAGCATGCTGAAATGAAAGAGAAATATGAACTTCTTCACATAGCAACTAATGTGCTGAATTTTGTCTGCATTAAAAAAATAAATATTTAAAGTAGTGTAACTCTTATCTAGTATTGAAATCCATGCAGTAGCCTGCGTCTGTATTGTTGAATTCTCTTATTGTCCAAAAAACATGCTTGTATGTAGGTTCTATGTTGAGGGTTATTCCTTGTCTCTGTTAACTTCTATGACATGTTGAGAAGGCACCTATGGGAATACCTTCTGGTCTATTGGCCCACCCAAAATCCATGCCTGGGAAAATTCTATCAGTATAGGATGGTTCAATTTCCCTAATATTATTAAATCAAATGCTATAACTTGGTGAATAAGTATGACTCTCTAATCTTATGTGCAGCAGTGGGTTACTTTCTTTTAGTAGGGTATACAATTATTTCCTTTGTGCAAAGGTGAATTCTTTGTACGTTTTCCAACAAAAACAGTCATCAGCACACAGGAGGAGATGTCAAGGCTATGCCCAATCCTGTTTAGTGCAATATAATGAAACCCTCAATGGAAGTGAGGGTGGAAGATAAATATTTTTACCTTATAATAAAAACTTTGGCTTTCTGCCAAAGTTAATGGAAGAAAAAAAAAATTGGGTACAGTTTATCTGATTATGTGTAGACATTTCCATCTGAATAGTCAAATTATTCTCCCTTTTTGGCTGACTTAGACAGATAGGTGGTTTTAGCTTGAAGTTCACATCATCCTAAAATAAACATCTAAATAAGATAGACGAATATTATTCTAAAATGCTCTACATCTCCCACTGACTTTAAAGGTACCTTAAATGGATAGTTCAGTAGATATTCCAGACAGGTAATATGATGTCCCACCTTCTCTCCCTACTTGCACCTAGCTGGAACATTCCTGCAACAGCAACCTATATCCCATGTGTACATGTGCATTTAAATGATCAATGTAGGAAAGTAAAACTTCAGGTGCTTTTTGCTTTGTTTTGTTTTATCTTGCAGTATTCATACAAAGAACACCTAATTAGAGGCTTGCAATAGGAAGATGGGAAAATAGAAATTCTCAGTGTTACTTATTTCAACCAAGCAGAAAATTTAAGTTATCTGGTATAGTTAATTATTGTTTAAAATGAATGCTGAAATTTTACTTTACTGTACTTTTCTTTTAATCGTGAACATACCCACCTTATTCTCCTGTCAGATGTCTTGTAGTTTCATTGCAACACATTAAAAAATAATAATAATAATAAAATGAAGCATTGAAAAATACACCAACAATGAATATTTGAACATTTGTGTTATATAGCAAGTAAGAGAAAAAAAAAAAAAGGCAAGAATACAAGTCTTATTCATTTTGCTGTATAAGCATAAATAATAGAATATATCAGTACATTACCCTTGGAATTATCAGTTTCCTTCAGCTCCTCCATACAGCAATTTAGTCTTTTTAGTTTGACTTCTAGAAAAAGGCAACAAAGAGCATTTACAGATTTAGATACTTATTTTAAGCTGATATTTTGGCTGATTTTATATCTGTTCTTTTTTTTTTTTTTTTTTTTCATTTTTAGTCTTCTTATGTCCTATCAGATTTGTTTTAGATGTTTTATCCAATTGTGTAAACTGGAAACTTTTAAAGTATATAAAAAAAAAAATGTTGCAGAGTTTCATACAAGCTGTTAAAGTCTTTGTGTATACAGACCTAAGAATTGAGTTTTGTTACTTAAGAGTGTCTGATTTCCTTAATTTTGGTGTTGGTTTCTTACTATCCACTAAACTCTGCTTCCTTGAGAAGTACTGGCTAGCTCTTGTATCAGCTTTAAGATCAGTAGGAAAAGTTAATTACAGAATTGACCATGGACACCATTGCACAGGTTATCCATGAATGCAAAATGCACCACAAACAAGCAAGCCAAGCCATTAAATCTTTTCTGTTATGGAGAATAATGGCTCAAATATCAATGTGAGGAGGCCTGGCAGGTGTACCTGTAAATGCCACCTGCTTAGAGTAGTGGAAGGCACCACTGAATGGTTGGAAACATATCCTGTACCACTTGTCACTGTGCAGAACACTCTCCTGGGCCTTAAAATGCAAGTATTATGGTGACATGACACCCCAGAAAGAACTGAGTTAGATAACAACTTCATAGACACCTGGGCCAAAGAGTCCATTGATTATCTAATAGGTGAATAAAAGGATAACAGAGCTGATCTATTTTCAGGTAGAAATGAAATACAAGAGGCAATAGTGACAAGTTGAAAAAAAAGAAATTCTGACTGGAAATAAGGTGGCTGTGGGAGATGTCACCAAGAACTTTGTTAATGACTGGAACAGGTTGCATAGGGAGGTTGGGGAACCTCCATCCTCAGACATATTTAAAACTTGAATGATTATGGCACTGAGGAAAAAAAAAAAAACCTTTGAATTTAGCCCTGTTTAGAATAGAAGCTAGGACTAACTGAATTCCTGACGCCCCTTTAGTCTAAATTTTTATATTTTCTTGAGGCATGCCAAAGAGCTAGGAACAGACTGATGCAACCCACATGGAACTGTCTTGTATCTAGGCCAAGTTTTAGCTGAATTTATCAGCACACATGAGAAAGTTAATCCATGTCATGTGTGTGCTGTGGACATTCATTTGGATACATATAGCTCAAATCATTCATGAGTCTAGGCTGGCCCGTGTGCTAATACATATCCCCCACTTCTCTCACAGTACGCAGTGACACGCAGGATGGATCACATACAGAATCTACCACCAAGGAAGCCTGGAAAAAGTATTATCATCTTCTTTATGGTTCCGAGAATGTGTGCCTTTTTCATGGATACAGCCAAAACAGGAGCAGATATAGCATTATCTGAAGGCTGAGAATATCTCTTTTGCTACTGTGTAGTAATTAATGAAAGTCAGGTGTTGGGCCAGCTGGAAAATATTGCTGGCTCCCTAACGGAAGTTCTGGCAGAATAATGCTAGTAAGACAGGTGTCCACTGTCTGCTTCAGTAAGACAGGTGTCCACTGTCTGCTTCATCTTCACTTCATCTGTGTGGGAAATATATACAAAATACTCAGATAACAGTCTTGCCAGCCTTGTCTGGACATCCTGAGGAAATCAAAATGTTCCTGGCATTTCTGAAAATGAAAATACAAACTCAAACACATTTTTCCTTGCAAATCTGTTCACTGAAGTAATTATTTAAGCACCATCATCACATCTGAAAAACTGAAGATTACTGGTTTTCCTTAGGCCATCTTCAACACCTACTCCAGCAAAGATCCTGAGATGTTAGAAATTCAAGCACCAAAAATATGTTCTGAAAATGTTTGGAAGTCAACAGCAGATTGTGATACCAAGGAAAGGATTTGGGCCCTGAGGGAGGTGAAACAGAATTTAATTTTCTTCACAGAAAGGAATTGTCTTGTATAGTTTTCTCATATAGCCACAGAGTGGTAATTTGTCCTTCCTTCTATTTTATTTCTGCTTCTTTCTCCCACATGGAGATATTTCAAGGTACTCCCAAAGAACCATCATTTGAGATAAATGTTGTTAAAATCTTTGTCATGAACAGTTTGTACTTTTGTCCAGAGTCCCTTTTCACCTACATGTAACATCAAAGCTCTTTTTAATCCACCATAGAAAATACTTAGGACCCTGAAATTAAAGTATAACATAGTGCAGCTATGCATATGAACTGCACTGGAAGGATTTCCTCTTGAATCCACTGCAGTGAGCAACTTGTGCCAGAGGCATGCCATTAAATTACCATACAACTTCTGACTAGTATAGTGGGGAGTGACATAGTAGTGTGAGATCAACTGCAATTGAAAAAAAAAAAAAAAAATGCACACAGCAAGAGGAGGTAAAATGAAAAGGGAGAGTTTTTTCTCTTAAATATTTGCTATTCATACACTGTCAGAAGCTTAAATGCTCGACTGCTAAAGGATTTCACTGCTTTATGGATACTATCAAAGGATTTAAAAGTATTACAGTATGTGTTGCAATTCATGTTGAAAGTGCATATACCCTGCTTCTCAAGTACAATATCTAGTTTGGTGGGCTTTTTTTCTGCATTTCTTGGAAAATCATCCTTTAACCTTTCCTAGTTCTAAACACTGCTTTAAGTAGACTTATTCATCCAAAAGGAAATGTTAAAAGAAACTCTTTGTACTTTCTCTCACTTTTTAAGATCTTACTCTTTTCTGCTCTTCTCTTTCTACACAATTCATTTCAAAAAATCCTGTGAAAAGTTTTCCAATAAATAAATAATTTTAGTAGAAGATTGAGTAAAAATTCTGTCACTAGTCATGTTTTTATAATTAGCTGCTCAGGCTCTGTCTTCCAGTAGTTAAGAATTTATTTAGAAAACAGCCTGCTCATCAATAGTTTAGTTAAATAAAAAGTTAGAAATATATATATATTAGAAAATGAGACATAAAGTCCATTAAATCTTGAAAAAAGAAATATCTTGAATTCAAATCTCTTTGGAAAGATTATAGAAACATGACTGATGAGCAAAACAGACTTGAAAAGTAAAACTTTTTATTTTTCTTTGCCTCCTAACACGTGTCATCAGAAAGAAAACCAGAAAATAGCTGGTGCTATGCTTTTATTGCATAAAAAGTGCAATCATAACTAAGCAGGCATAAGGTATTTAGCAGTTTCATTCCTTAAATGAGGATTGCTTGCACAGTGTTGCTTGCACATTTAATGTTCTCTTATGGGTCGGATGCCGTATTTTTTTCCCACAGTAGTGTCAGTGTCTGCACACTTAACACTCAGTATTTAACTTTATTGTTAACATCAGCAATTTGCGTGAGAATGTATGTTTTATGTACCTGGCTGATCAAAATTCCCTGAAAATTTTAAAGTGCTTATTAAACTGAAGATGCTGTTTCTTTTTGTGCAGGTAATTTTCCAGTCCTCCTTTAGGACCAGGACAGAAGTTACAATTTCAAACAAGCTATATTATTTATGCAGCAAATGAAGGATTAGCTTAAGATTCAGTTACAAATTGTCTGGCTTAAAGAAGCTGTGGCAGAATAACTATTTTTAAGAAACTCAGAAAGACCTTTGCATGTCATTTTGATGGCAGAATAACACAAAGCAATGTATTTGTAATTAAATGACCTAACAGTCTTCTTTGCTGTGATACATTAAAAAAAAAAAAAAAAGAATTATTGGAAATAGAAAGTTTGGTCAAAAAAAAAAAAAAAAAAAAAAAAAAAAAGAGAGAGAGAAAAACCCTCTCATTTTTACCAGAAAAAAAAATATATATCATGTTATAAACTGAATGTGAAGCTTTTTTTTTTTTTTTTTTAACTGAGGAATTCCCATGGGATTTAATTCATGTAATTCCAAGCACATACTGCATAAATCCACGATGGCAAAAAAATAAACAATCACAAGGTCACAATCAGAGTAGAGTCAATACTTAAGCCAAATCCATCACTGCATATTCTGTAGTTATTCTGGTTCCCACTATGTAATCTATGAGTGTGAAGTGCAGCACCAGACTGGAAAATCTGTCAGTACAAGTGTTGTTAGACACTTGAGGCATCAATATAAGTGAACTGGTGTTTTTTAACTCTTAGTCTGAAGTTCTTTATCCTGATTGTTAAGATGTAGTTCTCAATAGAATACCGGCCTCTGGGTTAAGAGTTGCTTTTAAGAAGGCAACCACCCCAATCTGTACAAGGGAACTGAATAACCATATGGTGAGTTGTGGCAGTATAGGCAATATAGTCTGATAGTAAAGACAAAATGACGCTTCACTGATCCTTATTTTATTCCCTCTCTCTCATGTGGGTTGCATTTACTTCATTTATAAGAATTGACCTCTTTTACATACATGTATTTTTTCTCTATATTCGACTTTCTTACCATTTTAGAAATGTAATAATTATTCTCTTTTTGAGATTATATATGCAGACTGTAGATTCTATATAATAATTATTTATTATCTAAAAGCAAAATATTAACTTTATTTTCCTCTCTCTCTCTCTCTCAAAACAAAATTAAAGAGTTAATGTATTCAGTGGCTTGTGTGTTATAATACCTTCCTAAATATTATGCACTTCCTTGTGCAAAGCAGTCTGGAACAATGTTTCACTTCTACACTGATATACACCCATTAAAAATGTTTTAGAAATGTCTTTAGCCATGTAATAACAAGGAAATTAACTTGACATATTTACACTTAGTAGGAAAAGTTGATATCTGTGTTTCTCAGTTGTACAATATACAAAAACATTCTCAAAAGCTTTCAGATTACATGCAAGTACCATGTATTACACAATTGCCTTTTTTAAAAAATGACATGGCTTGCAAAATAATACCAGAGCAATATTGCCAATCAGATATTAAATAGTGATGTTAGCACTGTTTACTTGAAATAAATCCTTAATTACAAAATTGCTATGGAAAGCAAGACATTTTAATTTTGTACATAATAATTATATATTTCAGATTTTATTTTAGAATAAGATAATTCTGATAGCAGGATAAGGTTAGAAAATGTTATATGTTCCCAACTGCACTTCTTACTTTAATGTTAATATCCAAATTATTGTAGAATACATGTGCACTATAGCCATTCACATAATGAGACATTTCATATCAGTGAACAAACTAGGATCCAGCAGGGATTTGGTTTTTTATTTTATTTACTTCATTAGCAGCACTATGAATACTGCATATAGAGCCAGCTGGAAAAGCAGGATGTTTTTGTATGCATACCTTCTTCCTAATGAAGCCGCAAGACAATATTAAATTACCTATAGAAGATAGTACTTTTTGTTGTAATAGATTGCACTAAACCCACTCTATATTAAGCTACAGTAAGTGAATACATTACTGTGTTCCATTTGACAACATATCAACATTCTACAAATATTTTATGAAATATTTAATTTTTATAAATTCTTTTAGATAATAAAAAAGCCTGTCATACAGAATTCCACAATACTTATTCCAGTTATGTCTTAAAAAACACTTTAAGTGCAACTGTAATTTCTACTAGTGTGAAAGAGGAAAACATATTTTCCAGTGACATGGAGAGTGGGATTAAGCATATCCTCAGCAAGTTTGTTGATTACACCAAGCTGAGTGAAGCAGTCCACACAATGGAGGGAAGGGTTACCATCCACAGGGACCTTGACAAGCTTGAGAGGTGGGCACATGTAAACTCATTCAATTCAACAAGGCCAAGTATAATGTCTTGCATTTGGGTTGGGATAATCCCAAACATGAATATAGATTGGATGATGAGGGGATAGAGAGCAGCCCTGTGGAGAAGTATGTGGAGGTACTGGAGGGAAAGAAACTGAATATGAGCCAGTCATGTGAGCTTGCAGCAAAAGGCAATTGTATCCTGGTCTACATGTAAAGAATGGCCAGTGGGTCATGCAAAGTGATTCTCTCTCTCTACTCCACACTTTGAGATCTGTTGCCTTCTGCAACTGTGATATTAACCTCCTGTGTTAGCCCTCTTGCGCACACTGACCAATTACCTTATCAGGGCCAAATGAAATACTATATTTCAGCTCTGGGGTGTAAGAAAGCACAAGAAAGACATGATCATTTTTTGAGTGGGGCTTAAAGAGGGTCATGATGATGATCAGAGGGCTGGAGCACCTCTCTTGTAAAAACAGACTACACAAGTTGGGGTTGTTTAGTAGAGAAAAGAAGACTCTGGAGACCTTATGCACATTCCAGTGCTTATAAGGAGCCTATAGGAAAGATGAGGAAGGACACTTTATCTAGGAATGTAGTAACAAGGGTAATGTTTTTAAACTAAAAGAGGATAGATTTAGATAATTGATTAGGAATAATTATTTACTTGGAAGGTGGCAAGGCACTGGAACATGTAGCTCAGAACCTGTGGATGCCCCATCTCTGGAAGGCCAGGTTGTAAGGGGGTTTTGAGCAACCTTGGCTATAGCAATGATGCATTTATTGTCAACCTAGATGATAAGTGCAGTACAATTTAGGTAAGATACCAAATTGGATAAGAGGAGAGCTGTTATGTTTCTGTGGTGGAAACAAGCAGGAGTTTAATGGCTGAATAAGAGGAGTAAGATGCTGAGATGAACATGTGGGAGAAATTTGAACTACACAAAGATCCTGAATTCAGGAACTGTGGAAAACACAAAACAAGTACCGGAATAGATAATGTCTCACTCTACCTTAATTCTAACATTTTTTCATTCCACCTTTCTTTCCTTTTCCTAACTTTCAAAAGTTTGATTCAGTAAGCTTAAAAGAGGTGTTAGAGGTTTGCTCAATCTGATACACATAGACCTAGCTTTCATAATGAAATTAAAGCTAAGGAAAGTGATTTTTATCAAAATGAGCATTTTCTGCATGAAGAAAGCTATAATTTGGAGATCTTCTTTATATTCTCTATATCTACTTTTTCAACAAATAATCACCTAAAGATACAACAGAGAAATAAAAACCTGAACTTAGATTTTAAAAAAATATATAAAAATCTCAAAAATCATAGTTAATGAAAACCATTTGGTAGGTGGGAAAAAGGAGCATGTGTTCACTCATATACTACCTAATTTGTATAAATTAAGTCAGTAATACTATGTGTCTTGAAGTAATCTATGAATGTCATAGTCTTACAAATGAATATGTTGGCAAGTGTTTTTCTATAATTTGTAGAAAGTCAATATATTTTGCCAAAAATAAATCATTTTAGATGATTCTGATCAATTTTAAAAACAGAAAAGTTTTTCTAAAAAATGGCTTGAATCAAAAGCAAAGAAGATATCCAGTGGACAAACAGGTCAATTTTTCTCATTAAGATGTAGAAAAGATCAGCCTGCTGCATACAGCCTGCCTTTCTCACCTACTGCAGTGAAGGCAGAACAGTCTTATCAGTTAAGGTCATTCTGCATGGCACCTCTGCAGTTTCTGTCTCACCCTTCATTAATCCACAGGGGTAACCAGTAGGAATCCAGGAGTTCCTCATCAATTCAGTGCCAAGTGGCATCAAAACAGATTGTCAGGAGCCTCATTTCCTCCAACTCTTGTGAATGAATACAGACAGTAAAAATCCTGCAGAATAAAATAAGAACACGGACTGTAGAATTCACTGAGAAGAAGAAAGGGCAGCTTTTTTTTTGTTTGTTTTGTTTTTTTGTTTTGTTTTGTTTTGTTTTGTTTTGTTTCTTAGTCCAACTGTTGATAATATACATCATGTTTATAGTCTATCTTGGAGTACACTGGGAAGATTTAAAAGATGTAAATATCTCAGTGTATTTTTGCTGCTTAAAAACCTCTTTTACATATCATAAGCTGCTCTGTGCTCAGGATTCAGTATAAATATTTATTTAGCTACTGAAATAAATACATGTATTTCATTAAGAAGGATACAGTAAAATGTGGACCATTTAGAAAACAGTTTTCATAGTACATTCTCATCTGCAGAGCCTCTGTCCCTGATCTTAGAGGTTAAATTAGACTTTTAGTGTACAGTGTTCCATGAAGGTCCATATTCCTTTTTTGATACATCATATAAAATGATAACTTACTGTAATATTGTAATTTCATATTAGTAAAGACATAATATTATTGTAGAATTTTCTATTTTGCCTGTGAAGAAATACAAACAAGATAATAAGAACCCGTCTATTTGGTCAAGGAATTTCCTGGCACCAGGGAAGATAAAAATCACTAAAAACATGCTGTTAAATTCCCAAATCATTCCCTCCTTGTAGCAGCACAGCATGCTCTGTGCGTTTCTTTCATCCATTATGTTTACTTCAGTGGCCTGACGCTCCCTAGTGATAGCGCACGAATAAATGAGCAAGCACTAAACTGTCAATTTATCACAGTTCTACTAATGCAAACTCCATGTGGTGTTCCTCTCCTCTTTTTTCCTTAATGCTTCTTATCAATGTTTCAGAATGGTTGTCAAAGCTGTTCAAAAAATCTGTTACCCTCCAGTGTTATTCAGCTTACCATACACCATGAAACTCCAGTGGAGGTTGTATAAGAAAAGCACAATTTGGCATACTGTCAGCGTAATTCCTTCAGGTTAAACAACGTAGTTTTATATCGCATAAGATTTATTGCATGTAAGTTTTAACATTTTTTAAGTGATAAATAATGCAAGCATTAAGTTAACTAATAAAATCCAGTCAATAAATGTGACAAAAAAAATTACAGACCATGTATTTTTGAATGTAAATTGGGAAAAAAAATCCACGGGGTCAAAAGCATAAATAATTAGGAAGGTTACTGCAAAAGAAAGAACATGAATTAGACAGAAGTTTGCATTAAGAAGGATAAAATTAACTGGATGGACAAAGAATGCTAATACTAGTAACAGAAGGCCAAAATTACTTATTGAAATTTGACCTGTTTGATGTTTTCTCTTTGCACTGAAAATCTTCTGTGAACAAGTGAAAAAGAAAAAATATGAATAAATAAATAGCTACTTGAATGAAGCAAGTTAGAGGAGACAAAAATATTTAAGTATGGTTAAATTCAATACAAATAAAAATTTTTACCTTGGCCTGATAAGGTTTTTCCTCCTTGAGTAGTGATAAAGTGTGAGAAAAGCAAAGCTTTTATGATTTAACTTACATCCAGCAAGAAGACAGAATACAGATATGAAGATTCAAAATGGAGACTTAGAAAAAATTTCTCTTAAAAAAATCTCATCTACATCATCATAATTGTCTTAATGATATTATCAGAAATTAAGATCAAGGGACTGCTTCTAAGATCCATAGCATGCAGGTTTACTTATGTTCTTGAGATTAATTCTCAAGGCAAGAGAGATCATAGGCCTGTTGGCTTTCTGATCACATATCCATCTAAATAGTATAGGAAAAGAATATAGATTATCTTATCAATGTAAAATTGAACTGGACTGCATAAGGCAATATTTTCTTTTATGTTTGCTTTTGTACACTGTGTTCAATAATTTTCCTTGAGTTGATGGGAGTTTCCGGACCTACTGCAATATAATAAAAACCAGAAAAATTTAAAGCAAATAAAAATTAAAACATCAAAATATAAATATAAATAAAATTAAAATTAATATCAAAATTATATATATATAAATATAAAAATAAGTCAGCAGATACAGTGGTTGTTAAGTTATATTTATCGCTATTTAAAAAACTTTCCCTAAAAATTGATATTGTCCTGATATCTTCATCTTAGCATCACAGCTGATAAACATAACTTCTTTTATGCTTTTTAAAATTCTCCTTTGTCCACTAATTCAGTTTGACAGTTATTTTATTCAATAAATAACTGACTTCAATAAGAGTCAGTTATTTTATTCAACTGAGAAATAAACTGAAGTTGGTTGAAATGATTTGAGAGCTGCAAGTCTGAACAAGTATTCCTGCTTTGCTTGCATGATACAGCACTACTTTTCATCATTTTCTTCAAAAGTTTATGGTTCATTAATTACAAAATTTCCATCAGTGCTCTTTAATTTAAAGCCTGACATATAACCCCCATCTTAAGAAAAGAAAACATACAGTGTAATCTTACCTGGGTGTCCCTAAAGTGAATTTGATTTCATCAGCCTAAGTATCTTTTCAAACATGAACATTCATAATTTTAAAAGAGTTTGGACAAAGTTGACTCATGAGCCAGATGTATTTGTTTTCTCAAACTTTCTGAATATGGCTCTGATACATGTAAGAGATTGCATGGAGTCCCACACCGTTAGCTTTAACAAAAGTAGTGAAAAAATGAAGCAAAGTGACAAGAAGAATGCGCTTACAGAAGTTCACTGCACACCTAATGTGCTACCATAAACAAACAAACAAACAAACAAACAAATAAATAAAGGTTTGTGAGTGCTAGCGAGTCTTTTAGGTATTGCAGATCTTTTTCTGTTGAGCACAGCAGGTACACTTCATGTACACATTATCTGGATGCCATTTTCTTCAAACTATCATGATTTACAGAAATGAAAGATGAGGTGTACTGTTATAGGAATCTGTGCCTCTGAATCAGCACAGCTCTATTGATCTTGTATTTAAACCTGATTGCATTTGAGATTCTGACTGAGGAAAATTGTTTTGCCATTCTCTTCTGTTCTGCTCATTGACTTTGTTATATTGTAGTCACAAATTCATGTGTATCTCAGACATTACCAAAATCTTGCTTCTTCCACCTCTAAATTTTAGACAATACCTTGATGAGTGGGCCAGTATGTTTTTCCCCCCCAAAAATACTTTTCTGATTCTTCTTGGGGAAAACAAATTTATCTTTCCTATCTTCTTTTTCTCTTCCTTGTGATATTGCTCCCCCTTGGCACAATCCTGTTTATTTTTCAGAGATATATACCAGTAAATTAGGTTTACTATTTTTTTCACTAGACATACACATTCAAGTTCTGTAACTCAATTTTCAGTGTGTGATAAGTGTTTCATATATTACCTAAATGAAAAAAAAAAAAAATACAGTTCTTAAAAGTGCGTGCAAACATTAAATACTGATAGCATTTCTTTACAGCAATGCCTTAGCAGAAACAAAGACAACCAGCCAGCCAACCAGCCAAACAAACAAACAAAAAAAACCCAACACCACCACCAAAGAAAAACTTTAGCTCTGTTTTATGACATCTTCCAATAAAACAATAAAAACATCTGTAAAAGACTATTCCAAAGTAGAAAGCCTACGCTGCTACGCTACGTACCTTGTAATGAGATGAAGTGAGATGACAGTGGAAATATAAACAACACAGTTTTAGAGCGCTGCTTGGGTGACAAGAGAAGCATTTCAAAATGTTTCATGGAGGATGCTATACTTTTCCTTTCTGTCTGTTACATTTTGGGTAGGGATTCCCCCAACAGGGATTGAATGGCATGAGTAATGGGAATAAGGGATACTGACAGATCAAACATCTGGGTCTCTGTCACTATTTTACTCCTCCTAAGAACATAATAATCCCATCTTTTCATAGTACAGTAACACTGATGAGGTCCCTCATTATGAAGAAAGAAATATATATATATGGAGATGTATATATATATGGAGATGAAGCTGTGAGAGGAGAGCAACTTCAGTTTGATTCTTCCCTTTATGTCAGCTTCCTAAATCATACCTTCTCATCTGACACTGGAGGCAAACCAATACCACCTTGTACTCTGTTAGATTTAAAAGTTATTAACAACTGCAACTTTAACCTGCTCAGACCTTATTTCATTAGCCTGGATAGAATGTTTGGATTAGTCTAGCTCAAGGAGTATGATGTGATTTAGTTCTCTTTGATGCTTCTGCCTTAGTAAATGTCAGAAGAAGAGAACAGAGTATTAATAATCATTTACAACGAATATGCTAAAGGCAGTTCTCCAAGAGAATGTACTCTGTAATGTAGAGCTCCAAGGGTAGCAAGTCCCCACTTGTTTTTGACTCAGCCAAAATATAAATGCAAACAAGCCCATTCAAGACGTATATAACAAATGTAGGGTTAAATAAAAACACCAGTATCTATTTAAAAGCAGAGAAGCAGTTTGTTAGAGCAGTTATTTCATGTTAATCACTTTGTATTTACTGCAGCTCGAGAAAGACACATTTGTTATGCAGACAGTGTTCATTGTCGTAGCTTGATCATTAATGCACTGCTGCCAGCAACAAAATGAATTAGCTCTCTGAATACTAAACTGGGAAACCAGTGTTGAACCAGATAGTGGCACAATGACACTTACAGGATTAAAATATACTACCCAGCTATGAGAGGGTGCATTTGTGGCCTCTGCTAACTACCATCTTTTTTTAATATTAGAATTAGTAGAACACTTCTTTGAAATGGCTAAAAATTGTAGGACAAACAATAGTGATCATTTATGTTCCCATGGGATTTTATAGTCTTTCTGGAATACAAATCTCTCATGGATTATTTCCCATATTTGATGACAGCTATTTTTTCCCCCATCAACAATTTATCATTTATTCTTTTACATGCATGCTTTGAATTTCTACAATTCCTAGCATACTGTATATCCGCAGCAGCAGTGTGAAAGTACATGAATACAAAACTATGAGGAATCAAAGCCTTACTGTGTCTATGAAGAGATGTCACAGGCATCTGCAAAGGCAGAGAAAAAAAGCAAATGCCACCTGTCACTCTGAATGTTTTTATACTGCTTTTGGTGTCTCTATGTCACAAGAATAACAGCACTAATCTCAGAATGTTAGGTTGTTACTATTAGCTATAACCTGCTCTACACAGTCCAGCAAACTAGAAAGGGCTGATTATATGTTTAAAAGAAAAAGAAGAAAAAAAAAAAAAAAGAAAAAAAGAAAAAGGAGGAAAATACCTCAATCATTCAAGTCATTCTAAATCCATTGATTTATTTTGAGCCCACATTTATTTTGATGGGAGCTCAGAGTTTGCCCTGTAACAAGATATATTCGGGTCAGACCCAAAGGCAGCAGCTTCCTCTGTATATCCTAAAATCTCTGGGCTTGGTCCCCTGAGACCTTGAGATTCTTCAAACATGATACTGCCAGACATTCAAAAGGGAGCAAGGGCACCCAGAGACAATAGAAACCAATACAAAATCAGTAGTATATTTTAGAATTAATATCATACATAAAGTGATCATAAATAGAAACTTAAAGAATGAAATCATGAGGTTAGATGTATAAAAGAAATACAAATTCTATATGAATTATTTGCATTCTCCTAGAAAGGAAGATGAATAAATAGCCCAATGTTCTCAACTCATATTGAATTCATATTACTTTCTCTACTTGTTCTTTACATCTCAAGTAGAAAAAAAAAATGCGTTGACATTTATGTTATTAAAATAAACACATTAGAAAATACATCATAGCCCAAACACTGAGAAATGTTAAAAGTCTAACTCATAGTTGCTGCTGATGGATGATTACTTTTGCTGAATATTATGTTATATAGCTAATATTTTATAACATAAATGTTAGCTGACTGCTGACTCTCTTGTACTATTTCTTTTCATGTATTCTTTTTGAGAAATGCAAACCTTCAGATTTAGAAAGAAATATGTACAAGATTAATGATCAAGAATGAAAATAAGCTGTGGGAAAGGGAAATCATTATACAGTTGTTCTTTTTTTTTTTTTTTAACCTCAAGATAGTCTAAAAATATTAGCAGTTTTCATTTACTAATGAAGCAATAAACTGCAATTAATTAGATGTTTTTCCTGTACTACAAAACTATTAAATCAATATATACCATAAACTCTGGAGTTGCTTGAATGGTTCTATCCATTTTCCCATTAGGTACAAAATGTGTGCTAAAATTTTTTCAAAGGTGAAGCATCTTGTTGCATTGCTCTAACCCTATAACAATATACAGATTACAAAAGAAAAGAATTCGTAATCATCTTTTTACAGAAAATTATTTATGAAGTCATACCCCAGTCTTGAGAACTCAGACAATTTTTTGGAAGTATTTAAAGCATAACATGTTTATTGTTTGCAACACACTGCCAATGATTAAAAAATAGGATTCTTTTTTTCCATTGAATATTTAGGTTTTCATTCAAAAGTGATGAATGTTTTCTTAGAGTTTTGAACCATGTTACCATTTGTCTTGTAGTTGTTTTAGTTTTATTTGATTAGGTGTCTTGAAACCCTCAGGAACAGAAGTCATGATGGTTATAATGCCTATTTAAAAAAAAAATATATGTTTCATATTCAATTATTCTATATTGACATACAGATGTTTTGAAAGAGAACCCTCTCCTTGGGGTTGGAACTTGATGATCTTAAGGGTCCCTTCCAACCCAAACCATTCTATGATTCTATGATCTCACTCAGGATGATCTGCTCCATAACCTTTCCTGACATCAAGATCAGGCTGACAGACTTGTAGTTCTCCACATCTTCCTTGCAACCTTTCTTGTAGATGGGAGTCAGATTAGCAAGCCTCTGGTTCACTAGAATTGATGCTGGAAAGTGGCTTGGTGATCACATTCACCAGCTTCCTCAGCACCCTTGAGTAGATCCCATCTGGCCCCGTGGACTTGTAACAGTCCATGTGGAGTAGTAGATCTTTAACTCTTTCCTCCTCAGTCATGGGGGGTTTATTCTGCTCCACATCCCAGAACTCCTGGTCAGGGGGTAGAGTACCCCAAGGCTAATTGGTCTGACTTTTGAATACTGATGTAGAGAAGGCATTGAGAATGTCAGCCTTTTCCTTACCCTCAGCGATCACATTCCTCACCACATCCACTAAAGGATGGAGTTTCAACTTAACCTTCCTCTTATTGTTAATATATTTGTAAAAAAAAAAAAAAAAAAAAAAAGGTTTTCTTTTACTACAGTGGCCAGATTGAGTTCAAGCTACACTTTTGTCTTTCCGATTTTCTCCCTGTGTATCCTAAGAAGTTATAGGATTATAGGTTATTAACAAGTAATAATCTCCTTCAGTTGCATGTCTTTTCTTCTACATGGAGTGGATTCTTTTTTTCTCCTGGAGCCTCAGGATAAGTTCTGTATTCATCCATGCTGGTCTTCTTCCCTGCCAGCTCATCTTACAGCACAGGGGAACAGCCTGCTTCTAAACCTCTAGTACTTTCTTCTTGAGGAGTGCCCAGCCTTTCTGAACCCCTTTATCCTTCAAGACAGACTCCCTAGGGATCCTCCTTATCAGTGCCTGAATAGTTCAAAGTGAACCCATTGGAAGTCCAAGGTAGTAATTCTGCTGCCCCCACTCCTGACTTTACCAAGAATACCACCATTTTGTGGTCACTCGACCCAAGACAGCTCCTGACCCATGCATCTCCCACCTGTTCTTCTCTGTTTGTGAACAGGTCTAGTGGGACACCTCCCCTGGTAGGCTCTCCTACAAGCTGTGCCAGGAATTTCTTTTTTACACACACTAGAAATCTTCTAGACTCCTTCTTCTGCTCTGTATTATATTTTAAGTATATATCATGGAAGTTGAAGTCCCCCATGAGAACAAGGGCTGGCAACTGTGCAACTTCTGCCAGGTGCTCAAAGAATGCCTTACTTCCAACCCTATAATCATTGCCCATCTCTAGCAGGCCTCATTTTATTGCCTTTTCCCTTCATACCTAGTTTAAAGCCCTCTTGATGAGCCCTGCCAGCTCCTGGACTGGGATCCATTTCCTCCTCTGAGATGGGTGAGACCCATCAACAGGCATCAGGCCAGGTGTCAACTACCCCAAGGTCAAAACAAACAAACAAACAAAAAACAAACAAACAAACAAAAAAAACCCACTCCTGCAATTACACCAGCCTCTTAGCCACATATTTATGAGATGGCTTTTTCTGGTTCTGCCAGTATTCCTCGCTGTCACTGAAGGGATAGAGGAAAACATCATCTGTACTCCTGCTCCACCATCTAATCATCCCAATGCTCTAAAGCCCCTTTTGATAGTCCTCAGTCTTCTCTCAGCAACTTCATCGCTGCTAACCTGAAATGTCAGGAAAAGCAATCAGAGGGGCAAGAGGTTGCACTCTCTAATCATAGAATTATAGAACCATAGAATGGCTTGGGTTGGAAGGGAACTCAAAGATCATCAAGCTCCAACACTCCTGCCACAGGCAGGGCCAACAACCTCCATATTTAATACTAACCAGACTGCCCAGGACCCCATCCAACCTGGCTTTGAACACCTCCAGGGACAGGGCATCCTCAACCTCTCTGGGCATCCTGTTCCACCACCTCACCGCTCTCATAGTAAAGAACTTCCCCCTGACATCCAACCTAAGTCTTCCCTCCTTCAACTTAAAACCATTTCCCCGTATCCTGTCGTTCTCTACCCTTGTAAGGACTTGACTCCCCTCCTGTTTGTAGGCTCCCTTTAGGTACTGGAAGCAATGAAGTCACCCTGCAGCCTTCTCTTCTCCAGGCTGAACAAGCCCAACTCCTCAGCCTATCTTTGTAGGGGAGATGCTCCAGCCCTCTAATCATCTTTGTGGCCCTCCTCTGGACCCTCTTGAAGAGCTCCGTCTTTCTTGTGTTGAGGGCCCCAGACCTGGACACAGTACTCCAGATGGGGCCTCACGAAGGCAGAGTAGAGAGGGACAATCACCTTCCAGCCCCTTCTGGACACCCCTCTTCTGATGGAGCCCAAGATACCATTTGTTTTCTGAGCTGCAAGAGCACACTGCTGGCTCATGTTAAGTTTTTCATCCACCAGGACCCCCAGGTCCTTCTCTGCAGGGCTACTCTCAATGATTGCTCCCCCCAGTCTGTATATATGCCTGGGATTCCTCCGATCCAAGTACAAAACATTGCATTTTGCTGTGCTAACCTCATTCAGTTCACCTGGGCCCACCTTTTGAGATTGTTGAGGTCCCTCTGAATGGTATCCCTTTCTTCTATTGTGTCAACTGCACAACTCAGCTTGTTGTCACCAGCAAATTTGCAGAGTGCGCACTCAATTCCATCATCAATATCATTGATGAAGTTGTTAAAGAGCACCAGTCCCAAGACAGTCCCTTGGGGGACACTGCTCATTCTCATACACTGCTCATATCAAAAATTATTTTGATAATTCCCTACTTTTTTTTTTCTTTTTTACCTTAAAGCTATAATTCTTTTAGCTTTAAAAACCAATTCTTCTGCTTTTAAAGTTTCCAAACTTTATTTGGAAAATAGAACCAAGCAAACAAAAAAGTATATTGGCACTGGAAGTTCAGGTTCCTCCTATTGTTTTCTGGTGAAAACAAAAGTTAAGTAGTTTACACGAGTAGTTACTGGGTCTTGTCAGTTTTTTTCCTTCATATTAAATTATTGATTCTTGCCTTTCATTTAGTCTAAGAATTTTAGCCTTGCAAAGAGGAATAACAGGGAGTTGATCATCCCCGTCTAGTCTGTCCTTGTAAGGCCCTATCTGAATTATTGTGTCCAGGCCTGGGACCCCCTCATTACAAACAAGAATGTGGAGCTGTTGGAGAGCGTCCACAGGAGGGCCAGGAGGGTTGGAGCTCCTAACTTGTGAAAAGAGGATGAGAGAAATCACTGTATCTGGTTTGCTTACACTGCTGCATGAAACTTCCAAGTAGAAAAAACAAAACAAAACAAAACAAAACAAAACAATCTCCCACACAACAACCAAAACTGCAAATAGAAAGTATCAGAATTAACTAATCAGCATACTCCAACTGGCACAGACATAACAGAGAGGGACTGTTTCTGTAAGTGGTTACTACACAATTGTTTTAAAACTCTATGCTTATTCTATGCTAACAGCAATCTGATACATATTATATTTATATATAATTTTATTTATATTTTTATTTATATATAATTATTTTTATTTAATTATAATTTTATTATATATGTGGGATCTGAGAATGAGATCTGCATCTCAGCAAACACCTCTCTTCTACATCCCATTTTTAAAAGTCTGTCTTAAGCAGCTGCTGTATAAAACCTAGGAGTATTTGCATACAAGCTTTTCATAATTTACCCTCTCTGCCGCTTTCACTCACTGCTTTTATTTACTTCCCATCTCTGTAATACATGAGGTGCTTGACTGAGAATAGAGACTTAGAGAGTAAATAAAGGGTGGGATTAGAATTAATGGAAATAAGGAGAAAAAAATTCCACTTAAACAGTTAAGAAAGTTTATATTTATCTTTCTTCTATAATGTATCACAGATTATGTATCTCCTATTCTAGCCATACATACATCTCTGCAGCTTCCTCCTCTCACATCACACTGTCAAGGGGCAGCAATGTACTGATGAGCAACTTATGGTAGAACTCCAAGCATTCAACTGTAGAGAAATTTCTTTCAATAATATATATTTCTATAAGAGAGAATAAACTATTTTTTTTGCTCTATAAAAGACAGAAATGAACTAGTAATGACTTACTCAAATAAATACATAAACACATACCTGTTTGTTTGTCTGTGTGATCACTTTTCTCTAATGAGGAAATAGAATAGAAAAATGATTTCAGAAGAAAAACTGAAGAGAAAAATTTCCTTGAGAAGATAAAAACAAGTATAAAGTAAATTCTGTGTATTACAGCACTTTATACTAACTGTCTCACACATTATACTATAACCTAGAACTTAAAGGTTAATTTTGCAGTGGCATAATATTGACAGTAGGTCTTTACAACAAATGGTTAATATCACAGACTTCACATGCACACAGTATGTATTTCCATGGATTTACTTCAGACTGTCTCCAGACTAGTATTTTGGAGAAAACGCACATTAGCAGTTGATGAGTTTTAGGTATACTCCTGGAGCACAACTCTTGGATTAGCTTCATCTGCCAGTGATTGCTTGGTCATTACCTGGGAGCATGCTGTGGTGCAAACTAAAGTGCCATTAAGGAGAGTAAGTCAGAGATTCCCTGGATGAAAACACCACTACACAAAACTGAGTAGAACTGCCTTTTGTTTGATACCTTGCCGGTGTGTGACAGCTGCTTTCGTCATCCTTTTCCCTTGGTTCTCTTGCCTATTCAGATGCCTGTTTTTAAGCATCTAGAACAAACTATTTAAAAATGTATCTCATTTTGCTTACTTTTAGTGTTCACAATACAGTGACATCATTTACTTATTTGAATAGCCTATTAATCCTACATGAAATCACTGCTTATAAAATCAGATGTAACTAATTACAATGTGAATATTTAAAGTTATTAAAAGATGAAATCCACCAAAAAACACATAAATCTGATGTTCACATTCTCATTTGCAGAGTGAACTAACATTTCTAGATAGCTAAATAAGTCTGAATTTCATGCTAGGCATGTGCTGCATTCCTGCTAACAATTTTCATTGTTAAATGATGCTGATTTCAGTTTGCACTGTTTGTATCTAATAGTCTTCTGTTTTCAATCATCGTGGAGAGGATGACACCTTCATCGGTTAATAAAACTGTCAGACACAGTAGTCTTCAACATCTACAGAATAATTTGTACATTTTATTCTTCTAAGCCTACTTTATTTTTATAGCCTTAATAGTATGTTTATTTCTTTGGCTAATTTATTGTCTCAATATTATCAGTACTTAACTTTTCTGTCATCAATACTATTAAAAAATAAAGATGTCTTTACATCAACTGAAAGTTAGAGAGCTTTTATTATTCAGTCAAATTGTGAGGAGGAGGGAAAATATAATTTCAAACAGAAAATATCTGGTACAGTAAATTATACTTTAGGGATCAATTATTAGATGTGCTGTTACCGATCACATTTTGGGAAAATATATGCACTGCCAGTACAAAAATCCCATCATTTGCACTTGTAATTGTTATAACCAAATACCACTTCATCATAAAAGTACCCTAGTTTCTTTGAGCAATGGTTTCACATATTTCTATTCTTTAAGCGATATTCTGAGCAAGGTTACTTGAAAAATACATAAAAATAGTGCCTCTATTTTATAATCACAGAATCACAGAATTGTAGGAGTTGGAAAGGATTTGAAGAGATCATGGAGTCCAACCCCCCTGCTAAAACAGTATTCTACACTAATTGGTCATACAGGTAGGTGTTCAGATGGGTCTTGAATATCTCCATAGAAGGAGATTTCACAATCTTTCTGGGCAACCTATTCCATTGCTCCAACAACCTTACCATGAATAAGTTCTTCTGTGTGTTTATTTGGAACTTCCTATGTTCAAGTTCTTGGCCATTACTCCTTGTCCTGTCAGTATGCATCACGAAGAAGAGCCTGGCCTCATCTTTCTACCTCCCTCCTCCCTTTAGATATTTATAAACATCAATCAGATCCCCTCTCAGTGTTCTTTTCCCTAGGCTGAACAGTCTCAGATTACTCAGCTTTTCCTCATATCAGAGATGCTCCAGGCTATTAATCAACTTTATGGCTTTCTGCTGGACTCCTTCCAGGAGATCCCTGTCTTTTTTGTACTAGGGAACCCGGAGCAGGACATAGTATCTTAAATGTGGCCTCACCAAGGCAGAGTTGAAGGGGAGAGTTGCCTCTCCAGCAGGTCATCTCCTAACCTGTACTAATGCATGCAGTTATTGCTCCCCATTGCAAAATTTATACTTATTCTTGTTAAACCTCATCAAGTTCCTTCCTGCCTAGATCTCCAGTCTGTCCAGGTCTTGTTGAATGGTAGCTCAAACTTCTGGTGTGTCAGCTACTCCTCCCAGCTTTGTATCATCGGCATGTTTGTTTATAACATCAAAGTCAGATGTTGGTTGCAAAGCAGTAGAGATTGAAGCTTCCTCACAATATTCCATTACATTTTGTTGCCATGTGTCAGATGGTAGCAGAGAGACAGTCTGACACGGAAGTGCATATGAAGTAAATGTATGGAATTGAATTCCACACAAAAATATGAGGAAAAAATGACACTCATTGAAATTCATCAACATTTGCTGAACGTTTATGGAGACAAAACAGTAGGTGTTGTCATAGTGAGGTGATGGGTGATGCATTTCAGCAGTGACATTATCATAGCAGCTGTGAACCAGTGGGTTGCATCTTCAGGAACAGATTTCTATAGATGTACCATGCAGGATTCGTTCATCAGTGGTGAAAATGCATAGCTTATTGTGGTGACTATGTTGAAAATTAGTGTTTTGTAGTTGAGTATTTGCACAATCAAATAAAGTTATTGTGTTCTTTACATCTGTTGTAATTTCCATGGAAATAAATAGGAGGCATTACTTCTGAAATACTTATATATATATAACTTTTTATATGAATAAAGGTGTGTGAGATGTGTAGTATCATATTTTCTTTTTCTTAGTATTTCAATGCAATATTTTGCCCCATTGAATGATATGAAGATAAACTCCCAAAGAATTTTCAGTCTGTGGCAATGATGATCTTAGATTCTTTTGTGAACCTGTCAGATACCATTTTATCAGACTGTTGTCTGCCAGATGACAGCAAAATTTAACAGATTATTGGCAGAAAGGTTTAACCTCTATCGCCATACCACCAACATCTACCTCTGATGTCATAGTTCAACAAAATAAAATAGGAGACATTACTTTTGGAGCAGCCCTCATTACTAAGTTTCACTTAGTAATTTAGGCTGCATCCAAGTTCAGGGAACCTGAGAAGCATGGCTAGATGGTGGCTCAGCTCTTCAGTGCGGACTGAATACCAGCTTCTCAGTCTCTTCAGCAGTGATAGTGGAGGCAGAACGTCTTATGCGACACTGGCTGACGGTTTTTTCTTAATCTCACGTCAGGTATACATATATCAAAGAACCTCCTCTCCCTCAGATAAATTGGAGTGAGACAGTGAGAAACTGAACTCAGCCCTCGATGTAGCTTGAAGTAGGTGTTTACTCTCCAGGCATGAAGTCAGATACCACTGTTTTATATGTATTTTAATAACCTCTTACATTCATCTTCTCCTCAGGACAACACAGCTTTCCCATCTTGCCTTCTAGAGTCCTTTGAATGTCCCAGGCATCTCTGAAATGTCTCAAGTAGCATAATATTTGGACAATTGATCAGTGTTCCTGCAACTAGAAATGGTGAACTTCGCCATTAATTAATTTCATGGAATGAGGAATACAGTCTATCTGAGATGGGGGAATTGAAATCAAGTGCCCACCCCCTCAGTCAGTATCTAATCACTGAAATTTATTTCTATTCCTGAAGTTAACTTCTAGCTATATTACTGCTTCTATGAGTAAAATGGTCACTTCATACTCCGGAGTATTTGAATTACTCTCCACAGCTGAATAATTTTTTGCCTCTTGACTTTCATTCTACTGCAGTATCACTCTTTGCTCTAGCATACTTAGCTAGAAAAAAAATAAAGGTAAAAAAATAAATATAAATATATTTTACACTTTTAAAGAGTAAAATGGCTGATTCTTCAGAGAACTTCAAAAAGAAATCAGAGAGGAATACTATAATAATCATAGGTGTAGCAGAAGAAATTGATGTGAGATAGAAATAGGAATAAATAAGTGTTAGGGTTATAGTAATCATAGAATTGCAGAATGGTTTGAGTTAGAGGGGACTCTAAAGATCCTGTTCCATTTAGTTCCAGTTTCCCTGCTGTGGGCAGAGTCACCTTCCTGCTCCTCACCAAATTGCTCAAAGTACCATCCAGCGTGGTCTTGAATACGCTGTGGAGATTTAATCTGTCTAGAAACACACAGGTCTGAAAGATCTAAAAGAACAACCGAGAAAATTCTTGTTATGGGACAGGCAGTGAGTGGATTTTCCTAGATAATAAACTAAAAAGATATTTATGGATTTCTAAATAATTTTTAGACAAAATTATTAGTTTGGGGTTTTTTTTTGGTTTTTTTTTTATGAAATTGTTAATAGTAACGGCAATAGTCTTGAAGAAGCTGAAATCGTAGCACAAATTACTTTAGTCCTTGGGACCCTACATAGATCAGTCACTTATATGTTGTTGCTTTCACTAATCAGCTACCAGAAAAATCTTCTGTGATTTTCAACTTTGTAAGTAAAATTCACTCAACATATTCAAAAGATTTTTCACTTCCTCAAATGCAATACTTTAAATATTTCAAATTCAATTTAAATGCATTTTTGTATACACATTCATTAAAAAAAAAAAGGCTCATTTCACATTGTAATTTCCTACCTTTAAATTTGAATTTATATTTAAAATTTGCTTCTCCTCTCCTGGATGAACAACCCCAGCTCTCTCATCTTGTCTTCATATGAAAGGTGCTACAGTCCTCTGATCATTCCCGTGGTGCTGTTCTGGACATGCTTTAACATGTCAATATCTTTGTTTATTCTAGGGGTCCTAGAGCTTTATTTCTTTTTTCTGTTTGTTGGCTTCTTTTTTTTTTTTCTTTTTTTTTTTAATTTTACGAATAAAAGGGTATTATTATCAAGTACATATGTCTGAAAAAATGAATGTCGTTGTGTCCGTAAGCATAGTTCGTAAGTCTAGAGAGATTACTTTTACCCTATAAGAATGGGCACAAACAGAAAGCAAATGCACCAAGAAAGTTAAGAAGAAAATGAATACTAAAATTTAGATTGCAGTTTTAACCTGCCTCTCAAAAACACTTGCCACATTCTGATGGAGACTGAGGAAAGTGACTGAAGACTGGAGAAGAATATTTGCTGCATTAACCACCAAAAAGAGCCAAAGATCAACCCATGGAAATGAAGACATCACTCAGTCCCTGGGAAATTCATGGAACAACTTCTCGACTTCATTTATGGAGATGTGATGCAGTCATCATGGATTTATTGAAGGTGAACAGTTCTGAACAACTTCTACTCCAAATTTGTTTGGATTACGTTGAACTTGAGAACTCCTGAGTTTCCTTGACACTTCATTTTTCCTGAGATTTCTGTGTTCGTTCATACAGTGATTGTGGAACATGTTCTGTGTTATTTTATTCCTTTACATGAAAGTCAGTCTTGCACATGTCAGAGGATCATACCAGAGATGCTAATATTGCCACTCATTATTTACAAACTTATGGAAAGAATCTGAGCAGCATAAAAGTGTCAGAGATCCAACCTATACTTTGAAGAGAAAGCTACACAAGGCTGTTTTATAAGGTTTTGAAAGATTTGCTTAGAATAGAAGAATAGAATTCTTAGAATAGCAGAACTATTCTAACAAAAATAATTAAATAAATAAAATTGAAACTTTAATTCATTAGAACTCATATCCCTTTGATTTTTCAGAACTGGTACAGTAAGGAGTTTACAGGTTGTCTGAGGACTTTGCAATTATGGAATAACGCATCAAATAACAAAACATTTGGACATTTTGAAGAAAATTCTTTGCATGAGAATTGTTTGCATAAATATTAAGACAAAACAATTCTAATTGGGGTTTAAAGGCTTCTAACTTTTTAATTTGTTTAAATGTTCCAGTTAACTATCTAATGCTATAAATCTTTATCAAGAATTTTGAAATAATTTTGCTCTAGTTAAATGTTGGCGAGGTATACCAGAAATATTTTCTGAAAGATTTCTTAATTGAAGTATTTTCTTAACTGAGCTGCCCTTTAGCAAAAGGTAAAACAAAAGTGAATAGGACAGACTATATTTACATCCAGGCATGGAAATTCAGCTCAGTATCATATTCTGCTGCTGGCTTTCATTTGGATTCTTAACAAAATTTAACCAGTATTTCATTTGAATTAAAAACACACCTTTCTTTCAGCATCTTAAATGAAACCTTAAAAGCACTGCAAGGGGAATATTTAGGTTTAGAGGCAATGCCAAAATTTATATATCACCTATTCAATTCTGCACTCTGTCTCTAAAACTGCAGTTCAAATGCAGATTCAGAATATGGTATTGTAAGTCCATATGAACCTGTTCTTGATTCCATATTTGACCTAATCTTAGCCATAGTTAATAAATACTTGTTTGATCTATACTTATGAACTAAAAACTTGCTTGTATCAAGTGGAACAAGATGAAATTCTGTGTGTGGCAGTGGTGCCACACCTTATTCCACCCATCAGTGACACACACCCTTTGCAGAAGAGTGGGACAAGATCAGTCTTCACAAATATAGTCTTCTTTTCCCAAATCAAGGCAAGCCCACAAGGAAATTAAATCCATCACATATCTACAGAAGAAGCAAATGGAAGCAAATGAACTCACTCCATCTGTAGCCAAATGAATGTATATGAAAAAATATGCATGTGACTATTTGCAGATATAAATATGTGTATACTTATATAAAAAGAACTTGTGAGTGTTAACTGTATGATTCCGACATTCTGTTTTTTTGTGTTTTTTTTTCTCTTATTATCCATTACTGTAACCTAGTATGTATCAAGAAGGAAGTATAAGAAATTTTCTTCTAATTATGGTTAGACAAAACAGGTTCAGTACAGAGGATACTTGATTATATTCTCTAATTTAAGGAACATAAATGCCACTTAAACTCAAATTACCATAAATTTTTTGCTGTTCATTGATATCTTTGAGAGTTTTTTGTTGTTGTTCTTTTCTAGTTATTATTTTTTTCTTATTATTATTTTATTTTATTTTATTTTATTTTATTTTATTTTATGCATGTTTAAAAATTATGAGGAACTCATTCCTTTTAGAACAAGGGGCTATGGTCTTAAACTGGGGCAGGGGAGGTTTGGGTTAGATATGAGGAAGAAGTTTTTCACACAGAGGGTGGTGACACACTGGAACAGGTTGCCTAAGGAGGTTGTGGATGCCCCATCCCTGGAGACATTCAAGGCCAGGCTGGATGTGGCTCTGGGCAGCCTGGTCTAGTGGTTGGTGACCCTGCAGATAGCATGGGGATTGAAACTCGATGATCATTATGGTCCTTTTAAACCTAGACCATTCTATGATTCATTCTATGATTCTTTTGTTTGTTTACCTATTTGTTTGTTTCCCACAACAGTCATAATTTTTGGTGGTATCCATCTTCATTTTCCTGACAAAATTAAAGATGCAGTTCCTCTTCTGAATAGTTTGTACATCTAGGGATTGCATTGAGAACATACCCAAAATCATCTAAGATATTCTAGTATGCTTATATATCATGATAATAACATGATAAAACTATAGAAAAGTAACCCAGCATTTAAAAAGACAAAAAACTATCTTTCAGGAAAATATTCAATTCAGATATTAGGTGAGCAGGTGAGCAGGAAAGGATAAGAAATTCATGGCAATAAAAAGACAAGCATTAGAATAATAATAATAAAAAAAAAAACCCCACATTCTTCATTCTAGATTATACAGATTTTTCAACTGTTTTGAGCTAAAAATGGACACAGATATTTTTAATGAATTAAATGATATGAATGAATGCATCATGGACACTATATCACAAATGAAGCACTAGTTAAAATCCAAATTCATTTAATGTACATTTCCCATAAGACATCAACACTTTCTTTGCCGATTTCTTTCATGAACTTATTTCTTTATATGTTGTTTAGTCTCTTCTACAAATATGAAACCAAGTTACAAGTCTGCTTTGTACCCATTCACTTTATCTTTGCTAAATTATAATTAGAGGATAAAAAGCTATATTCTCATGCCAGCTTTTCTACTTTAAGCTCCACAGATCGTATTGTTCTCATCACTGAATATAAAGAAAAAATACTTAAGAACTTCTGATACTTCATTACGTTCACAGAATTGACTGAAAGATGTTTCATTCACTACATAGAGATTGATCTATGTCAGCCATAACTCCTTGTACTCCTCATCCATAATCTGCTTAACAAATCAATGTAACATAAACTGATTTCTAGCTATTGATCTAAACCTCTTTCTATATAACAAAAACCTGATTCTGACAAATGACAGGATGAAAAGAGAGTATGTGTAAATTGCTGTCGTTTGATAACTAGTATCTCTATTATTTCCCTACTTAATGAACAGAGTAGATCATTTTTCAAAGTGTTTAAAAGACTAGCTTCTGAATGTCCACAGATATTAACCAAACTGGTGGGAATTAATATATATAACCTTACAGTTTTTACTGTTAACGATGAACAGTAGAAACCTAGTGGAGTGATTTCTGTAGTTCACGGGCATTTAGATTCAAAACTGATTTTTTTTTCCATTGCTGAGATACTTCTTTCAAAAAGAGATAGGAAGAGTAAAGAAACCAAAAATCTGAGCTCTGTATTTTCTAGTACCCTGTCAAAAAGGAAGATAATTTCCAGCAATATAAGCTTTGAGAATTTTACACGAGTGCACAATGATTACACCCAGGATAAAAAGGTATTGATAGTGGTTAATTTTGACAGATTTCTATTTCCAAGTTACATTCCTTTTAATTTTTTGTATCCTAAAAATGAGGAGATATTCTTTCCTTCCTCTCTCAAAGTTTCTTGCTGATGGCAAGCAATTACTGTAAATTGGCAGATGAAGCACCATTCAAAACATTTCAGATTTGATTAGCTGTCCCCTGAATAAAAGAAGAAGAGAAAGGAGAGTCTAGACTGGAACTCATAGACATTCGGTCTACCCAGTGTATGCCTTGAAAATGACATCCTGCCAAAGAGTCTCCCCTGGAGACGAGTACAATAAAAACTTCAACCACTGTTACTGAACATTCAGAGTCTGCTCCAAGCCAGAGCATAGTTATATAATCATTTCCTTCATCCTTAATTTACAGGTCTCTGTATTATTTCAGATTTCTGTATTTACACTAATCTAAATGTTACTTCTCTAAATAATCTTACTGATTTTGTACATTAATATAAGTGTGTACTTCTCCTTAAGCGATGTACCTTTGGACTTATCCTGAACTATAGAATAAATTACCAACAGAAATTCAAGGCATATGGCTTTGGAGTAGACCTTTATAGAGCTATGTACAACATCTAAGGAGTCTAATTGCTCATGGAAACAGCATGCCAGGAATCTCAGGAGTTTCTGATCTGACTAGGTGTTATAACCTGATGAAAATCAAGTAAATCTAAGTAGAAAAAAATCTTTAAAGATAACATAAGTAGAGAGATGTTAAGACGTTAAAGAGAAATAGTTAGAAGGGTATTTTATGTGCATTCAGTTGTTATGTGATGTCAGCTTCCAAGGACCCTGAGAAATCTGGGAATGAAAAAAAACACATGTGTGACTGAATATGTATTGAAGTTATCTTAAATGATGCTTGAAAAAACATTTGAGGGAACTCACGTTTTAAAAAAAACCCGTAAATGTGTATCTGAGGAAATAATCTAATTCACAGGTAAATAGGTTATCCTAGAAGATACGCAAGGTTATTTGGTTATTTGAAAGGGGGTGAGCCACATAGTGAATGAGATATTTTATAAAAAACATACATTGCTGAATAGCCAACAGAATGGTTGGGTTACTACATTAAAGATAATGAATAGCTCAGGGAGAATCACATCCAAACTCTTTAATAATTTTGATATCCTGTACTGTAATGAAACGAAAGCATTGTTTTGCTGTTATTAAGTATGTTTCTTAAGTATGTAGTTGAAAATTAATTAGTAATTAGCTGGTCTGGTTAGTCTCCTTTAAGACCAGATTTAAGAATCTGTGGACAGCACAGGACCTAACACTGAGTATCAGGCTTCCCAGGCAATGTCTACACCATTGCACAAACTCATGTCAGAAGGTGATGCTGGATAGTAAAGTATTGCCAAGAAATATTTTCATTTTTTAAGTTCTAATTTTTCAGTCAATGCTTTTTCTACAGATCAGTGATTGTCGGGGGGCGAGGGGAGGGGGTGGAGAGAAAAAAAAAAAAGATATTAAAACAAAAATAAAACCAATAAAAAGTATTTGTTAGTAGATAGAATAAATAAACATAGTTAAAATATCAGAAAAAAACCTTTTCGTTTTAAGAAACCATCTTTATGTTTCTGCATTGTCCTTGCCAAAGTGTTGTCTTAATCTACTTTTCAAGTCACAATTGTTTTAGGTCTTAACAGGACTTCCCTCGTTTCTTCCACTTAAACTTGATTTTCCCTTAATAGTTGAAGGACGCTTAGACAGCATCACACTAATTTCAGTGGACATTGAGTTTTATCTAATTCAGCAAGCCAGCCTTTGTTAATTAGGCCTCACAGGACGAGTGATTGTAAAGAACGTCTCTAACTGCCACAGATCAATACCAGCAACAGAGTTGGTTCTAACAGTCAATTACCTGTGTTTCTGAGAAGGAAAAAGGGTTCCATTCTTGTTAACTCCCTTATCTTTCATAAAATCCTAGGCCTATCATCCTACCAGTTCCACCCAGGTACATACAAATGACATTTTTCCCTTCTGATAGTGCAGCAGGTTCACAAACAGAAAAGCTCTCTGCAGCCTGGCTGTGTTCAGAGCACCTTATGCTTTTAAAGACATGTGTTGTAGTAAGCGTCTTGTGGGGGCACGGGATGTACGGGACAGGCCTCTCCCTAAGCATAGAGAGACAGTGCTATCGTGCTGACCTTGATGCAGAGAAAACAGGAGAAGAAGAAGAATGAGAAAAGAATGTGGAGACAGCCAAATAGGGCACGGTGTTGTCTGGTATGAACCAATCAGAGTGGGACATGACAGCACGGTTTTGTAGGTAAAAATGTAATATAAGCTGTGTTTTAGTAGTGAATAGAGGCCATTTTACCGCTCATCATATTGGTGTCACCTCGGTATATGGCCAAGCCGCAGGCTCCCCTAAGCAACGAACATCACGGTTGCCTGCGAAAGGCAACAACATGAGCCTGTCTGATGAGAAGGTCAACACTCCAGCAAAAGCAGCTAAGATTCATTTTTTTGAGCCTGGAGACATAGACTCTGTTTGATTAGGTCCCAGAAGAACAAGAATATGGAAACTAGTTTAGTGCAATACAGCCCTGCAATTCTGCAATGAGAAAAGGGAAGTAGGTAGAAAAATAAATCACAATCATTAGCATTTGCTGGTCATTTATTTCAGTAAAGATATATAAATGAATATGCATTTGTATTTAAATTAGAACTTAGCAGCTCCAGTGATTGAAAATATTCCCTTCTGCCTTTTCGAAACTGTTTTTCAATAAGCTCCTGTTCTTCTCAGTGTGGAAATTATGAAGCTACCAGTCATGTCATTGAGGACCTAGGCTTAAAGAAAAACAGCATTCTAAAGAAATCACTGAATTGTTATAGTACATAAGCAAAAAGCTCATCTCTCAGGAAAGAAAGAAAGAAACAAACAAACAAAAAACTAGACAGGTAAATGTTATTTTGTCCATGGAAGAGCATGTCTATCTATAGATGCTTACATATGAGTATGCTTAAATGCCTACCAAATCCAAAGGATATCTAAGAAATATTCTTCATGATGTTTAGAGCATGATTCCATCATGAGAATTTCCGATCAGTTGCCTAAGTATAATAAACAAGTGTCCAAACATACAAATCTGTATTACTGAGGTTATTCTGCCAACTCTCCACTTGCTGCCACAAAATAGCATGCCTCTCACTTGTTTTGTGTCATATCTGGCACACTTGTCCTACATACTGTAGAGCACAGCTCTAGAAATATTTGTGAGCAGTAGCACTGAACCAAAGATGCTTGCTTCAGCCTATGGTGACTTACTCTCTCATGTCCATTGACTTTATTGATTAAAGGATGGGATCGGTTGCCACTTGAAAATCTCTTGGGTGTCTAAGATATCTGTACAAGAATCTGAAATACCTGACTGACAGACATAATACAAGACTTACAGCACCATTTACAGAAGCATCTGTTGATGAAGAGGGACACCTACAACTTCTGAAAAGACTGAACATTTTCCTAGGTTTTCATTGATTGTTATAGGAGCATAGGTACTTCATTTAAATGTAAAAGCTGAATTTACATACATTAGTGTTGACTTGAATTCCTCTCAAAGTGAGAAAGTATACAGTTATGAGCATTCCAGTAGTATGTATGGTCTCAATTTAATGGAGTATGCAGTATTATCATGAATTCTGTGTTGATTTTACCAGGCCTGTCCCGGGGTAGAGCTTTGTCTTATATAAGTGCTGAAGCTCTGTTATAGCTCTGATATCTACGTGCAGCTAAAAAGATAACAGAAAGCATAAATATAAAAGGGATAGAAGTTGAAGATATTGAGGAAGTGTTGATGCTGACAAGAATAGTAGAACTTGAACTTGAAAAGTAGAGGCTGTTAGAGAAAGGTAAAAAGTTAAAACTATCAAACAACATGAAAATTGCTTATGGATAATGAACAGTGTAGGAATGAAAGGACTGACAGGTAATAATTATAAGAAAGTTATAATTTTAAATGGAAAGGACCGTATCTTTGATTACTGTAAACTGGCTTAGTTGTTATACTCTATTTTTCAAGGGAAGCTGAAGAAAACAGTACACAAAGATTTCATTAGTTATGTGATTTATAAATTCTGGAGACTAAAATTCTTTTTGCTAATGCATAAAAACTCCTATCTAAAAGATAATGTATCAGGTTTTAATCCCATCTGTACACAAATTCAGATGCAGAACTCCACTTTACTAACGTATGGAAGTTATGATGAACTACCATTCCTCTTTTCAATTCTAACTTCTTAAACTTATCCAAATTCCACTTCTTTCAAACTTCTTAATCTGAACACAAACCTACTTTCATCATTTTTTATATCTTATGCATTAAATGCAAGCTACATTTTAATTTCAACATGCAGCTCATCTGTCTTTTTTCCTTTCTTATATATTATCCTTCCCTTGCCTACTGTCTGCCTGCTCACTTCTCTTTTACATGTCTTTATCATATATTCCCAGTTTGGTGTCACTGTGCCCTTTCCATTGGAATGACCATCTAAAACTGTCTTTGAAAAAACTCTGGAAGTCTTCATCCTTAATAATGAACAAACCAATCTGTCTGCATATCGTTAATATATATATATGACTACTTTTCTGTCTTTTAGACACTGTAACCTGTGTATGTCAGGGAACAGCTTGTGACACCACTGTATTAGATTTCATATATAATAAAGAAACAAACAAAAAAATAACTTGAAGACTATCATTTAAGATCTCAGTACTTCTAGTAGTTCCAGTCAAAGCATTTGTTTTGAGAAGAATAAAATACTGGTAAGAGTACCTATTGCCTGAGACTAATTCAAAATATTTTTATTTTTCAAATGGAAAGATATATTCACATTTTGTTTATGTATGACTTAAAAGAAGGATGCTTTTGTATCATCTGCCTCAGCTGAATATCACAGAACATTCACATATGGTGGATAAAAGAAGTTTTTTCTTTATTTTATATGTGTTAACAATTCCATTTACTCTTGCAAGTTAACACAAACTCATTCTTCCAAAGCTTTAAAATATATGTATTAACACAACATCTTCCAAATAAATTGAAAACTATGTAAAAAGACTATGTTTGCTTAAACAACTGTTTTCTTACACTTGGTATTAAATTTTTGAAATCCAAGTTGACCTTACACTGCAGTGTACTATTATGATTGCAAACAACTATTACATTATTTACAGTACTTACCAAAACAGAATACAAGATCTTGAGATAAGCCTGAGAGATTTAAAACATTCTCTGCTAAGTCATGGCTGGTGTAAAGAGATGTCTTAAAACTGACAACAAAAAAAGACTGCAACTCATGAGATTTTGAAAACAGTGTAAAATGTTTCACATCTAAAATTAGAATTTTCAGTAATTCCTTTTTTTAAAAACAAATCAAATTGTACAGTACTGTTGTTGTGCAAATTAGTTCTATTAAGAGCTCTATTTGCAAGCTTCAGGGGTTTGTAACTCCAATACAAAATCTTAATATATTAAAGAGGGGGAAAATATTTTACAGAAGTTCACAGTGAGGTAAAACCAAAAAAAGTATTCAGGGGTTTTATAATTTGAAATAATGTAACTTTTCTTCATCTGAATTTTATGAGCATTAAGACTAGAATATAAAGGCAAGAAATTGCAAAATACTTTTTATAAAGATTGTGCAAATTTGATTCTTTGGTATTCAAACTGTATATGAGATAATAAGCACATTATGGCTGAAAAGATAACCCAGGATAATTGTAAAAAATATAGGGCTCAGGAACATTGTTTGCATTTCTTCATTGGTAATACAAGATTAATTGAAGGATATGTACATAAAATCCCCAAGCAAAATTCTTAATTATAGATTACATACATACAGCACAAATAAAGGAATTGTGAGATTATTTGAAGTTAAGATTTTGCAGTATCAATATTGCAGAATAACAACTATTTTAGTCATGTCTCAAAGATGACCTCAGCATTGTGTCAGAAGTCAGGACAAGATAGTTTCTAAAATCCCCAAATAAAATGTGCTATGCCAGAGCCTATATATATCAATACTCACTTCCCTGTGCAAGTTTTATCTAATGGGGAACTGATTTTATAAATCTGTAAATAGTACAAAGTCTCTGTAGTATGACTAAGAACCTGTGAACTGCTCTTGGCCTTTAGGCTACACTTAGTTGCCCCAGATTCTGAAAACTGCTTATTATAAAAAAAATTATAAGGCAATAAATGGCTTTTATGGATGACTTCACCAGAGCAAAGCAGATAATCACAAAACAGGCTTATACCCAAGTACCACTAAAATCCATGAACACTGCAATAAGGCATCAAAAAAGAAAATTCACTGAACATAAAAATCTGCCACAATTTGCTCCTTGTCTTTGCAAGCAGTGTTTGAGGATTTGAAAAGAAAATCTCATTCAAAAAACTGTCCTGCATGGAAACTGTTTTGTATTATATATCAGAGAGTCAGTAAGGCTTCTGGCAAGTGTGAATACAAGACAGAGACTCAGTTCTGATAAAAATATTTCTTGTTTGGTAGAAAATGAGCTTTTCTCAGAGGGTAAGTGTTGGGGATGGAATCATCTTCAAGGCTAAAAAGTCAAGTATGTTTATTTATTTATTTATTTATTTATTTATTTATTCTCATAGCAGGTGGGCATGGAATGTATTTGTATGTTATAATCACTAAACATTTACCCTGAGATTACAACTACACTCTCCTATAAAGAAGCCAGTACCAAATAATATGAGACGATGTCAATGGTTTACATGTTGATTTGGCCTGGTTCCATGACTAGGATTTCCCGGGAAAGGGAAAAAAGGGGAAAAGGAGAAAAGGATAGAGAGATGGGCCTAGAAACAAAATAGCATCAACAATCTGAGCAGAAACAAATTAATTTACTAAATAAGATATTGGTATGCAAGATAACATGCTATAACACAATATAATACAATATAATTAGAATTGAACCTAATAAATCAAATATAATGAGTGAGAGTGTCCAAAAGCAGAAGGTCTTACTCTAATGCTGAGGCGAGACAATCTGGGGAGCTCACACGCTGCCAAGATCAAAAGGGAAAAAGGATGTCAGGTGACCTACGAAGGCCTTTTATCTTCTCACCCTGAGCGGAAATAATAACAAAGCAGCAAACAGTCCTCTGGGGAATGTAGTAGTTCTTCTCTTCTGAGACAGGTACCCCAACCTGGAGCATTAACTCTTTAACTCCCAGTGCACTACATGATGTAATGACGTGGAATACCAATAACCAAAAATCATAAAACCCTGACAGACTGCGTACCAGAAACTGCTCAATGTATTACCCTGACATTTATAGCAATTACTTTATGTTTTCCAGCAGCTTCAAAAATCAGCCACTAAGAGATCTAAAAAAACCCCAAAAAATTGTGTTAACAAGAAATTGAATAGGAAGTATCTCTTTTCTTCACATAGAATCACAGAAGCATCAAGGCTGGAAAAGACCTCCGAGATCATTTCTACTCCAACCATCTGCCTACCACCAATATTTCCCCACTAAACCATGTCCCTTAATACAACATTTGAATGTTTCTTGAACACGTCCAAGGATGTTGACTCCACCACCTCCCTGGGCAATCCCTTCAAGCACGTGACCACTTTCATGAAGAAATTTTTCCTAATATCTAACCTGAACCTCCTCTGGCCCGACTTGGGGCAATTACCTCTTGTCCTATTGCTAGTTATGTGGCAGAAAAGGCCAATCCCTACCTCACCACAACCTCCTTTCAGACAGTTATAGAAAGCTATAAGATCTACCCCAAGCTTCCTCTTTAGACTAAACAATTCCAGTTCTCTCAGTCAATCCCATAAGATTTGTGTTCCAGACCCCTCACAGCTTCATTGTTCTTCTCTGAACAAGGGCCTCAGTGACTTTCTTGTAGTGAGGGGCCTAAAGATGAATACATTACTCAAAGTGCAGTCTCACCAGAGCTGAATACAGGGGGACAATGAGCTCTTTGCTCCTGCTTTCTATCCTATTTCTGATATTAGCCAGGATGTCACCGGCCTTTTTGGCTACACAGGCACACTGTTGGCTCATGTACAGCTGAGAATGTTAGGTTTTTAAAAAAAGCCAAAGGAAACTCCAACCAAATGAGCCAGGAACCACTGAGGCAATAGGGGAAGGCAGCAGGGAAACTCAAGGGAAGTACTTCAAAGATATAAAGAGCAAGGCCATCTGCCCAGGTAAAGTACCTTCATGCCAACTCATGTATCTTAGGAAACAAGCAGGAGGAGTTGGAAGACATTGTGCTACTAGAAAATCATGACAAAATTTGCTATTACTGAAACCTGGTAGGATGATTTCCGCAACTGGAGTGTGGCTGTTGGTGGTTACAAGTTGTTCAGAAGAGACAGGTGAGGTAGGAGAGGAGGAGGCATTACACTCTACATCAAGGAAGGAATAGAGTTTGAGGAGCTGTCTCTGAAGAATGGCCACAAGCAAATCAAAAGCTTACAGATGAGAGTCAGAGACTGAGGCAACAAAGGGAGCCTTGTTGATGTCTAGTACAGGCTGCCTGATCAAGTGGAGCCTGTTGATGAAACTGATGTGTCAGTTGGTGAATCAGTGATGTAACTTATCTGGACTTCAGAAGTGTCTTTAACGCAGTCCCCCATAACATCCTTCTCTCCAAATTGGAAATATATGGATTTGACTAATGGACTGTTCTGTAGACAAGGAACTGTTGCAAGATCATACCCAAAGAATGGTGGCCCATGTCTGAATGTCCAGATGGAGATCAGTGACAAGCTGTGTCTATCAGGAGTCAGTACTGTGACAGATGCTCTTAATACTTTAATAGCATCAAAAGTGGGATTGAGCGCACCTTCAGCAAATTTTCAGACAACACCAAGCTGTGCAGTGTGGTTGACATGCCTCAGGGATGGGAAGCCATCCAGAGAGACCTAGACAAGCTCAAGCAGTGGGCCCACATTAACCTAATGAGTTCATTGAATTCAAGTGCAAGGTCTTGCACCTGGGTTGTGGCAAACTCCCACTACCAAAACAAGCAGTGGGGGATGCAAGGATGGAATACAGCCATGTTGAAAAGGATTTGACAGAACTTGTGGATGGCAAGCTGGACATGAACCAGCATAGGTTCTCTACTCCATGCTGCCGAAACTTCATCTGGAGGACCATGTGCAGATGTGGAGACCTCAGTATGGGAGAGACATGGATCTGTTGGAGTGCATCCAGAGGAGGGCCAGAAAAAATGATTCAAGGAATGGAGCACCTCTCCTGTGAGGACAGGCTTAGAGAAATGGTTCCAGGGGTACCTGACAATGGCCTTTCAGTATCTCAAGGGGGGCTATAAGAAAGGAGACAAACTCTTAGCAGGGTTTGTTGTGCTAGGACAAGACAAAGTGATTTCAAACTAAAAGGAGGGAGATTTAGATTAGGTATAAGAAAAAAGATTTTTATGATAAGGTAAATGCAGCATTGGATGCTCCATCCCTGGAGACAGTCAAGGTCAGGCTCAACCAGGCTCTGAGTAAACTGATCTTGATATAGATGTCCTTTTTCATTGCAGGGGTTTGGACTAGGTGACCTTTAAATATACCTTTCAATGCAAATGATTCTATGACTTCATGAAAAATTTTAAGATGTATTTCCAGAAATCCAGTTTTTATTAATATTTTGACAGTATGTTAGTCAAAAAATGAGTTACAACTCTATGTTTGTATCACCTTATACACCACCACTTTTTTCTGTCATTTAGAAGAAGTGAAAAACAGCAAGTATCATTCTCATTCTTCAGGAAAAAAAGCAACTCTGATGGGATGATATTTTGTCTCATGGAATCAGAGAAAGAGAAGAAAATTACAATTCGTGGCCTGAATAGCTGACAAATTGTGTGAAAGAACTTGTTGAATAACACACCTATAATATTTATATAAGGAAAATGTAAGGAAAAGTTTACTTTTTGTACAGAATTTAGCTAGCGACGTTTCTTCTATGATAAAGAATGTCATCTTCAGAGCTTCTAAAGAGTTTCTAAACTCTAGTTTAGAAACCAGAGTTTCTAAAGAATGGTGGCATCTGTATATTTTGGTCAGCAGCTTAGAAGACAGATTGCATGAAAAGCATCTTATTTCCTTTATTTATTTACAAGATTAATTTCTTCTCAGAGGACATAGCAACTTTTTCTTCCATCTGCTATTGTTTACATTTGATACATACTAATGAGTGGCCAGTAGGAAAACAAAAGCACTGCAAATAGTATTTGGTCTTTCTTTCCATAAGATCCCATAGAAAGAACATATAGGTAAATATTTTCCATTAGACTATCCTCCAGTAAAATTTGTCTCAATATTATTCACTATTCTGAATTGTCTAACAGACTTCTGGGCTTCATTTAGTCTGGAATAAATATTGTTTTCTGAGTGTTGATCAGCTTAGAAATTATAAAAGATAACTATATTTTTATTCCCACTGACACTATTTTTGATTCTGTGTTTTATTTTAGTCTATTTTTGGTAGGTGATAATCTTTCTTGGAAAATCTGGCACTCAAATAGACAAATCTTTCTCCTTTCATTCTATAATGTGTAAGAAACATTACAGTGCAACAAATGCCTCCTGTGGAGCACTAAGATTATCTTAAACTTTTTTTAAAACTCAGGAGTTTCAAAAGCACTCTGAGCGTATTCTAAATAAGGTTGACAAGGAGGAGAAAGGTCTGTAAAGATTATTGGTCTGATGACCTTGTTTACAGTTTGCTTTCATCCCAAAATACTGTGATACATGGTGTTAGTAATACAATGTAATATTTTGCCCTTATGCAGCAGTTTTCATCTCAGACATCAAGTTTACCAACACACAATTCATCTCTAACACTGCTCCTGTAAATCTTGCTTCACTCAATTATTTGAGGTTAGCTGAGACACATATCTTCACCGCAGAAACAAGTAGAGAACAAACAATAAAAGATTCTGAGATATGGGATGAATTCCTGCTTGTAAATTGACTAAATCTGAACTATTCTTTGGAGATATTTGTCCATTCAGTTTATTATGCATGTTTATTTCTCCTGAAGGATATTCTGCAACATCCCTGGAAAATCTAATTTACTGATTAACTATACTTCAGATTAGTACACTTTTCTTAAAAATCAAAACTAGATAACCATTGGAGTGACTGAGTTTAGTAACAACTTCTGTCTTAGAATCATAGAATCATAGAATGGCCTGGGTTGAAAACTCGGGGAAGATCTCCTTGAGAGCAGCCCTGTGGAGAAGGACTTGGGGGTCCTGGTAGACAAGAGCCTGGACATGAGCCAGAAGTGTGTGCTTGCAGCCTGGAAAGCTAACTGTGTTCTGGGCTGCATTAAAAAAGGGGTGGCCAGGAGGGAGAGGGAGGTGATTGTGCCCCTCTACTCAGATCTTGTGAGGCCCCATCTGGAGTACTGCATCCAGGCTTGGAGCCCCCAGTACAGGAAGGATGTGGAGCTCTTGGAGCGGGTCCAGTGGAGGGCGACTAAGATGATCTGAGGGCTGGAGCACCTCTCCTATGAGGAAAGGTTGAGGGAACTGGGCTTGTTGAGTTTGGAGAAGAGAAGACTCTGGGGAGACCTCATTGTGGCCTTCCAGTACTTGAAGGGAGCATATAAGCAGAAGGTGGAACAGCTGTTTATGAGGGTGGATAGTGATAGGACAAGGAGGAATGGTTTTAAACTGAGACAGGGGAGGTTTGGGTTAGATGTTAGGAGGAAGCCTTTCACACAATGCTGGTGGTGACGCACTGGAACAGGTTGCCCAAGGAGGCTGTGGATGCCCCATCCCTGGAGGCATTCAAGGCCAGGCTGGATGTGGCTCTGGGCAGCCTGGTCTAGTGGTTGGTAACCCTGCCCATGGCAGGGGGGTTTAAACTCGATGATCAGAGTGGTCCTTCTCAACCCAGGCCATTCTATGATTCCATGATTCTATTCCACCAACTGCACCACTCAGGATGGTTTTGTCTGCAAGATTTGTGAGGGAGCACTCAATCCCACTGTCTAAGCCACTGAGATATGTTTATGAGAACCAGTCCCAGTATGGATCCTGGAGGATGCCAGTCATTACCAGCTTCCATCTAGACATAGACTTGACTGTGTCTAGCCAGCCAATTCTTTATCCAGTCAAAAATCTATCATCTTTCAAATCTTTATCTCTCCAACTTAGAGATAAAACTGTAAGAATGTGGTGTTGGACTATATCAAAGCCCCTAAGAATTCCAGATAGGCAATGCCAGTAAATCTTCCTCTGTCCACTGATGCCATCGCTCCATTATAGAAAGCCACCATATAGGTCAGGTACCATCTGCTCTTAGTGGATCAGTCTGGTTGTATCTGATTTATCTCCTTGTTAGCAGAAGAGAAGCATCAACTGTTGATTGAAACTAAAATTATTCCTGCTTATATGACTTTAACTATCTGAAACATGTTCAAAAGTACTATTGCAGTATCCAATGAGTTCTTGGAATGGATTGGGGTTGATTTTAAATTGAACATAATGCAAGAACCAGATTACAATTTGTTTGGAGGTAATTCTAAATAATAACCCTCAGAAGCCAATATAAAATTTGAAGGCAGAGTATAAAATACATAAAATAAGTGAAAGCTATTTAAAACTGTAGACTTTACAGTTCCAAAAATGGTAAAAAATTAAAAAGCACAGTTAAATAATAATGTGCTACAGGAAAATGGGCTTAAACAAGCCTGAGAACTTATCTGTGAAGATAGTAAGTAAAAGGAAAAGCATAAGAAATGAGTGACCTTAAATAAATAATTAAATAATAATTAAAAAAGACAACATTAAAGTATGGAAGTAAACTATCCCAACACAAAGGAAAGACAAGATTAGGCAGCTAGAAAAAAATATAGTCAAATGAGAAATTCATTAATAATATGAAGAGGAAAAAGCACTCATAGAAATAATGAAAACATAACAAAACACTCTGTGAAATTACCTACAGTGCAAATCCGTAAAACCTAAAAATTGAAAACTAGCAGGGAATACTAACATCAATAACACATTCTATAAGCACCTTAAAAGTTTAGAAGAGATTAAGGGAAATATCAAGGTACTACTTAATGAAGTGAGCTACTCAATGAGATAGAAGTTTAAATGTGTAAAGCCTTTTCTACTTCAGCTCCAAAAAAAAAAAAAAAAAAAAAAAAAAAAAAAAAAAGAATATCACGAGCCAGTGCTCTAAAAATTACAAATAGAAGCAAGGACATGAGGGAAGCAAACACAGCAAATAGTAGAAAGACTTGTCTAATCTTGGCAATGTGTCAATGACATATTTGTTGCTGTCTCATCTGGAAGAAATCCACTTAACATAATCTCATAATTTCTGAGACATCCTGTCCATTTATGTTTTTTCTTCTTCCCTAAAAGTCTATGGAACATACATGCTCAGTTTTTTTGGTGCTATTAAATCTCTCTATGAAACATCTCTCTCTCTCTTTTTTTTTTTTTTTTTTTTTTCCCTACTAAGAAAATAAGAATTACTTGATCACCATCTACTTGGAGGGGCAACTACTGCGAGAACATTTTTTCAGAAATAGCCAGGGACTTGGCAAACTGAGACAGAAAAGGTCCCAGGTACTCGTGTAAAGCTGTACTAACTAATGAAGTGGATTTATAGTTGTGATCACCAGGCTATGAAATGCTATAAGTAACAGTCTTTCTTCTGAAGCAGACTGATTCACAAGTGAGAAAAGTCATCTGTTTTGTGATTATGAAACTTCAGAGTATATCACAGAGCATGCTTTGGTGAGTAAAATTAGATGTCCAGACAACTGCTGGGCTAAGAGGCCTGTCCTGGGTTTAGTATTTGGGTAGTAAGCACACTTCATAACTACAAATATTCTACAAGAAAAAAATAGATTTTAGAATACACAAATTTGGACAAATTGTTTGAAATCTCTGTCTAGAGACAGGATGTAAGGAGAAGACAGCAGTAGTTGATGAATGTCAAGTCATGGACTAATTGAAATTCGAAGACCTGACAGACTGCACCAAAAAGTGCTGACAAAGCTGGCTAATGTCTTTGTAAGACACTTTCTCTGAAAAATTGGAAAATTGGAAGACATCACACATGACTAAAACAGTCAAATGTCCTAGCTTCAAAAGAAGCCTGAAAGGTCAGTCTGGGCAACAACTGGATAGCTAGTCTTAATTTGTTCTTTGGGAAAATCATGAAGTGATGTCCTGGTTTCAGCTGAGAAAAAGATAGTAGCACGCTGATATTTTCATTGTTGAGTGGTGAGTGAACACCTGGGGTGGAATGGGCAAGAATAGTTGCCATTACAGTTCAGCAGCATGGGGCAGGGCGGAGCGAGAACAGCTTTATCAATGACCTAGAGCAGATACCGGAGCAGATGTTCAATAAGTCTGCAGATGCTATCTAATTAAGGTGATGAGTTGATAATGTCAAGGGCAAGGATGTCCTTCAGATGACCCATAGAGACTGGAGGAATGGAGCAGTTTTGAGGAAAAGGCTCTGGAATGGAGGGGAATATCTGTCACGTGCCCTGGAAGATCCTGGGCTGTATGAACAAGGCACAGCCCATAAAGGAAAGGAATGAATTTTATCTAGAGGTCACAGAAAAATATAACTGTAAAATAATAGAAAGAGTATATTTTTTATTACTGAACTGACTTCAAAACATACACTAATGCAACTGTACAATGTGTTAAATGTTTTAATTTGTGGTAAAATTATTACGACTATTACAAATGTCAAATAAATTATGGATGAATAAAGGCGTATAGATGGAAAAAAGTCTGCAAATTCAGGACTCTGATTATCATACTCTTAACTGAGAACTACAGTTTTGAGCACCTGTCACACAGTAGATCATTTGGAATAAGTACCAAGAATTCCATGCCCAGTTTCTCAAGGACTGAGAACATCAGATACTGAAAAATTAAGAATAAATTTTTGCTGCTGTGAATAATAAAACACAAAATTCATAAAGTTACTGAGAATTATAGAAATATAATTTATCAGCAAGCTGCAACAATGAAAGAGGCCTTAAGATGTCATCTAGCCTATTCTCCCAGCGTAAAGCAGATTAGTTGAATTTAGAGCATTCCTGACAAATATTTGTCTAAACTTTTCTTAAAATTCTCCTCTTCCACAACATCCTTTAACTGATTACTCTGACACAATATTAAGTTGTTCACTTTTAGTCTAACCTAGGTAATCTTGGCTTCAGTTTAAGACTGCCACTTCAAATCTTAAATCCCACAAGTTGATTTTGAGCTATCAGTGTAGCAAAACTTTTTTAAAAATTTCCTGCTTCTAGGAAGCGTCAGAAAAGACAAAGTGGCAGGAAACCCTTGTGTATTCATAACATGAAAAAGTAGAGCTAAGACCTTATTTAGAAAATAATGTATAATTTCAGTTACCTACATAAATTAAACTCAGGCCACGTTGAAGGAATGCAAAAATGATCATGGTAATGAAAAAACATGTTTATGAAAAAAGGTTAAAGGACTTGACTTGTTTATATGACAAGTCATTTAAATTGATTAAGCTAAACATTTGGGGCATTAGAAAATTGAGAAAAAAAAAACTATAGTGTTACATGGCAAAGTGATACGTTAATTATGAATATATTTCCAGGCAGAAAAATACTTGCAATCATCAAGTAAATTTTCAGTTAAGCTTATAAACAAGTTTGTGGGGACAATAAATTTAATTACTCTATTCAAAACTCTAGGACTCTCTTGATCCTAGAATTAAAAATTTGGAATATGCATCTCTTGATATCAAACAGAAAGCAGAAAAGGGAGACTATACATTCACTTCTGAGGTGCCAGTGTAATATGCATTAGTGCTCCAAAGTTTCTACATTTCCTTTCAGTACATTCTGCACATAACTAACCAAATCTCAATTTGGAGCCATGTCAAAAAAAAACCTTTTTTCATTGTTATTTAATAATAATAATAATTTTATTACTATTATTTTATTGTCTCAGCAACAAACAAACAAACAAACAAACAAAAACATACTCAGAGGATTTTAGGATATATACACTAGTATCACATTTTTCAAAGCATTAATGCATAGAAATTACTAAGGAATCCTTATACTGACAGAAGACTTTAGGAAGTAGTAGTATGAAGGCAAAGTGGAAACAAACAAACAAACAAACAAAAAAACCCAACCAAAACCAAAAAGGAATTCAGTTCTAAGCAATAGAGCCATAACACTTTTCATGTTTAAACATAATAATATGATGTCCTTTAATATGAAGGAAAGATATATCTGATAACACTGATGAGTTAATTTTAAAAAGAGAAAAAGATAAATAGCACGACTTTCATGGTGCTTATAAGAATTATCCAGCAAGGTTAACTTCACAAGTCAATATATATATATCTAACTGTTATATAAGAATATATTTCAAAGTAGTAGATAACTCTCACAATGGACGGCTTAAGGATAGATTACCAGGCATTGTGGAAAATTAATTATTAATCTTTCCAACAAGCATGCAACATTTGTGTTTTCTATTCACAGCAAGAAAAGGTTCTCTAACTTTGAAGAAAACAAATTCAGAATAGTATAGGAATTAGAACTGGAATTATTAGTATTGGAATTAGAATTGAACGTTACAATTACAATAGTTAAATTGAAAGGGATCTACAAAAATCAGAGTTTAACTGCTGAGCTGGTTCAGGGTTAGATAATGGTCAAAGCATATTACTGAGGGCATTATCCAAATGCCTCTTGAACACTGACAGGCATAGGACAACAATGCCTCTAGGAAGACTGTTCCAGTGTCTAACTTTGTTGCTTTGTTGCCTTCCTCTGGATGTATTCAGGATTAATATCCTTTTTGTATTTTGGAGTTCAGAACTGCACACAGTACTCCAGGTATAGCTAAACACAATGGGATAATCATCTCTTTTCACTGGCTGGCTGATTTGTGTTTAATTCATCCCAGAATACTGTTGTCTTGGCTGGCAGGGCACACTGCTGACTTGTGTCGAGTCTTCTGTCAACCAGCACCTTCAGATCCTTCTGTGCAAGGCTGTTCTCAAGCCACTCATCGCCCAGTCTGTACTTCTGTCCAGCATTACTTGATCTCAGGCATGGACTCCGACATTTGTCCTTGAAAGTCTGAAAGGGATCTCTAGAGGTCACTTGGTCCATCCCTCCCTGCTGAAGCAGGGCACATACAGCAGGTTGTCCAGGACCAGGTCCAGATGGCTTTTGAAGATCTCCAAGAAGGGAGACTTCACAGCCCCCCTCAGCAACCTATTCTAGTGCTCAGTCACCTTCACAGTAAAGAAATGTTTCCTGATGCTTAGACACAAGCTTTTGTGCTCCAGTTTTTGCTCATTACCTCCCATCTTGGCACTGGACATCACTGAAGGTAGCCTGTGTCCACGCTCCTTGCACCTTCCCTTCAAATGCTCAGTTTGGTGTCAATCAAGACTCCTAGGTTCCATTTTGCAGAACTGTTTTCCAGCTGGACAGTCCCAACGTACTTTTGCCTGGAGTTGTTCCTTTACAGGCGACATCATACTAGCTAGTGTTAAATCAGGTTGAGCTTTCACTTTTCTTGTTTTCTTCCTACATACAAATGTAAATTGTAGCTCTGTAGTTTCCCTGTGAACCCAAACGTTACTTCCAGAGGTCATATATTATCTTATTCTGACCAAGTTGCAGTCTTCTGTCCCTCTTGATTGCTTGCTCCTAGGCTCTCAAAAGTTAGTTCTTAAAATGTAAATGCCTCTCATGGACTTCTAAAATTTCCAAAGCAAATTGACGGGGGTCACAGCTAACTAGTTCCCTGAGTAGGTTAAAATTTTCTCTCTTGAAATCCAAGGTGGCAACATTGCTGACTTTTTTTCCATACTCCAAAATCTTTTGAACTTGACTATCTCATGATCACTGTGTCCAAGACAAACACATACAATTACATCACCAGTAAGGCTTTTCCTATTCCCAGACAACAGATAGAGGAGGACATCTTTCCTAGTTTTCTCACTAATTGTTTATTACCAGAAATTTTCTAAGCATGCTTTAAGAATTTCCCAGTCAATGTAGAGTGATATTTCCAGTTGTCTGGGAAGTCAAAATCTGCCATAAGGATGAGGGCAACTGATTCAGATCTTTTTTCTAACTGCCTATGGAATAGCTCCGGGGTGCAGGCATCCTGAGTGGGCAGTCAATAGTAGACACCCATGGTATCTGCTTTGCTACCTGCTCTCTTTATCCTTCTCCAGATGTTCTCTACATCATCATCCCGAACATCAAGGGCTGTAAATTCTAATCTCTCCCTTATGTACAATCAATATCTACACATTGCCTGCCTTGTCAGTCTCTCCTGAATAGCTGATAACCCTCTGTCTCAGCACTCCAGCCATGGAACTCATCATATCTCACTAACACCAGTGATATAGCTCTGGGTAACAACTGAAGATTGTAGTTCATCTTGTTTGTTAATCATACTGTGTGTGTTAGTATACAAGCTCTTCCTATGTGCTCTTGAACAAGCAGTACTCCCTGGAGTGGCATACATACTCACATTAGCCTTGCCACCCTCAAACAGTGCTGTACTACCCCTAATAATATATTCTGCTCCTGCTGATCCTAGTTTGAAGCTCTCTCAATCAATGTTTTCAAGTTTTATGTATGTGACAGAATTTATTGAAGGCAAATAAGTTTAAAAGTACCTCTTTTAAATCTTATTTTAACAGGTATAAAAACCATCAAAAACAAGTCAGATCTGAAGAGTGTGACCTGGGCTTACAGAATTATGGCAGTGCTTCTCTCATGAAATCTTATGGGTCTTTCAGGATATAGTATGGAGCCAGATGTTAAAATTTATCCTAGATTCTCTGGAGTGAAAAAAGCAATTATACTTTATCCTTCATCTCTCCTGTACCAGAATCTAATTATCAGAGTTTGCAAAAATGTTTGTGGTGTAAATATTACAGGTGCTACTTTTGGAAAAAAGTTTTGATTGCAAAAAAAGGTTTGTTTTTTTTTTCCCAGAGATGTAAGATTTCTTTTATACATACAAATATAGACATAGTTGGTATAAGGAGTAGAAAACAAAACTACTATTTTACTTATGTCTCTGACTGATTAGCCCCAGAGTTTGCTAGTTTTAATGTTCTTCTATTACAAATCTCCCCAAAGCCTTTGTCTCACAATTATGTCTGTACCTAACTTCTTTGAATAAATTCTTCCCATTAGCAAAATTATGATGATGAAATCAGGTACCATTGAACAGATTAAATTCTTACATATTCAGGTTTAAATTAGACTTCTTCAAAACTTAGTTATTCTCTCAAAAGTGTAGTGTAGTCTGCAGGCCAGAAAACAGAAGACAATGCATCCTCAGAAGCAATATGGCTTCTGATTACAATTTAAAAAAGTGACCTGTTTGCATCATGTCCTGTAAGAGGTTGAGAGCTTATGAGTTACAAAGTGGAACTCAAGAAAACAGAAATCTTAAGCAAATGTTATTCTCTTCGTAACGAATTAGTGTCATAGAGCTATATTTTGTTTCTTCAAGATGTACATTTCTTTTACAGTGTAGATATGGAAGTATAGTCACAATTTTATGTGCCAAATGTGTCATGAGTAACTAGAATTCAGAAAACCAATCATACTACATGTACGTGAAGAATTCAGTAATAAGAAGTGAAATAATAATAAGTGTAAGATATGAAGGAGAAAAAGCAAGCAAACAAAAAAACACAAATGATTTTCCTACTGGTTTCAACATAGCGTAATTGATTTTGAATGCACAAACCAGCACTTTTTATAGACATCTCATTCTACAAAACCCCTATCTGGAAGGTACCATGCAGAGCACAGTCATTATTGAAGAACATTTTCACTTTTTTAATTTCTCTGTCCTTCTGTATATGTTTTCAAACAAACTGTCAGGTGCAAATCCATTTTCAAACAATTCATATGGATACAATGATTTTTTTCATTTAAGGAACAATCAACTTAAACAATTTCAGACAAATACACAATTGATGTGCCATTCACTTTGCTCTGAGAGCATTCCTCAGTTCATTTGAGAACTGGTTCCATTTATATGCATCTCATAAACTATTGCTAAATATTTAGTTTACAATATACATTATCAAATTAAGTCTATTCCCATTTCTTACTACTTCTCCTTCTAACTGTCTTAAGGATTCTACTTAAGAATTTCACCAAATCTTATCCACAAACATCTACTCTAAGTTCCACTTTTCTTTCTTTCTTCATCTCTACCTTTGGACTCCTCTCTCCCCCTGCCAGAGTTCCACATTGGCCTCATTAGTATTTACTTGATAATAATTTCCTATTAACTACCATTCATACAGTACATTGCACTATTAGTAAGTTGTATATCTTCTCAGCACTTTTAATTTCCCTTTCTCATTTTTTCTACATGACTGCAGATGTAAATTTTTGGTACCACTTGGCTATCATATACTAAAATCTACTAAGTACTGGTTAGTTAATCATGGTGTGTCTCAGGTAACATATTGATTTATCCTATCTCATCACTGTTACTTTCACATGGGCTCCTTACCACCAATTAGTCCATAGGGCTTTTACTACTGCCTGTTAGTTATTTTTCTAGCACTCTGAATTATGAGTCTTATATACAGTCATCCAAACAAGGATGATCTTGTTGCAGGCTAAACAAGATCAATTAACCTCTTCACTTGAAGCAAGTGCTCCAGCCCCTAACCACCTTGATGGCCCTTTGCTATGGAAACTAGTACAGAAAACTACGCATGTTTATTTGACATACTGTCAGATAAGTGTTTAGTAGAGGAGAATAATCACTTCCTTCAATATACTTGATGTGTTTCTTTTAGGCAGTTCAGGATGACGTTAGCCTTCATGTTTGAGAAGACACACTGTTGACTCACATTCATTTTGTTGTCCATTGAACATTCATACACTTTTCAGCATTGCTGCTCCCAAGTCTCCAGCCCAACCACTACAGAGGTTTAATCCATCCCAGGTGCCAAACTTACCTTTGCTTAAGTTCAAAGTTTTCCCCCAAATGTTGGATCATTCCTCCAGCATGATTAATTCCCTTTGAAAGGGAAGCCTGTCTTTAATTGTATCACTTTTGTTTCCCAATGCAGTGTCATCTGAAAACTTGATGACAGTCTGTGTATTTTGAGTTTCATTAGGTCCTTTATAAATATATCGTACAGGATAAGTCTCAGGACACCTGAGGAACTGCACTCATAAATGACCTTCAGATTGAGTATGAACTGTGAACTCCACTTGGAATACAGAAATAAGTTGTTCATCTGTCCAGTAGTTCACCTATCCAGATCGAAGAATCCCAAACTAGACACAAAGGGACTATTGCAGATCATGGTATATGACTTACAAACATCAGTGCAAGAGATATTTACTGCTCTTCCCTTATACATAATCACCTTAGTTAAATTTAGAGGTTTTATATCGAAGCGAACCTTAGCCTTCATATTTATCACACTGTAACTTGTGCATAAAAGTGTGCCTTTACAGAAAGCCCAAAAAACCACAGACCTGACAGTTTGAAAGAAAGTCATTCTCTTTCACAGTTGTTATTAATGTTACTTTTCCCTTTCAAGACTGACTGCATAATCCACCTACTCATCTATCTGAAATTTCAATCAGACTTCAGAAAAAAAACATACAGACTCAAAAGTAACCTTAATGTAGTAACAGTTCTTCATAACATAAATTGTCTAAACCTAGAAGTTAAAAACTGAATTTTAAGCAGTGGGTCAAATTAATCTTTAATGTAATTTCACTGATGTCAGTATGCATAACATCATCTATTAATTTGACCTAATTTATTAGGAAGACTTTGGGCAGATTCTAAATGTTATTGAGTTTGCATTTTGTATAAAATACATTATGTATGACCATGAAGCTGAGAGATTATTTTGTGGCTGAAGTTATTTGGTAAAAAACTGCACATTTATATTAAAAATTATTTAACTCATCATGACCTCATAACAGCAGAGTATTTAAACATGCTTAAATATTTGACTCTCGTGAAGGCAGTGATTGTTTGGAATTTGTACAATCACTTATTTCGAATCACATACTGACAGAACAGTTAAGGCTGGAAGGGACCTCTTGGAGGTCATGTGGTCCAGATCCTTCTTTACATGGGGACACTAAAGCAAGTTGCCAAGGACCACGTCCAGGCAGTTTTTGAAAATCTCCAAGAAGGGAGACTCCAAAACCACTCTGAGCAAGACTCCACACTTTCTCTGGGCAAAATTTACCTTCACATTAAGAAGAAAAGAAATAACGCTAATCTAAAAAGCTGAAATTCTCCAAAATGCAAAATGTATTCACTTATCTTCTCACAAATATATATTATGTGGGAAATATTTTCCTACCAACAATGCTGTCATAACATCTGTAAAACAGTGGTTCACCTCTGCTGGCATACATTTTTACAGGTGTGGCATGCATACTCTTATTCATCATTGGAGAAAACGTATAGAAAACGTATAGACTATGTTGAAAATGAGCATTTTGTATCTGAGAATTTGTTCTATCAAACAGTGTTATTGTGCTCTTTTTAAATATTGTAGTTTCTACGGAAATAAATAGGGGGTATTACTTACCAAATGTCCTATCCACCGTTACTCAAAAAAATAAATAGATATTCTTCATATTTTTATTAAGAAAGCTGAATCATTTTTAAGAAGTGTCTTGTCCCTGATGTACATCTTTGAAAAAGCTTTATGCCAACGTAAATGTCATTGAAATGCAAAGATTGGCAGAGTCTAGATTTGCTGTTATTTTTCTTCTTTTTCTTTTTTTTTTCTATTTTCTTTGACACAATGAGGTTTTCTGCTAATTTAAAAAATGAAGAAGTCATGCCACATTGCATGTTCCCTCTCTTATGTTAACAATTTTAAATTTGAGCCCATAAAATTGTACCCAGCTGATACCATCATGCACGCCATAGGAAAGAAAATGAGAAAATACATACTTTTCTTATTGACTTGTTTTCTTCCTATAGGGAAATATGTTGAAAATACGCACTTGTTTAAGATCATATATTCTCATTAGAACAAATAACTTTAACAAAAATATGCCATTTTTCCCCGTTATGTTAGTAATGATAGTCTAGGTTTATAAGTACAAGATCTGATATTGGCCAGATTCAATAAAATTAATTAGTAAGACCGTCTGCGAGGCACAAGATATAGACTTTGTTTAAAAATATATATTAGTTTTGATATTGTGGAAAGTCTATTCATGAGAATGCATGCAGTAATTTTAACTTATAGTAGCACATCTATTAAGGAAGCAATGGGAAATGACAATGGCATGAGACTTGAATTCTAAAAGCATGATTGCATGCTTCCTGCTATGGTGACCAAAGACTTGTGAAGTGAGCCTAAAGCATGCTGCAGTCCTTGAACTGAATTAACTCAATCAGTGTGGGAACACAATATGCTGTAGGCAAAGATTGCCTGTGTTCAGAAGAGACAAGATGCTATAGTCAGTGCTTCAGTATTTTGACATAATTAGACAGAAAAATAGATGAGGATAGGGACAGGAGGTTTTAATGCATAAAACTGGAACATAAAACAAGATATGCCTACTAAATCAAGGAAGTCTCAAAACAAAATTCTTTTCTCCCCCTTAACCATCAAGGTAATATGAAGAAAAACCTTTACAAAGGTCATGGTACATTTTACGTGACTCAAAATTTTGGTATGGTCTACATTAAAATAGGAAACAACATTTTGGCATGTGTTCTGGGTGCAAGTGTGAGCATTACAATCATTTTCCTATTATTCATGTTACTCTTTAAGATGTTTTCAAGATCATAAAGTAACACATTTATGACATGAAAGGTTGATAAAAATGGGACTGAGAATTACACTGAATCTGACCTTTGTGTAAATATAAATGCGTGTCAGAATCCCACAGCAATGTCAGCAGCAGAAAAAAATAGACAGCTATAATCTCAAATAGAAACTTTACTGTTAATTTTCAAACATTTTCAAATATTTTCTATTCAACAGATATATGTAGGTTTTCAGTGCTTTAGTAGTTATTGGACAGTTTGTGAGGTGACAAATCAGAAATGACATAATGTTGTTGCTGAGAAGCAAGAAATTGGAGGAACATCAGAAAAAAAGCAGTCTGATATTAAAGGCCTCAGGCAGGATGGAACTGAAATTGAATGCCTTTCTGTGACTCCACCCTAAAAATACAAAAAGATTTTGCATTATACTGACGTATTGGTCTCCCAGAGGGAGCAGTGGGTTTTGAAAACGGGACTAGGAACTGGTTTGGACTTGAAGTTCTCACAGTTTAAATGTAAGAAAAATTCAAGAACCTGAATCATTATCCTGGCCTGAAGATAACAATGACGTGATGAGTTTACGTCTCTTCAAGATTCATTGTTGGTTTTTTATATACATATATTATTCTTTTACTACTACTGATTTTAACATAGGACTGAAATAGTCCAACAGAGAGAGAATCTGTGTTAGTATTCAAATGTATTTTTCTTCTTGGAAGAGGTAGTTATTTAGAGTCATCAAACAACATCTCTTATCAGGAACTACAAAATATCATTTTATAAAAAGATCAAGTAATATGCTCCGAAGCAGCAACAAAATTAGACAACCTTTCAGGCCATTAAGAAAATATCCATTTCAAGACAGTTAAAAGAATAATAAGTATTCCATGAAGTCTGTATTTTCAGCTTTCCATTTCACTAGTGTGGAGATACTTCCCTCTCCAGAGTAACAGAGATAAAAGCATCATATATTGAACCTGCTAGTTCCTTTAAACTCTTTTTATTCTTCTGCTTGTCTAGTCCTACAAGCATTGCAAATTTCAGTGTGAATGTGAAAATGTAGGAATTAAGATGTGAAAGACAGTGTTGATCTAATATTAAATCTTTGAAAATCTGATGAAAATACCTACTATTCTATTTATTATTATTATTGTTATAAATTCATCAGAAGTGGGAATAATTCATCTGCAAGATTTGAAAGCATCTCCAATCTTTCAACTTCAAAATTCTGTTTATCATCAGGGAAGTTAAAAATTGTCATTGAAACATCTTAGCATTATGATTTGCAATGTGAACCTTATGATATGGGAGGTGATTTGTTCTGATCCTCAACTACATTAAACTCAGTAAATACAGCTGGGACACTGACTGGCGTCTACTGTGAACACAGTACTGCTTGTCGTGTAAATGCTAGCTACTCTGCTTTAAGTTCAGTCTCTGACCTGACTCTGGATGTTTGAGCATTCAGCTTAGTCAGCATTGTGCTGTGGCAGTTAGAGATGATGGTTTTTCTGAGTCCCATGAAATCCTGAAGGCTCACCCATTTTCTGTCCCAAAAGTTGGTGCACATCACTTTACTCGCTTAGGGCTGCATCTTGAATTTTTTTATTCAGTGGAGAATTCACATGTCACCACTCCAAGGACTGTGTTCTGACCTGAGCTCACATGCTGACCTCATGTCTGGTCTCTGGTAAGAATACAAGCCAGGAAAATATCCCCTTCAGCTTCATATTGGTTCAATAGGTCATGACAAATCGGCATGTGGTCTTCTTTCTGTTCCTGTGTGATCATTCATGGTATCCACCTGGCACAAAGTCTGCAATATTCTAACATTGCCACCGTCTTTTCCAACACACTGAAGTTGAATTTTAGCTCTGCCATGTTGTCAGACTGCCCCTCTGCTACCATATTGGCAACAAAATGTAACTGAAAATTGGTTGGAAGGTTCCACATCTACTTCCATATCAACATCCAGCTCTGACACCATGGGTAAGCATAATAAAATGGGAGCACTACTTTTAGAGTAGCCCTTGTATATCTTGAATCTATAACAAAATAAACTAAAAAAAATCACCATGAAACCCAAAGTCCAAGAACATATTCAATATGGAAACTGTTGGCTGCATTTAACCTGACAGGGGATGACTTTTAGAATAACTGTGATGTAGTGTTCCTTCTTTTACTTTAAAATGTGTGAATAAAGAACTCTGCAATTCAATTCATTCCAAACTCTTAGTTCTTAATACATGTGATTAATATACAGCACCATATGCATGCTATTAAATATTATCCATGAAGCTAAAATTGGCAGCAACAATGAGTATTTTTGTGCATATTATTCTAGAAAGATGCATTTGGCATTGTTTTGAAAGTAGCTTCCTCCTAAAATTGACAGAGCAAGCATTATAAAACAATAAAACTGGGTGATATTTATCAGAATCTATATTTTCAGTATACTGCAAATTTCATTCATTACATGTGGTACAACATATTTGAATACAATTTCAAGAATTTATACATAATATTGGTTGTTACAGAGTTTACTGCATCAGAACACTGCAAAGGACTGTTAAAAAATCTAATAGTAGTAAAAGAGATTTGATATATCCCATTTCCTTAAATCTCATGTCATAAATCAAAAGTTGAGGATGGCATAGTCAGAAAGAGAAAATACGATGCTTGTAGTAAATGCTAATAACAAAAAATTTCAAATGATAAGCTAACATCTACAGAGCCCCAGAGCTCCATGACAACTCTCTGATATTACTGCAGTACAATTTGAGATTTAGCCATATTAGCAGAAGTGGTTAGGAGAGGAAGGTATGTGCCAAAGAATTTCAAAACATTTTTGTATGCCTACACAATGACAAAAAAATGATGCATAACTGGAAAACAGTTTTGTGTCTACTGTTTGGAAGAGATCAAAATTGGAAATGGATCTTCAATGAAAGGTTAAACTCACGTATCCAGACCCAGGACTGACCAGACAATAAACTATTACAATTTCTAAATCTTGTTTCTAACTCCTTCCCAGGTAAAAACATGTTGACACATACACACATAAGAAATGCTTTATGAAAGTTCCCAAATTAAAAAGACACCTTGATTTTCTACTGGGGATCTCCAACCACAATAATGTGCCTTGGATATACCTCTAATTGCAGGTTAAAATGTCTAAAATGAATACTTATTCATCATTTTAAGCATTTACAGAAATCTTTAACCCTGTTTATACAAAGCTTCCAGTTCCTTGCAATTCTATTAATGAAAAGTTTTATTAGAATGTTAGCTCTTGATATATTCTCACTCTTAATGCACTGCAGCACACTTTATTGCACATACCATGATAACATTGAACTCTTGCATTACTCTGTAACACTGTCTAATGGCGTAAGAGTCAAAGTGTCCCATTTGCTGGAGTCTGACATCAGAATCACTCTGGAAATCTGATATTACACAATTTCTGAAGTAGACCAGACTGGAAATATCCACTCATACTTAAATAAAATTCAAAAAGTAAGCAAATTTTAACATTATATACAACAAAAGTTCTTAAAAGTCAAGGTAGTTAAAGTACTTTAAAATTGTAAGGAAATGCATGTGGAGAAATATAATTGAATAAGCTTCAACTGAAACTTCTAAGTGAAGCTTTGAGATTTAATATAGCTTCTTGTCAATAAAATAATCAGGGCCTTTCTAACACAATCACTTTGTGATTATTTAACAATAAAATAACTAAACGGAGTTAAATTCAGAAACATTGTCTGAGGTTCAGCACTGAAACTTCAGATTCTTTCCAAATGTTGAATTTCAAGTTCAAATTTAACTATTTATAGTATGGTAGAAATTTGAGCTTCATCCACTCATGGATGTATGCAGGTATATCATGCTAAATAGGCCTATTATGTCCATCCTGGCTACTGATAGATCATCTCCAATTAGAGAGAACTGACAGGATGAAACAGATGTCTCAATTATCAGAGTTAATTATCATCAGCTCATCAACATACCTGAAACTACAGTGTGATGGCAACATAACTCTTTGACCAGAGAGCTGACCTGTATATCAGAAGAAAAGTGAAACAGACCTGTCTACACTAGTTTGTAAAGAAACAAACTTAAAACAATTCTGTGAAGTCATCTTGACTGAAGGATGTTGCCTTCACATTATGCTAAGAGCTCAAGCATCACTCTGATGATGAAATATAGCTATTTTGTACTTGGATAAATAAGGAGAAAATCAGAATGCTCTTGTTTTTCAGAAAATTTCCCGGATTTCAAAGTTCAGACTTTTTTCAGCAAATTAGGAAAATCAAGATTGTGAAAACTCAAAGCACTGTGTTTTGGGGGAAAGTTACTGATAGATTTTTTTTGGATTGCATCAAGAAACTATCATGATTGCCTACAGAAGCAATCCAGTCTTCCACAGGATCTCCTTTTTTTTCTGAAGTGCATCAGCTATGAAGCAAAGGCAATTGAATGACAACGTTAATATTTTTTGCATGCTCTATAAATAAATAAATAAATAAATAAATAAATAAAACAAAACGGGGTAATAACATAAATGGAGGTCATGGGTGTTCTTTCCCCCTCCCCTCCCTCACTGTTATTAGCGAAGCACTTAAGCATGTCCCTAGCTTTAGTATGTGAACAGTCCCATCAGAGTTAATAGTACTGTTCACATACTCAAAATTAAGCATTTACACAAGTGCTTCACAGACTTAAAGGCTTTAAGAGAAATGTTTTACCAAAACTGAATCTATCTTGGTCTTAAGTGACATAGAAATAATTTTCCGAGACATTTGTCAAAAGCTGACCTAACCTGTCATCTTAAAAAATGCTAATGGCAGGCAGAGTAGTCAGTCAGAGGTCATACTGGAAGTCTTTTACTATAACCACAGAATATATTTTTTTCTCATCCTCTACAAAATGCCTGACTACAAAAAAATTTCTTTCTCAAGAAAAAGTGCTGAAGAGGAGGGAATATACAGCTTACCTAGTAAAATGGTAGAGAATAGTTGTTGCTTTGTGTAGGACAAGATCCGAAATGCTATGATTCAAAAACAGCCACATAGCAAGATGGATTCCTGCCTCACTGATACTATTCTAGATTCTTAAGAATCAACATTTATATTAAGAGATTATTTCTAGGGTAGTTTAGTCCATCATTACGGTATTGTTTATTGGAGCAAAACAAGTAGATATCTGTTAGGAAATTACAGATGATACATGTATTGCTTATCTAAGTGAATGATCATCTCAATTAAGTGTGGGGGGTCTAATGATACTAAAGCTTAATAAGCAAAGATAATGAGAACTGTCAAATTCATAATATAACAGAACATTTTCTTCTGCTGCAAAACATAAAAGATGTTTTAATTTTGATGGCATCTCAATGTCTGTACATTGTACACATCCTCTATAAAATTCCCTTAGATAAATCAATATTTTTGCAACATAATTATCATCTGAGTAGTATAACATATATTTACATGAATAAATAAGCATATTATTATTAAACTAAATATTAAGATATCCAACGAAAAACATTCTACCACCCACTGTTTTCACTGTTCCAATATACTGAATGTTCAAGATGGTCTTCTCAAAGAATGCCAGACCTATAATCTGTATGTACTTATTCTACAGTACCACTCTAGGCATAAAAATCTTTTGATTAAAACAACAACAACAACAATAAAAAACAGATGAACTTTGAAGATTTGAACAGCCATTGGGTTAGTTAACTACAATAACATGAAAATGTTGGCTATCACATCTTTAATGGATGATAAACGACGTAGTTCTTATGCACGTTGTTGCAGTTCGTAGCCTGACTCAATAATATATTGGAAAATTATATGATTTAACACCTCAAACATTCTGAATATAAAAGCTTAAAAAGGTTAATCTAGATTGAATGAAAGTCATAAAAAACAAAATTATACATGTGAAAATAAATAATTTGGATCAAATCTGACTTTTGTGGATCCAATCAGAATATTGCCTAACTGGATTAAAAGAGGTCATATGAGTTACAGAGCCCAACTCATTTCTAAGTTTTTTTTTTTTTTTTTTTTTTCATGGGAGTTTGCCGTATTGCAAGTCATAATGCAGCTCATTAATTTCTCATGCTTACCTTAAACAATTTTAGGTTAAAAAGTCCTTCTCTCTTATTATGTGGAGACGTCTTATACACCACGGCTCCTCCATCCCTCTCATGGATCTAATTATACATAGGATGGACTCCAGTTTCAATTTTGTCATAGAATCTCTAAATCATGAGTTCCAAGAAAAAGTCTGTGTTGGATAAATGATTGGCAGCTATTTGGTTTCTGTGTATATGCTTTATTGCTGTTGTTGCTTGTTTTTAAACTGGAGATACATAAACTTATCCTCTTCAGAATATTTCTGAATTAGTGAAATTTCAAACTACAAGGAAAACTAGCAAAGATATTTAAATGGAGTAGATTCACTAAGACTCAAATAAGTCAGAAAAGTCCATTGAGGTAACTGTTTTGAAACAGCTCAGACACTATATGCTGATATTTGAGATTCAATAATTCTGGAGGTATAAGCTTTGAAAATTGTAGTGAATAATTATTGTATTGTATATAATTTATTCAAGGACAAGATAACTTGAGAAAATTATGTTACTTTTATCATGTTATCAAGGATATATTATGTATTATTTAATTAGCACTTTACCACTGCAGCCAAGCAATTTTAAATTACTTGGTGTTCCTTTCCAACTCAGTAGGAAAAATAGAGGAAAACATGATGTTTCTTTTTTCCTTTTCTACTACTTTTTGAACTTCAGAGGCCAGTAACCAAAAACAATTACTGAAACATGAGCTTTCCTGAACAGTTTGAATAAAAATCATTTCAGTTATTCTAAATCCCCAAACTGCCTACAATTTAACACTTATAAACAATCTAATATGCAAAATAGAAAAAAAGATATCATTCACAGATCTAATTCATCTGCTTCACTTAGTGGTATTCCACTAACCTTCTTTTTCCTTCTGTTTATTTATGTTTTTTATACAGGGGTACAAAGAGAAAAATATATCCAAGTAACCAATTAGCATAAAGGCAACTAAAAGAAACAGAATATAATTACGTACTAATTCAGTGGTACTGTGTTGCTTCAGAATAATATTAAACTTCAATTATTGTAATAACACTAGTTTAAAAGACATGTTAATTAACCTTCAAGGAACAATAAAATTGACAAAAAATGAAATAAGTCATAACTATTTTGGTAATACATTATAATTCTACCATTCATCTCTGCAATCCCTTTTTTTTTTCATCTTCACCTAAAATCATGCCTTAAAAAAAAAAAAAAAAAAAAAAATCAGGCTACAATGAACATAAAGTTTAAAAAAAAAAAAAGTGAAATAAACCTATTGTCTGTAAGAAGATATACCATTGTACGGGAAAAAATAATACATTACATTGACAAGCATTCAAACGTATTTAATACATGCGAGGATTAGATCAAGAGAGAAGAAAAAATCTAGTTAGCAATATTTTCATTTATATGCATTTGAAATTTTGTGATGAGGTTCTCTAAAGCTAAAATAGTATCAGTTTACCAGGTCCTAAAAATGTGCGTGTTGCTATCCTTCAAAGAGATGTAATAATCATTGAAAAGACACTGGAGGAAAGTTATCTTTAAAGTATTTCTCCTTCATTTTAGTTTGAATTTCAACCTGTCCTTTACCCTGGAAATTAAAAGAAATGAAAGCACATTCTCTTCATTTTCATCAAAATATAAGTTCTTTGATCTAGTTCTATATTTTATTATTATTATTATATTTAATTTCACTTTAGAAGTGTTGAAATTGATGTTCTGTGCACAGTTCTGATGAGGAAAAGTTCAAGCTACCATAAAATACTGAGGTTTCATATTTTCCTTTTGAGTAATACATACTGCCTGAAAATGAAAGTGTATAAAATACCTTTTTTCTTTCTTTAATCAGTATGATAATCCAGTTGTAAACAGGGGAAAAAAAAAGATGTGATTAAAATACTCTGATTTTAGGAAGGGATAATTCAAAGAATATTTTTCACAAGCTTTTTAATGATATGTGGTCTGACTAAAACTTTCATAAATCAGATGTTAAACTTCTTGAATAAACCACACTCGTCACTTTGCTAAGTGGACGAGTAATTAAAATGGACTTTCCAAAGAGACAAATCTATTCAATAATATTATAAATGGCACTAATGATGGAGAGCTGCACGTAATTACAAAATGTACACACTACTGAAATTGGTTGGCAAATTAGAAGTATTTGAAGGCAATTATGTGATTCTATTAAAGAAAAAAAAAAAAGAAAGAAAAATATCATTTAAAGGAAATGCAAGGAAAGTACGTAATCTGATTCGTTTCTAATGGAGCCTCAGCAGAAATGCCGCATCTAGTTTGATGCATTACATTTCAAGATTTTGGATTAGCCTTGGTAGCGTCTAGTTATTGACAAGAAAAATCTCTGAGAGAAGAAGTGAAAGAACCGGGCTCATAAAGTTTCAATATTAAAGAGTGGAGACATAAGGTGTTCTGATACCTAAATAACCTACATGGATAGAACAGTGAAACTGTTTCTTCTATGTTTATGATGGCTAGACTTGAGGAAAACTTTTTTTTTTTTTTTTTTTTCAGAAGAAGAGGTCAGAACACATGTATTTGAAAAATATAATGCTTTCTAGACTGCTCCAGATGTTAATGAAAAAACATAATCCACAAAGCATCCCCATTCCTTTCTGTCATCCCCAGTATGAGAGACATGGAGCTACTGGAGAGAGTGCAGCAAAGATGATTAAAGGATTGCAGCATCTCATATATAAAGAAGAGAGGACTGGGAACATCCAGGCTGGAGAAGGGAAGAGAGATCTCATCAGTGTCTATAAATATCTGAACAGATGATACAGTGAGCTAAGCTCTTTTCAGCAGTGCAGTCAAAGGACAAGAGGCAGTGGACACAAACTAGAATGCAGGAGGTTCCCTCTGAATGTCAGAAAACAACTCTTTACTGTGCAGGTGACTAAACGCTATTACAAGTTGTCCAGAGATGCTGTGGAGTTTCCCTCCTTGGAGATATTCAAAAGCCATCTGGATATGGTCCCGGGCAAGTGTCTCTGTGTTGCCCTACTTGAACAGAGGTATTAGCCCAGATGACCACCAGTGTTCTTCCAGCATCAGCCATTCTGTAATTCTGTGAAAAAGTAAGGCCCATATGCAGAGAAGAGGACGGACTCATGAGAAAAACAGGGAGTCAGGGTCGGTGCGGCTTAGACAGGTAGATTCAGAGCAATAGATAGCAAGACAGGGCAAAGGCTGGCCTCGCTAATGAAACCCCTCATTTGAGAGCATGGGCTGGGGGCAGGGTCAGTCCTGGCCAAGGCTGAACTCACACAAGCATGGGTCTCTTTCTTGACCCTCTAGTGAGAGCCTTGACATATCTTGTCCTTTAAGAGGAAGTGGGAAATAAGAGGCAAGCATACTGCAAATATGACCCTAGTGGATTTAATCTGAATTCAAGTACAACTGCCTTTTTTTTTTTTTAATTGTTTTTGTCATCTGTTTGAAGAGAAACTTATATCTTCTTCAAAACCTGCCCTTTCAAGTACCTCAGTATATTTTCTTAGGTTGCAACTGTATGTAGACATCATGTAAAAATAAAGGACGAAGAGGATAGAAAAATAGCACAAACTAACAAACAACAAGACCTTGAAGGTCTTAATTATTTGCTAAAAAAAAAAAAAAAAAATCCCTGTAAAATATACTTTTATAACAATTCATATGTCTAACCTTAATTTCTTAGAAGCTTAAAGAAAAATTTAAAGAAAATGTTTCTTGTATTCTTACTACCTATTTCTGAGAGAACAGAACAAGATGAGATGAAAATTCTCAGGAAGAGAGTGAAGATCACAGTTCATTTGCAAGCACAAAACACTTATTGGACAGTGAAATAATACAGATTCAATATTCATTTCTACAGTCTGTAGTAGAAGACATATTTCCATTTATTTACACTAAATTTTGCCAAGAGGCTGTTCCCACGCACACAGTATGCATTTCAATATGCCTTTAAGCAAGTGCAGAGTCTTACACCTGGGAAGGAATAACTGCAAGTATCAGTACAGTCTGGGACATGACCTGCTGGAGAGGAGATCTGCCAAGAAGGACCTGGGGTCCTGGTGGACAACAGGTCAGTCATGAGCCACCAGTGTGCCGTGGTGGCCAAGAAGGCCAATGGGATCCTGGGGTGCATTAAAAGGAGCGTGGCCAGGAGGTCAAGGGAGGTGATCCCTTGATTCCCCTCTACCCTGCCTGGTCAGGCCTCACCTGGAGTACTCTATCCAGATCCGGGCTCCCTGGTACAAGAAAGACAGGGATCTCCTGGAGAGAGTCCAGCAGAGGGCCACAAAGACAATAAAGGACTTAATGCATCCTTCCTGAGGAAAGGCTAAGGGACCTGAGTCTATTCAACCATGAGAAAAGAAGACTCAGAGGTGATCTTAATAATGTTTATAAATATCTTAAGTGTGGTAGTCAAAGAGACATGGCTAACCTCTTTTCAGCAGTCTGTGGGGAAATGACCATAAACTGGAGCATAGGAAGTTCCACTCAAATATCCACTCCAATATCCCACTCCATTTCTTCACAGTGAGGGTGATGGAGCACTGGAACAGGCTGCCCAGGGAGGTTGTGGAGTGTCCTTCTCTGGAGATATTCAAGGTTGGTCTCAATGCTCTCTAGAGATCCTTTCCAACCCCTACAATTCTGTGACTCTGTGATTAATTTCAGATATTGTATTACACTGTTTATTTTCCTTTTCAGAATATCCCTTTTTAAAATTATATATATATATATATGTTGTATATCAAGCAACTTATTGAATTCAAAATGACAAGTGGTTCAGATCTGAAGAAAAGTGGTGACAAGCATTGATAACAAGAAGAGAACAGGAAAAACTAAAATATTTTACTGTGTTAAGAAGTCTCCAAGGTATATGAGTTAACTTTCAAAATCAATAGAAAATTGACAGATTTCAGTATTTCAAGAGTTTCTTTGCAGCTATTACATTAATTTCAGCATTAACCTATACACAATTGTGTGGACTAAATGTAGTGACTAGCATATAACCTTTACTGAAACAAAAATTCTACTTACACCATCCTTGGTCTATTTCTAGATTCAGATAAGTGTCATTCTTTATTAAAAAAAAATTATTCCCACCCCACTGGGGTGGTGCGAGTGAGTGGCTGCGTGGTGCTGAGCTGCCTGATAGGGTTAAACCACAATAAGAACAGAAATTAATATATAGTCACATCTGAAGCAGTCAATGCATTTGGAAACTACAAGAAGGTATGCCATTCATACAATTACTCACATAGAGTATCTGGAATGAGTAGCCCTAAAAACACATTGCTAAAATATTTTGCAAATATAAAGGTGTTGGTTTTGTTTGCTTGCTTGGTCTTTTGTTGTTGTTGTTTGTTTGTTTGCTTGCTTGCTTGTTTTCTCATAGTGTGGATGGAGCTATAATGTCCCTCTTTCTACCTCACCCCTATTTGGTGCAAGGACCTTAGAAAGTCCATGGGCACTCAGCCATGCCCCTTCCCTTAAACATTACTCACATCACTGTAAGTTGATACTAAATGAGAGAACTTCAACAGACAGAGTTCTTCAATACAACTATCTGCTGTGTTGAAGTCTCTAACATTTGATCTCAGTATTTCAAAATAAGCATATACATTTCCGGGCATCTTTTATGAAACTAAAGTTTCCTCATCTGGTTCTCTGACAAATACATGGTACCAGGGAAAATTTTAATGAAAAGCTTTTCCCATACTGACTTGGGTTAAAGTTGGAGCCATATGGATCTTAAACTCAGATGTTGTGACTAAGGATGGAGATAACTGATCATAGACATTCAAAAATATCAGCTTCACCCAGCTGTTCTGCCTCCTGTTTCCTGCATTATTGTTTGAATTACGATCATTTTTTTCCTTCTGCCAGCGATGCTGTATGTTTAAATTTTAATCACATTTTAGCAGTTTCTTACACACATACATTCTGAATCACTACCTTAATTTACTTTTTTTTTTTTTTAAGGAATATTTAATCACTCCAGTTTCCAGTTTAGATATTTCTACTATTTCAAAGCTTTTGTATAGCGATATTTTTAGGTGCCTACAGCTTTATAATGTTTAATGTCTTCTACTCTCTTTTTAAAATATGTTTTTAGAAATGTATAAAGAAAAATTTGGTGCTCATCAAGATGTACACTTTCTCTCAATATAAAGATATCGGTACATCACTTAAAATGCATAACCATTGAACTGGTCAGAATTTGGGAAAACTCTTGGTTTTAATTATAGTTTTAAACTAAACATGATAGATTGCAGCTTCTGATAATGTCATATGGAGAACCGTATTACTATTTTTGGCACCATATCCCATACAGTTTAGCCTAGGCTATCTAGTGCACTTTAAGGAAGTGCTCAGGTATGGACAGCATTTAGACTTGACTGTGTGGGTCAGTTTTATGCTGTCTCCTTGCTCAAGGAAGTTGAAGAGGGCTGCACCACGCCAGTGGACCTCAGGCATAGTCCACTTAATTGACTGGTATAGAGATCACTCATACATTTATGCAGTGTCAGAGACAGAGAGATTTACCTAGAAGATGGTTGTTTTGAACCATTTTCATTTCCCTGGGCCAAGCATCTACTGGGTGTCCAAAACAGGAAATATTTCAAAACCAATCTCATCATTATCAAAAATTTAATAAAATATTTTTCTCATTTAGAGTACTGAAAAGTTTAAGGTCTTACTGTTTTCTAAATCCAAAGACCATAGACATTCTTGAACATTTTAATTAGGCCCTGCAAATATCCTGGAAAGAGATATGAAATCAGTATTGCTATTTGGGTACATCATTAATCCTTACTAAGATCACCGGTGACAGCCTTATAGGATATTTATAGAAATTTTGTAATAATTTAGAGGTGGTCCAGCAGATAAAAGGGTCTGTCTTAACTCTCTTTAAAGTCTGTAAAAATCATATATAAATCTTAGAATTGTACTAAAATTCCCATTAGAATGACCTCAAGTGGTTATTAAGTCCAAAATTCTTCTCAGAGTAAAGGAAGCTTGAGGTCAAATTAGGCTACTTAGGTAACTTAAATAAAAATTGTTTTGGACTTTTTTCTCATCTCTGTTCCTCTCCTTTTCTAGAAACATTTCAAAGTCTATTGAAGCAAGAAATTAATTTTCCATTTGCTGATTGCAGTCTAGTGACATCTTAAAAAATGTACTTCAGAATAGAATAGAATAGAGTAGAATACAATAGAATAGAATAACAGAATAGTTCCTGTTGGGAGGGACCTACAATGGCCATCAAGTCCAATTGTCAGGGGTTCATTCAAATTTAAAAATATATCATTAACAGCATTATCGAAATGTCTATTGAACACTGACATGCACAGGACATCAGTTATGTCTCTAGGAAGTCTGTTTCAGTGTCCATATTTGTTGCTTTGTTGCTATCTTCTAGATGAATACAAAATCCTAATATCCTTTTTACACTATGGAGCCTAGAGCTGTGAACAATCCTCCAGATGAGGCTTCACCAATGTTAAATATAGGGGGTTAATCACCTCTTTTGACCATCTGGCTGTGCTGTTTTAAGTGCACCCACAGAATATTGTTTAGCCTGCTTGGATGTCAAAGCACACTGCTTGATTCTGCTTCCAACTAGTACCGTAAAGCCCTCTCTGGAAGGCTGCTCTCCAGTCACTTATCTCCCAGTTTGTTAATCTGTCTGGTGTTACTTGGCCCAAGTGCAGAATCCAGGATTTGTTCTCATTAAATTTCATTCCACTGCTGATGGCCCAATGTTCTAATCAATCTAGATCCTTTTGAAAAGTCTCTTGTTCCTCCAAATAGTCAACAGCTCTTCCCAGTTGATTATCATCAGCAAATTTATTAAGGATGCATTTACCTCTTGCATACAGATCACTATAAAAATGATAACAGAATTGGCACCAAGACTAAGCCCTGAGGAGCACCACTAGTGACTAGCCATTAGCTGGACGTAACTCTATCCACTGGAGCTTAGAGATCAACCCTTTAGCCAGTTCTTCATGCTGTACTGTGGAACCCATTCACCTCACAGTTGGTCAATTTGTCCAGAAGGATTCTGGAGGGACAATATCAAAACTTTTCTAAAATTCAGAAAGATTACATCCACCTTCTTCCTTTCATCCACTGAGCAGATGGTCTTAACGTAGAAGGATAACAAACTAGTAAGATGGGACTTTTCTTTAATGAACCTGTGTTGGCTGACCCTGATGACTATATTATCCTTTAACAGTCTTTCGGTGACACACAGGATAATCTTCTCCATAATTCTTCCAGGTATTAAAATTAAACTAACAGGACTGTTATTTACAGAGTCTTCTCCTGTGACCTGCTTGTAAATTGTGATAGCATTGATTAGCATCTAGTCAGAAGGGACTTTCAGAAACACCCAAGACCTTTGGTAAATAATTGAGAGATCTCCTGTAATATATTCTAACTCAGAGATGAATCCCATCGGGTCTGATGGATTTATAAACATTGAACTGATGCAACTACTGATTCCTTACAATTTCAATGTCAGCAAGTAGAAAGTTGCTACTCCCTCAGTCATGGTCCTCAGGACTTGGCAACCCAAAGCCAGTATTTAATATTAAAGACTGAGATTTAATATCTGTTTTTTATTGCTCCTGTTTGTCAAGTGAACACTTTCATTCAGTAATGGTCCAACACTTTTCTTAGACCTCCTCTTGCTATTAACATTTTTAGAAAATGTTTTTGTTACCTGAAGAAACATCACTGACCAGTTTTAATGCTAGTTGAGCTCTGTAATTTTGTGTTTTTCCTTCATACATGTCAACTGCAGCTCTATAACATTCCTGTGTGGCCAGACCTTGTTTAGAGTGATTATATACTTTCCTTTTCTGCTTGAGATCCTAGAGGAATTCCCTGTTAAGCCAAGCTGCTGTTCTCTCTTAGTTGGCATAGTGGGATTGCATGCTCCTGTTTTTAAAAGCTGATTCTTAGAAGGTAATACTTTAATTTGATACTGCTTTTATTTTAAACTAAAGTAAAAAAAAAAAAAAAAAAAAAAAAAAAAAGCAAAAATTGTAATAGAAAAGCAAATACCACCTGCAAGGTACATTCTCATTATCATTATGCTGCATTTTCTAAAACCACATTAATTTTACAGAATTGTAGTATCGTAAAATCTTCTGAATCGGAAGAGACCTTTAAAGGTCAACTAGTCTAAATCCTGTAATGAACAGAGACATCTATAGCTAGATCAGGTTGCTCAGAGTCCCATCCAGACTGATTTGAATGTCTTTAGGGATGGAGTATCCACCACTCCTCTGGGCAGTCTGTTCCACTGCCTCATTACCATTATGATAAAAAAAGTTTTCCTTACATCCAGTCTAAATCTTCCCTCTTTTAGTTTGAAATCATGTTGTCTTGTCTTATCATCACAACAGACCCTGATAAAGAGTCTGCCCCTTCGTTCTTGCAGTCCCCCATTAGATACTGAAAGGCTGTTATCAGGTTTCCTCAGAGCCTTCTTTTTCCCAGGCTGAACAGCCCCAGCTCTCTCAGACTGTCCTCAAAGAGGAGATGTTCCATCCCTTGGATAATTTTTATGACCCTCCTCTGGATGCGCTCCAACAGGTCCATGTCTCTCCTGTACTCAGTACTCCACATCTAGATGCAGTACTCCAGTTGAGACCTCAACAGAGGGGCAGGATCACTTCCCTCAACCTGCTGGCCATGCTTCTTTTGATGCAGTGCAGGATAGTTGGCTTTCTGTGCTGCAAGGCCATATTTTTGGCACACGTCCAGCTTGCCATCTGCAAGTTCTATCAGGTCCTTTTCAGCAGGGCTATATTCTACTCTTACATCTCGCATAGTGGGGGTTGCCATGACTCAGGTGCAAGACGTGGCACTTGGATTTGTCGAACTCATTAGGTTAATGTGGACCCACTGCCTGTCTAAAATTTCTTTTCAGTCTCAATCACATACTGGATATTCAGAGTCAATATACAATATTTTTGTGTATACTTATTTTAATATTCTTCTATCAGCTAATGACATTTTTATACCCGGGCTGAAGTATGTTTTTCTTTTATCTTATATGTATCTGAAGAATACATTCATTTTTAAAACCAAGTATTACATAAATGATTTTCAGACAAGAAAAGAGATCTAGATGTGGAGAAAATCTTTACCTTCTGAGGTTCTTGGTGCTAGCACTTTAGTAAGTGAAGTACAGAGAACAATGTGCAATGCAAGGCTAATTCTGACTATTTCCTTGGTAACACGAAATGCTGCCAGAACTCTCTCAGAGGTATGTGGTTCCATCCTCTAGATGTAATATGTGCTACTGTCAAGGACAATTGGAAATACTATAGTATTGCTAGTATGTATTTTACTTGTTTTGGAAAAAAAAAAAAAAAAAAAAAAAGCACACACACACACACACACACACACACACACACACACACACAAAAAAAAAACCCACATCAAGAAACCATAATTCACATATGCATAAAGAATCTTCTGAATTCTTCACATAACTGTTGTAACTATTATCCTTTTCTCTATCTTAGTAAATAGTTTTATCTCAACCCATGAGTTCTACTTCATTCTTTTTTGATTCTATCCTCCAGCTCACTGGGAAGTGGGGAGTGAGTGAATGACTGTGGTTCTCAGCCACCTGCCAGCTTAAACCACAACACAGTTTTATTCAATGAAATACTCAATATTATTTAATTCAATGGCTAATATCATAAAAAGGAAAAAAATGCCACAGTACAGGTTTTACAGCTGAGTAAATTGAGACAAAACGAGGTTAAGAAATTTGTCGCAAATCACACAGCAAATTACTGGGAAGATCAAACAAAACAAAACAGAGTCCCAAATCTAACCTACCCCTTCAGCTGTATTATAATCATTTGGATTAACCAGAAATAAACATTTTTATCATTGAAAAAGAAAAAAATCATTTTTGAGCTATACTGTCTCTAAAGAAAATATACTAAAACTCCTTTCTCCTACTCACTCCTAAGATCTAACACAAAACCAGCACAAGTACAGGAGCCCTGATCTCACTGTACAGATTAATCTTCACAGCTCAAGTCAATTGCTTCCACTGTACAGATATTAGCTACTCTCTGTCATACATTTTTTTTTTTCATATTATAATTCAGTGCATTGGAATTTGAGCTCCTGATCTATCTTGAAGATTCCTCTGAATCAGAATATTCTATTGCATATATTTATATGTTTAATCATTATTTGTGTTATTCACAAGATTCAAGATTTTCTTTTGTACATATAGCCACTGCTCAGGAACATCAGTGGAATTCTTTCAATTTTTTTTATTGTTGCCATCAGGTAATGGACAGGAAAACCTTGCTGTGTCCCTTGTCTCTGTAGTAGGTCTAGACAACAGTAAGAACTGTGGGGAGGATTTGTGCATAGGACAAACCTATGATGAGGGAAGACTGGTGAAATGAAGAGAAACATTAAGGAATATTTTCTAAGAAAATAAAAAGCTACAGTCAGGACTTATCAGGACCAGCCTTGCTGCATACATTTTATGTTAATTACATTACATGCTGTTCTTCTATTCTGAGAGTTATGTATTCTTTTTGCCAGCACAACTACACACCTGTGTGTAATGAAAGCATAGCTATGCTATGAGCATAGCGTTTCCAATAAATGGTAGAAAGATATAATTTCTTTGGGATATGTGAAGTTTCTCGTTTGTAAATCATAGTAGGCTTCATACTTAACCTAGAAAGGCTGAGTGACCTGGATCTGTTCAGCCATGAGAAAATAAGACTCAGAGGTGATCTTAATAATGTTTATAAATATCTTAAGTGTGGTAGTCAAAGAGACATGGCTAACCTCTTTACCTCTTTTCAGCAGTGGGGATAGGAAAAGGGGAAACGACCATAAACTGGAGCATAGGAAGTTCCACTCCAATATGCGAAGGAACTTCTTCACAGTGAGGGTGATGGAGCACTGGAAAAGGCTGCCCAGGGAGGTTGTGGAGTGTCTTTCTTTGGAGATATTCAAGACCTGCCTGGATGCTTACCTGTGCAGCCTTCTGTAGGGAGCCTGCTTTGCATGGGGGTTGGTCTTAATGATCTCTAGAGATCCTTTCCAACCCCTGCAATTCTGTGATTCTGTGATTCTGTGATAAACACAGAGTAGCTGTGCAATTAGCTGTAGAGTAGGTTAAATTCACTGTAAAATTTGCAATTGTGCAATTTATTCTCCCACTTTTCCATAGTGGAAGAAAAAAAAGATCTGATGAATACCCCAAAATGCAAACTCTGAAAGCAATTGCTTAAACTGAAAGATATGCTTCATCATGTAGAAAATGCAAATAATTTGGGTATGACTAGAACTTTCAAGACAAATTGCAGAGATTTTCTCCAAGGAGGATAAGGCTAGAAGAAAAATACTGAAATAAAATTAATGAGGTTAAGTTCCTGAAACAACAGTATTACTTAACATACTGTTGAAATAATAGTTCAGCCATAATCAACACAAGGAAATTGTCATATGCTTCTGCAGTTTGGAGCAGATTCTGTCTAATTGAGTAGACTAGAAAATATATCACTTTGCTTTATAACCTCAGCAGTAATTTGAGGATTACTGTGTAAAAACAGGCTCTTCTTTTTGGCTACTGAACCTAAAACAGTTAAAAACAATCATACTTCAAGTAGTGCCTATGCATTTCTATCTCATTTACATACATTAATTGGAGAGACCGAGTGAAAATAACACAGTAGATCTCTCATGCCCTGAAGTTCAAAAGGTTTTTGGAGAAGGTGATAAAGAATTATTCCATCACAGATCAAAACAGTATTGATCAGGAAACTATTTTTCTTCTCTCTTTCCCCCAAGCAGTGAAATTAAGACTTTCAACATACTGTATCCCTAGGATTACCAGTTCCCTGAAAACTTAAGTTTTATAATAACAAGTATCATCAACTTTAAAGCTAGCAAATGAATTGACATGTTATACAAGAAACATTATTTATGGTTTTTTTTTGTTTGTTTTTGTTTTTTTTTTTAATATACCGAATTACATAATCAATACTGCACTATTGAGACTAATCATATCTTGGCAGAAGTAAAGATGGCAATGTCTTGGCAGTACTTCCAAATGTTTTGAATGACTATTCTCCATAGTTGAAGTGCTGCAAATGTGAAGAACTACAGAGGAAAAATACAGATACTCCTTTAATACAGATCAATACTGTTGACAGCTAATTTGGAATTTTTATTAGGTAGTTCCCCAATAAAGGTGGCATACTCCAGATAGATGCCAGTTCATGTGGGAAAGAAAGAAATAGAAAAGGATTGCAGTGGGATTCTCTAGCAAGTTAATTGTATAAACTTGGTAAGCTGAAAGCCAAATTCAATGATATAACACTATCTAGTATGAGCAGCAATTACCACCTAGCTCCAAAACTGTCAATTGTGAAATCAACTTTGCAACCTCATCTTCCTTCTGTTTTTTATTTCCCCACCCACACCCTGGTACTAGCAACTAGCACTTTGTTTTCTACCTCTAATAAAGGGAACCCTCTTCAAACAAAGCACAAATTATGACTAAGCCTAGCATTACTGTTAGTGACTATTGCTCATCTCCAAAATTGGATCCAGAGCAGAAAACACCAAAAGGATCCTTTAAAAACAATGGTATTGCAGCAGAAGGAGATAACTACATAATTGACTCATCTCTGAGATCATTGTAGGATGTACACAACGTAGTCCTATGGTCCAGACCCTGACAGATCGAGGTCTTGGATGTTGGTGCTGGGCCTAATTCTGCCCTGAGGTGACCAAAATGTGTTACAGAATTGTTTTCTGCCTTTAATTTCTGTCATGACCTTTTGCCTTACCAACTCCTTGTTGAGTAGGACATAGAGAGATTATTACTGAAGTAAAAGAAAAATATTCAGATAAAACCAAGTTAGTGAGTTGCTGGTTTACAAACTTAGGGTAACTAATAATTAAGTAAGCAAACAAACAAACAAATAAATAAATAAACTTCATGCTATGTTAGTATTATCCTCATGTTCTCATATACCGAAGTCAAGAGTACTTCTAATGAAAATGAAAGGCATAAGATGTTTTCTGCTGTTAAAATCTCTAATACGCTTTTAAATTTATCTGCTTGAACTTCAGCCACTAGTTTGCTAAAACCGCATCAATGCTAACAGCAAACTTTTGTAAAATGCACATGGTTGTTTCAATTCCAAGATAATATGGTTTACCTCACCATGAGAAATATCTGGTGCTCACTGTATTTGCAAATATGGTATTGTGTTAGACAGCTTTCCATTCCTAACAAATTTGGCAGTTCCTCTATGTTTCTTCCCTGAAGGGTGACTGGGAGTGTTCAGGTAAGAAGCAATCCACTGTAATTTTAGTTCTTCATATTACACTTTAACACTGTTGAAAAACAGTGGTATCCTTCTCTAAGTGGATTAAAAATAGCTATTTCTAAGTTTTCTTTTCATTCAGGTTGGAAAAGAGCACCTTTAGACATTCTTGTTTTCAGCGAGAAGTCTTATTGTCAGCTGACTTTATACTATATTTGTCAAACCCAACCTTAATCTGTTAGACAATGGCTATTCCAGAAATGTAGTCATATATCTTACAGTGACATGAAGAAAATCTTATCCACAATGGTGAAAATTAATGTGAATCAGAGAATCACAGAATTATAGGGATTGGAAGGGACCTCTGGAGACTGTTCTCACCCCCATGTTAAAGCAGGTTCCCTACAATAAGTTAGACAGGAAAGAGTCCAGGTATGTTTTGAGTATCTCCAGTGGAAGAGACTCCACAACCTCTCTGAGCAGCCTGTTCCAGTGCTCTGACACCCCCAAAGTAAAGAACTTTCTCCTCATGTTTGTATGGAACTTTCTGTGTTCCAGTTTGTGCCAATTGCCTCTTGTTCTGTTGCTGAGCTCTACTGGAAAGACCCTGACCCCATCCACTTGACTCCTACTCATTAGATACATATAAGCATTGAGAAGATCCCCCCCTCAGTCTTCTCCAGGCTGAAATGCCCCAGATCTCTCAGCCTTTCCATGTAAGGGAAATTCTCCAAGCCCCTAATTATCTTTGTGGCCCTTTGCTGAACTCTCTTTGGAAGTTTCCTGTCTTTCTTTAACCCAAAACTGGACACAGTACTCCAGATGTGGACTCACCAGGAGAGAGTAGAGGGAGATGACCATCTCCCTTGACCTGCTGGCCATGGCCTTTTCAATGCACTCCATGATACCACTGGTCTTCTGGGCTACAAGAGTGCACTGCTGACTCTTGCAGAACCTGTTTTCTGCCAGAATTCCCAGGTCCTTCTCCCTGGAGCTCCGCTCCAGAAGGTCATCCCTTAACCTCTACTGATGTGTGTGGTTGTTCCTCCCCAGGTGCAGGACCTTGCACTTACCCTTGTTGAACCTCATAAGGTTTCTCTCCACTCAGCTCTCCAGTCTGGCCAGGTCTTGCTGAATGGCAGCACAGCTTTCTAGTGTATCAGCCACTCCTCCCAGCTTCATATCAACAAAATTAATGAGAGTGGATTCTATCCCTTCATCCAGAACATTAAAGAAGATGTTCATAAGACAGGATGCAGTACCAATAGTTGATGAAATCCACTAGCAACAGGCCTCCAAATAGACACTGTGCTACTCATGACAACCCTCAGAGCTCTGCCAGTCAGCCAGTTCTCAATCCATCTCACTGTTGACTTGTCTGTCTCACACTTCCAAAGCATAGGATGTTATGAGAGATAGTATCAAAAACCTTGTTCAAGTCAAGTTATACAACTTCCACTGCTCTCCTCATTGATCCAGCAGTTATCACATCATAGAAGGCTAATGTGAAGCAAGTGTATGAAAGTGCAGTAAAAGAACATTAGCTATAAGGAACAACATATAAAGGTATTTTACAGGTAGTTGGTGTGCCAACAGTAACTAGAGTTAATATTTAATATTAATAGTTGTTTCAATAATTCGTGTATGTATAGTCATGAAAGAGACACAAAGACAAATAGCACTGTGAATATCAAATTCTTGCAATTTTTTCCAAATGTTATTTACAAAAGGGTTGATGATGAACAATACAACTGTTGCACAGGATTAAGTTATTATGCAGTCAATGTGTGTACATCACACTTTCAGTACAGCATTTCACTGGCTTTCACAGAACCATCATTTGAATGGATGTAGCTTCTAGACACAGACAGTATTCTGTTTAAAAGAGTATGTTCTGTTTCTGTATGGCATGCTAAAGGACATACATGACTCCATCATGCTTGTGACTCCTTTTCTTAAAATATTCAGAAATAGAGAGGTAACCTCTGTAAAGAATAATGTTAGTAATGCAAGACTTATTTTGAGCAAGTGTCTAAAATTGCATCTACAAGTGCATCCAAAACAAATAAAACCCCTGCTCTAAAATGGAGCTGTGAGGATTGTACTGTCTGGTTTAAAAGACACTGATCTTTTCCTTGCTGCAGTTCTGATGCCCAAGAAGAGATTTTGCCTTCAAAATCCCTAGTCACACACTGTCATTAGCTAGAGAACAACACATTTTGTCCCTAGAGAAGACCCTGCCTGCAGTGCTATATGTTACACAGTGCAGAACATGTTGGCAATGAGTGATCATGATAAAGGCATTTGACTTGTGAATGTGGCAGCTAAATAGGTAAAAGACTGACTTTGCTGGGAAAAGGAGAATGGGCAATTTCCAAAATGTTTTGTTCCTGATGCATGTTAAGCCTTATGGCTGTGTAGGTTGAGTGGACTGCAGATCCCATAAAGGCTTTTGCCAGAAGGCTCTGGTGAATGAAAATTAGGGAGCAAGCTTGAGGGGGGAAGAATGAAGTGTTTTCAAAAGTATTCCAGATGACTGAGGATCTACATGACAAGTCCTTTTGAAAGTCAGAGTAGTCAGATGAAAATCTCCCACAAATCTCTTACTGCTGGAAACACAAATTTGTGTGCATGCAAATATATTCACTTTACATCTTGATATTGTTGCTCATTGTCCTTTGCATTGAGAAATGTATCTTTCTTGGTGTTATGCATATTAATAGGAATTGAGACATGGCCATGTTACTGAGTTTTGTGAATTGAAAACTGGCAGCAGTGCTCTTGTGGGATAATACAAATTCCAAAGTCAAGAAAAAAAGAACATAAAGTAAGGGACAAAAAAAGAGAAATACTTGTGAAGAAAAGAAAAAGAAATAACAATTGGAAGACAGCTTGGAGTCTGGTTGACATTATATTAACCTTTCCACCTATGGCTAGAAGGTTCTTTGTAACACCCATACCTTTGTAACACTGATACCTCATCTCTCCTCTTAGAGTTATCCATAAAACAAATTTTAAAGGTATGTGTAAAAAATAGACAAAGTAACTGAACAACATCTCTGAAAACTTTTTTCTTGAACAGTGATGAAAAAATATCACTAGAGTTATCATTTTCTTATGAAAGGCACTGGGATGCAGTAAAAATGGAAATTAGAGGTGAAACCCATGGCACTAAAGAACCTTAAAAATTGGATCTCTGAGTCTGAGTGAGTGTATCTTGCTGTCACTAGTAATTTGTGGTGAGAATTAAACAAAGGGAATGACTTGTTTCTTCTTAAAATAAAATGAATATCATTCTGTGTGGCTTATGAATATCATCCTGTGATGGTGTGGCTTGTTTGTTTGTTTTCTTAATTGTTGATAAAGATAGTCTTTGGGACAAATTAAGACTTACACATATAAGATTGGAGCAGCCAAAATAGGAAAGATGAGTCCCACTGTACATCTTTAAATTAATGTAAAGAACAAGATCAGTTATTAAAGCACTGAATGACAAAAAAAGCTGCTAACTATACAGATACAAATAATTGGCAAAGCTGAACGTGTAAGCCTAAAATAAGATAGATAGTAGTAGAAGAAAAAAAAATCACTGAATTTTGAAATATGAAAAAAAATATTCTAACTGTATTTTGGATTGAATTTGTTACTGCTGAGGTAAGGCTTATAGCCCTTTCTCACTGTGCTTTTGTTGTTGTTTCTCTGATTTGGTTTGGCTTTGCTTAGTTTGCATGTGAAATGTGATTTGTTATGTGTTAACCCAATTCCTGCGTCCATTTGCAAAATGAGATGAAGTTTGGCTTTTTCCACTGTGTGTAAATTGCCCCCAGGTTTTCTTACATAAGCAGAGCTATTCTTACACCATTTTGCTGAGGATTTCTCTACAACCTTGAAACAGGAAGAAGAATTATGTGTGGAAAAAAAAGGCAAGAAATTGTAAGGGAAAAGAAAAAAAAAAAAAAGACAGCATTTAAATTAAAGACTAAGCATAACAAAAATGTATTCACAGTCAAAATGCCATAAGAAAGAGATGTTACTGATGCATTTTGAAGAAATTATTTTAACAAATCAAAAGGGACTGAAAGATATTGAAAGGAATCTATTTATATAGAAATTTTACATTTAATTTTTATTTGATACACAGTTGATACAAACCTTTCATGGAAGTACTACTTTTCAAAAGTTAAGTAGAAGTTGAATAATTCTTACTGACTCAGAAGAATCTGTATGTGATACAGTGATGTACATAAGCGTTCTCAATGGGAAGCAAAAAGGTACTTGGGGGAAAACTGGATCACCCTCAAAGACAAACTGTTGACAAAGTACAGGCAAGAGAATTTAGCAGGCACTAATTTGTGCATGTTTGTTTATATAAATGTTTGAAAGGAATGCATAATCCAAGAATGGATATGCCCTTCTAAATCCCTTATTAACTCTCCTAGGTAACAGCAACCTCAATGTTTCACACAAGCAATACCTTTCAGACTCACGCAGAGAAATAAACCCTCCTGCCTCCCATCATCTATCACAATCCATGTCTATCAGATGATAAATTGCTCACACCAGAAAGGCCTCTATTGTTGATTAAATATGTGATGTGCATATTTCAGCAGTTTGCAGTATTTAAAGGCTGAACTTCTATATGATTTCTTTAGAAAGTATTTATTTAGAAATAACAAACTTATTCTTTAAGTGATATTTTCTAACTTCACGTTGAATCCTCAGATACTGTGCCAATTTCTCTAGCCAGTTACATTATAGTATTAGATTGAGGTTGCTGTCATGATGATGCAGAAGACAGGAATCTGGTAAACAATAGGAAGCTATCTTTCAAAAGTCAGAAGTTCCCATGATTTATGGCAGTACAATATATATCCTTATGGAAACTTAATGCTTATAAAGGTGCCTTTAACTAACTGCTTTTTAGATGCCTTTTCCTAACAAGATGAGGCTAAAAAGCATAGAGGTGAAATTGAGTTAAAAATGAATTATTTATGCAAATGCCACATTTTACTTTCAAATTTCTAAGTGCAATTATCCATCATGTTCCAGAAAAATATAGTGATAACTAAAAAAAGCAGATAATGGATAAGTACTATACAAGACCAATTATAGTGAATACTAAAAATTACTTTACAAACTCATTCTTAATCTCTTCAGTTCTTTTGATTTATGTGTCATAGACTTTTTAATCTCTAGATTTTATCTAGTTTTTGAGACCTCACTAAGCAGCTTATATCTAAGGGAGAGCTGAAAATCAAATTGACTTTCCTTTTGAACAGTGCAGACTGTATCTTCCCCAGAGACATTCCTTATGGTAGTTCTTTGCAAAAGATATTGTTTGTGCTTTGGATATCTGTAGCGTCCAACCAAAATAGTTGTGATGTTGTCCAAGAAGTTTCTCATAAAAGTAAACACAATCACTTTTGCGTTTTCCTCCAAAGATGATATCAACAACACATCAAAATTGTGGTATTTCTGTGAAATGAAGAGAGAAAAGGATGAAGAAAAGGTTTTTGGTAGAAAGGTTGAGTAGCAGCTCTCAAAACTTGCTAGCACTAAATCACCAGAACCATATCAGGCCCATATCATCACATACAAAGTTGCCTTTCACTCACTCCCTCTCCTCCCAGTGGAGTGAGGGAAAGAATATGAAAAAAAGGTAGAACTCATAGGTTGAAATAAAAACTATTTACCTTAGACAGAAATAACAGTAATGATAATTATATATAATATATACATATACAAAAAATGATGTACAAATCAGCTGCTCACCATGCACTGACTGATGTCTAGCTAGCCCCTGAGCAGTGGCTGCTCCTCCCCTGCAGCCAACTCCTCTCAGTTTTGTAGTTTTTCACATTATATTGTACAATATGGAATATCTCTTTGGCCAGTTTAGGTCAGCTGGCCTGGTTCTGTCTCCTCCCAGCTCCTTGTGCTCCCAGCCCCTTTGCTGTCAGGACACTATGAGAAGCCATAAAAATGAAAATGAAAAACTGAAATATCCTTGGCTCTGTACAGCACTGCTCAGCAACAAGTAAAACACTGATGTGTTATCAACATTAGTTTTCTCCTAAAGCCAAAGTGCAGCAACATGCTACACACTATGAATAAAATCTCTGTTCCAGCTGAAACCAGGACATAGCATTAGTAAGAAAATCCTTACGTGCCTGTACTTTAGGACTACCTGTTACATATCCTCAGGCTACAGCTTTTTAAATGATTGCAGAAAAGCGGAGAATCTTCATATCATAGCTCTCTATATCTTTTATCAGTACTTTCCAATAGCATATACTAGTTTCTCAAGACTTCATTCCTACAACACATCTGCGTGCTGAATTAGCAATTATTACTGAACAAGTCAGAACTTGGCTAGTGTATTCATGAAACCAGCACATAGGTGTGTGGCATTGCTTGGGCAGAGACACTGGACTAGATGAATATCAGTCATTTTGTCTTCTGTGATTCTGCTATCTACTGTGAGTGGACTAACTGGGAGCAAAGGTTTTCAATGAAAGTAAAACTGAAGAGCTATAATTTTCTGTGAAACTGTCTATTTAGTTTGTTTGGATTTATGATCAACAGCAATGGCTACTATGGGAATTCTATGTGGAAATATAAATAAACAATCACATAAAATACCCGCCAATAATTAGAATACTGAGTAGAAAATTTCATAGAATCATAGAATCATTTGAGTTGGAGAGGATCCAAAACCCCTGCAATGAACAGGGGAACACCTAGAGCTAGATCAGGTTGCTCAGAGCCCTGTCCAGCCTGACTGTGAATGTTTCCAGGGACGAGGCTTCCATCACCTCTCTGGGCAACCTGTTCCAGGGCCTCACCACATTTGTTGAAATTCTTTTTTTCCTCTAACCAATTTAAATCTTCCCTCTTTAAATTATTTTAATTTATTTTGAACATTTCCTGTTATCCTATCATCACAACAGATCCTGCTAAAAAGTCTCTTTCTTTCTTACAGCCTTCCTTTAAATGCTGAAAGCCTGCTATCAGGTCTCAGAGCCTTCTCTTCTCCATGCCAAACAGTCCCAGATCTCTCAGCCTGTCCTGGCAGGAGAGGTGTTCCAACCCTTGGATCGTTTTTGTGGCCCTCCTCTAGACATGCTCCAGCAGGCCCACATCCCTCCTTATGAAAGACAAAACTGTTTTTCTTTTTTGTCTAAAAGCTTGCTTTGTGAGGTCTTTCTGATGATAAGACTCTGACAACTGCAAATTATCTAGGGGGTCAAGTGGTGGGTGTCACTGTGCCACAGTACCTATGCTTATGATTGTAAAGATAAGCAGAAGTGGGACAAGCAGTCTTTTTCAGGGGTGCAGCTTGAAGGAGCTGACCACTGCAAAAGGTTATAATGCTTGTGCATGGCAACGAAGGCACTATTCCCTGCTGGCTTATCTGTTGGGACAGGTATGTCACATTTTTTTGTTTCCATCAAAAAAAAAAACAAACCAAAGGAAAAAAAAAAAAAAAAAAAAGTAAGAACAGCATTTTTCAGTGATTTTGTTAAATGTGAATCCTGAAATAACTATATTTTCTACTGATCAAAAATTAGGATGGATTTTTCCTAGCAAGTCAGAACTCTTCAAACAAACAAACAAAAAAATAGAGCTCTCACAATATCTTGAAAAAGGGGGATAAATTTGTGAGTTGTGATGAAAAACACTGTCATTCTAGTAGTAACCTTGTAATTATCTACGAGTAATATTAACAAGGTAAAGTCTAAGTCACACAAGTGGAATGATGTCACTACAGCATTCAAGCTTCACATCATTTTCCTTGGGAGGATTCTGAGCTTCTCTGTTCTTTCTCATTGTTTTTCTTGCTCTTGTTGTTGTTGTTTTTTGGTCTTTCTTTCTTTCTTTTTTTTTTTTTTTTTCCATGGAGTATAATGCAGTTACAGACAACATATGATTATATCCAGCCTGATCTGCCCCTCTGATTACTATCCCTTATTGATAGTTCAGGCTGGCAGTGATGAGGTTGCTGACAGAAGCCTGAGGATTATCAAAAATGACTTCAGGGGACTGGGCGGTTAGTTAACAGAGTAGGCATACGGGTAGTATTTTCCTCTGTTCCTTCACAGACAGGGAAGGACACTGAGAGTAGCAGGAAAACCCATCTTATAAATGCACAGTTGAGATGCTAGTGAAAACACAAGAACTTTGGATTCTTTGACAATTGAGCGGTTTACTTGACACCTGGCCTGAGGTCTGCTGATGGGTCTCACCTGTCTCCAAGGGTGAGTGATCTTGGATGGGAAACAGAATAAACCCCACACGATTCAGGAGGAAACAGCCAGAGACCTACTATTCCACCTGGATTGCCACAAGTCCATGGATCTGGATGAGATCTGTCTGAGAGTGCTGAGGGAACTGGCGGAAGTGATAGCCAAGCAGCTTTCCATTGACTATTCCAGTGTCAACTGGAGAGATCCCAGAAGATTCCCATCTACAAGAAGGGTTGTAAGGAGGATTCAGGGAACTACAGGTATGTCAGCCTGACCTTGGTGCCAGGGAAGGTTATGGAGCAGATTGTCTTGAGGGAGACCATGATGCACCTGCGGGACAACCAGGGGATCAGGCCCAGGCAGAATGGGTTCACGAAGGGAAGATCCTGCTTGACCAACATGATCTCCTTCTGTGAGCTAGTAATCCTTCTGGTGGATGAAGGAAAGGCTGTTGAAATGGTCTACCTTGACTTCAGCAAAGCCTTCGACACTGTCTCCCACAGTATTCTCCTGGAAAAGCTGGCAGCCCATGGCTTGGACAGATATGCTTTTTCCTGGGTAAAGAACTGGCTGGAGGGCTGGGCCCAGAGAGTGGTGGTGAATGGAGTTAAATCCAACTGGTGATGAATGGTGTTCCCCAGGGGTTGGTACTGGGGCCTGTCCTCTTCAATATCCTTATTGATGACCTGGATGAGGGCATTGAGTGCAGCCACAGTAAATGTGCAGATGACACCAAATTGGCTGGAAGTGTCTATCTGCCTGGGGGTAACAAGGCCCTACAGAGGGATCTGGACAGGCTGGATCACTGGGCTAAAGGCAATGGGATGAGGTTCAACAAAGCCAAGTGCTGGGTCCTGCACTTTGGCCATAACAAGCCCAGGCAACACTACAGTCTTGGTGCAGAGTGGCTGGAAGATTCTATAGAGGAAACGGACCTGAGGGTATTGCTTGATGCTTGGCTGAACATGAGCCAGCAGTGTGTCTAGGTGGCCAAGAAGGCCAATGTCATCCTGGCTTGTATCAGAAATAGTGCTGCTAGCAGGAGCAGAGAAGTAATTGTCCCTCTGTACTCAGCACTACAGAGGCCACACCTTGAGTACTGTGCTCAGTCTTAGGCCCCCCACCACAAGAAAGACATTGGGGCCCTGGAGCATGCTCAGAGAAGGGCAACAAAGCCAGTGCAGGGTCTGGAGCACAGGCCTTATGAGGAGTAGCTAAGGGAGCTGGGATTGATCAGTCTGGAGAAGAGGCTAACAGGAGACCTTACCGCTCTATATAACTTCCTGCAGAGAGGTTGTAGTGAGATGGGCGTTGGCCTCTTCTCTAATGTAACTAGTGATAAGACAAGAGGAAATGGCCTCAAGTTGTGCCAGGGGAGTTTCAGGATGGATATTAGAAAATACTATTTCTCTGAAAGAGTGGCCAGGTGCTGAAATGGGCTGCCCAGGGAGGTGGTGGAATCATCAACGCAGAAACACCAAGGAACATTAAGGAAAATTTAGATGTTCTGTTGAGGGACATGGTTTAGAGAGAACTAGTGGTGATAGGTGGATGGTTGGACTGGATGATCTTGTAGGTCTTTTCCAACCTTCATGATTCTACAATTCTATGATTAAAAAAAAAAAAAAAAAAAAAAAAAAAAAAAAAAAAACTGTAATCACCTTTATACATTATGTACATCTTAAAGTCCAGAGAAAAAGAAAAAAGAATTCAGGACAGAGAAGTCACAGCTAGAAAGCAAATGTCACATACTCATTTAGTGCAAAATTCTGCATATGTACTGTGGAAATTGTTTACATTTTCAGTGTCAAACAGATTTATCCTGTCTATTAAAGATTCTCCATCATGGGGCACAGAAGCCCAGTACATACTGGGAAAATTCAGTGCAAATAAACCGATTTTCTTAACGTCTGAAATATCTTGAATGTTTGCAGATGTACTATGAGAGAAGGTATATCTGTAATAATATTATAACACTTTTTCTGTCTTCTTAGAATTTAGTTTTATTAATAGCAATTGTTACTTCATATCTAGTTTTAGGGAAAACAATACCAGAAATCTTATGTGACTATTTTCAGATGTGACATGACTTTTGCACTTCTGTTTCTTAGTGAGATAATATTTTAGAATTAAAAGCATTTCTGTCAGTTTATTGTTTTGTTACATATCTTGACCAGCTCTGTCACTTATATAGCTTTATAACCTACTGTAACCTACTTTCTCGAAAGATAGATAGAACAAGTCCTTTGGCATAAAAGCTCAAAGTCAGGCAAATATTGAATGTACAGCAGCTGTTCTGACTGCACTAGGTTTCACTAAGTAGAGACTCATTAGACTGCATTAAAGACAAAAGAAGTTATAAGTAATCACTGGCATGGTAATAGATTCCATCAGACCTACCAGAATCAGACTTACCAAATTATGCCAAGGTCTTGAGATCTACACCTGGATATCCATGAAGAGTGGTTATGTGAAACTACAGGAGGTCTGAAAAGTCAAAGGAACTCCACGGAAGAGCTATCAGAGATCTACCAAACAAGAAGCTAACACAGAGAGATGTAATAACACGGGCAAATTATTCTTTCTTACTTTTTTTTTCTTTCCTATTTAGTTTTGATTTTGGCATTTGACTTCTTTGTTTCATGTTTCCTAGTACATACAGTATTCAAGCAACAAGAAAGAAAGGAAGAAATAAAACCCACACAGGTAGCTTCTGGCCTTTTCCCAGCATTTAAAGCTGTTGCAAATGAAAAAGCTGAACTAGTACAAGACAGAAATAAAAATAAATAGCAGAAGTCCTCCTGTAAAGTAGTGCTGTGGGGCGATGGATCACTGTATAGCTGAACTATTATTTTGGTTGCTAATGGTTGATAAATCAATTCTACAACATCACGGAAGACAGAAAAGTAGATAATTCACTTCTGACCTCACCCTTTTTACCCAAACTCTTCTCAGAGTTCTTTTTTTCTTTTCAGAAAGCTGAGTTTTAGAGGTGACATGACTTCTTTGTTCTGTGCAATACAATAGGAAAGGAGGGAGAGAGGGAAAAACGTCCAAAAATCTAGAAAAGGCCATTGTTTGAAATTTATAATGTTTTTGTTTGTTTGTTTGTTTGTTCTACATTATCATACTGTTTTCTACATGGATTGTGTTCTGGCAATATCAGGAAGTGTCAGCATTGCTCCTATTTATGAAAGATTCCTACTCTCTTTCACTTCCTGTCTTTCCTGAAGTTATGTAACTGTTTATAGCACTGAGACACACAGATAATCCTTAAAATTATTTGTATGTCATCAACTTTATATTTTCTTATATCTGTGTAAGTCAGGTCAGTTCTAGACATACTAATTTATAATCTGAGTCTGTGAAAAGAGATTTACTTCTTTTATTTAATCTGAAATCTGAACTCTCTTTCCAGTCAAATAGGAGTGTTTATGTTAGGTCTCAATACCGTTTTTTCTGTGAATACCTCAAACACATGTATACAAACTACCATTTTAATATAATATGCCAACTGCCATTCAGTGCTGGCAGGGAAGGCTCCCACCCACTTTCCCTTCTTAAAGGTATTAAGTAAGCAGGACAAATACTGATAAGAAAATCCTCACATTTAACACTTATCACCACTGATAAGATAGACAGCAGAGCAGGGGGAGGAAAAGATTATACATCTTGGAGCTTACAACTCCTAATTTTGAAGTTATCAGTGATAAAGAGTTAACAAGTTAATTATGGGTAGAGGTTCAACATAAAGGCATATTTTCTTACATTTGTAAGCAATCCATCCATTGGATGGAGACATTTTCTTAATATTTTCGAAGAGAATTAGAATTTCCAGAAAATCTTCCATCTATCTGAATAATCACATACCAAGGAAAAGAACAAATGTGAGCCTCTGTAGTTTCAAATTTTGTCCCCAGTACATCCCAGAAGTTTTATCTTCAATTTTAGCTGTTATCTATTGTTGCAGTCAGTTCTTTGTTTTTATTTAAATACATAGATCATTTCGATCACATAAATTTTTTTACAGAATCCCGTGGGACTTATTTGTGAAAGGCTATATTGTATTCATGTCATGTCATTGAAAGATCAACACTTCAAAACAAAGAGATGCTTCCAACACTAAACAACCAAATAAACCCTCAACAGTAAATGAAAGAATTTGTAGGAAAACATTTTCAGTTCAAACTTCTGCTTTTAACATAATAAATTTATGATTCTTTGAAATAAAGGAGTCTGAATGTATTGCTTCATATGCACAATATTATAAAATACGAGTCCCTTAATATTTTTGGCATTCTTGATGAGTAGAATCTTCTACTTTATCCTTTTTCCCCAATATTGGCTTATGAAGATATCTAAATTAGGTCAGGATAAGAAGCATAGAGCTTGGCAGTCTTTAAAACTCTGGTGAATTATTTCAGGGAGTACTAATTACAATGCAGTAGAAAAAGAAGGAGCTGTTCATCACTGCTGAAACACATGTCAGCATTTGTAAATAGTTTACTCTGACAGCTGTCTGTCTGCACTCCAAAGCTTTCTCTTTTCATGTACTAAAGTCTATCTGATGAGAAATCTCTTAAATTTTTCTCATATTAACTGTTAAGTACATATAGTCCTGTTTGATTTTTTTCACATAACTAGTTTAAAAGGTACTCCATATTCATATCATAGCTGTATCCATACCTAATTCATCAGCATTAATGAAAACACAAAACTAAGTATTCCTACAGACACCTAGAAATGCTTTACACCTACAGCATCATTTACTGTATAATTGGTCTTGTTCCATTTTCTATTTCCTTTCTTTCTACATTCCTATTTTTACGTCTCTCACATATCTTGCTGATTCACATTAAAAGACAGAATTCTATATTTTATGCATGATTTCGCTCCCATGAACAGAAATACTTTAATTTTTTACGTCTATCTGAAAAAGTGGTGTCAAAATTGGGTAAGGCTAGTTAAAAAGACTACTAATCACTGAAGATTTTAGTTAATGTTGATAACCTGAAAACTGTAATTCTAGAAAAGCTGCAAAGGAAAAGAAAACATGCTAATCTTTAGGAAGTATCATTCAATGATTAAGTGGTGTCTGATATTCATTAAATGGGGTAGTATCTTATAATCTTTAACTGATTAATGATTAAACAAACACTGAAGTGTTATGTTAAATTTGAGATGATTCAAGCAATTTTTAATCAGAGGTAAGCCAAATTACTAGAAGGTAAATTGAACAATGTTGGGAAAAATAAATTACTTTAGTGGTCATTATATAAGGGATTTCATTAGTCTGTTATTTTCTGGGCATTTTTTTGAATATACATCTTACTTTTCTTTCAAAATCTAATTTTAAATAATGGATCATCCTATCATCTGTATAGCATTATGAAAAGGAAACAGGAATTTAAAGTTTATTCTACCATTACTTTTGTTAGCTACTAGACAGAAATGAACAATTTCTGTCATCTTACTGAAAGTGTTTGGTCACTACAGATTCAAAAACCAACTTTGTGCATTTCTCTTATATATGTCCCAAGTTACCTGGCAAACATATGGATTTCTTTATGAGAAGGAATGTCTGCAGAGTTTTGATTGCCAAGGTTATTATGTTCTCAGTACAACATTCTCCTGGGAAATGGAAGATGTCTTTGGTTGTTTCTGCCAAACTTGAATATAGGTTTATGGCATGCAACCTAACGTAATTCATAATGCTGAAGAAAAAAATAAATACAAGAGGAAAGGGGAGTTAATGCACATGATAACAGAATGAAAAAGAAGTTCAAAGGTATACATCCCTTAAGAGGGAGAAAAGTATTAAGAATAAAATTGAGATTTCAGAAGTTTCTAATTCTGTCTTAACTCTATTTTCATGAATCCTTTGTAATCCCAACAGGAACAGAAGTTAACATATACTGAGTACTTAAAATACAGCATGGTGAATGGCATGGAAAAAACAGTCAATTGGGAACAAGCATTTTCTGTCTTTTCTTATAAAATATCCAGGAATATCAAGTTAAACCTTTTGATTTCAAGTTTAAAGCAAGAAAAAGTATAATTTCTTCAATATAAAATGAACGGTTACATTACATTTTCAGCACAGGATGTTGCAGGAGCAAAACTCATGGCAAAAAAATCCATCAGGACAATTACATTAAAAAAAAAAAAAGTACTTCTGACAGAATTCAAATTAAGAATTGGATATTATTTGAATTCTCAGTCAGAAATATGATCACCAATATTCTTGTCCATAATCTTACAAGATACTTGAAGAAATGGAAAAGAAAGGAGAAGAGAAGAGAAGAGAAGAGAAGAGAAGAGAAGAGAAGAGAAGAGAAGAGAAGAGAAGAGAAGAGAAGAGAAGAGAAGAGAAGAGAAGAGAAGAGAAGAGAAGAGAAGAGAAGAGAAGAGAAGAGAAGAGAAGAGAAGAGAGCAAGAAAAAAATCCCAACAAATAATATGACTATTTCAAGATCATCTATTCTGGAGCAAACTATGTTTGCATTGCCCAAAAGACTGAGCCTTCTGCTTGTGCGTTAAGGGTATATATCATTCAGAAAATAGTTCTGCTCTAGATGTGTAATAGTGATGTAACTTAAGTGGCTAGTGCCCTTGTAATATGCATCATGTATTTCCTTTGTTTTGATTTTATGATCAAACCATTTATTTGATGCAATTTCAGATGTTACTGAAGTTCTGCAATTGTTAAAGGAGTCACAGTTTCAGTGGGGCAAAATTTTCTGATTTTTTTTTTTTTTAATTTATAACATTTCATCAAAACAACATCAATTATGAAAATCTTCTGTGGTCATGACCCTGAAATCAAGTGGCAAGAACTGATTTTCAACTATGTTTGTTAAAGCTAGCCTTGTGTAAAGCAAATTGTCTGTTTGTACTACAAAGCACTTAGCCTTGCATTCCCCTTAGGCCCTTTGTGCTCTATCTGAGAAAATTATTTTTTGGTGAAAATGTGGGGCATGAGGCTCTGTGTGTTGTCTGAGATTTCAAAACTGCTGAGAGGGAGAAGGAGGATGGTTCAAAGGAGAAAAAAGCCAAGACTGGAGAAATTTTGTAGGTACGACCTTGTGAGATCTGTGTAAGGTCCATGAGTGCAGCATCTGTCTCTGCATCTCTTCCTCTCTCCTCAGCCTCTGGCTGCCTGTGTTCAGACAACTCTGCAGCTGACCAGCTGGGTAAGCTGGGATCACACAGCTGGGAAGGTGCTGGAAGAGGAAGTCCTTAGCTGTATCACATCAAGGTCTGCCCCTGGACCTTGGATCGAATGGTACATCTTACCAAGGCTCCTGCTGTTGGTGCTTGCCCTAGCTGTGTTGTAGGTAGGCTTGGACCTTGCCAATTCTGTTCTGACTCATCCTTGACACCTTGTTGCTATGGTCTTGTCCAGCAGTGACTACAAAGTGTTTGGATCTGACTAATCTTTTTGCATGAGTATTATAGGAACACTCACTCGTTGCTGAGGCCACTACCCCATCTGCCTTGCTGTCATACTCAGCTCCCCATTCATTTTGCATCTCAGAAAAGCCACACCTTGCTGCTCCCTGTCTGTAGATCCTTAGAGTGAAGTCACAGAAGACTGCATCTAGTGAAAACTACTTAGAGCAAACTAAAACAGAAACACAAAGCAAATTAACAATTGAGCTTTCTAAGTAATGAGTGTACTTGTGTTCAAACTTACTGCCTGGGACCCTTTCCCCACAGCAAACCTGCTCAGTCTGTGACTGTACTGATCCACAGAACAGAACCATTCAAAGGTAGATTCTCAGAAAGCAGTGGACCATATGCACCAGGATTTATCTTTAGCATGTGAGATGTAAACTTCTCCTCCACAATTGAAACAACCAAAGTAAATTATCTCTTAGAATGTTTCAAACAAAGGGCATATAAAAATTCAGTACAGGGAACTTCTGAGATGCTGTTCGTTCTCGTAATTAAACACAGTTTCAAGATCCATTAAATGTTTTTCAATCTTACAAATTTCTGGTTTTCCCTCCTGTTTTTCCTCCTTCATTGGATCTGTAGACTATTTCGGAAGTTTTGTATTAAAAATATATTACATTCATAAGTTAGTTTCTCTTAATCACTTTTCATGAAAATATCCTTTACAAAGCTGAGATTTTATACCACTGAATACCAAGCCAGTATTCACTGAAGACAGCAGTAATGTACTCTGTAAACATCTTTTTACAGATTTTGCTTTTTTCCTGAGAATGTATCTTTTCATGTAATAATAAATTCTCACACCCTTTGGCTGTGGAAATAGCTTTCATTTCCTAGATCAATGGATTTCTGTCTTGTTCATTCTGCAGTCAAGGTAGACACAACAATATAACACCTGCAGAGGTGTGAGCATCTTTCATCTGAATAGAATCATAACTACAAAGTTTGTCTTTGACTCTTTAAATGCATATGGCTCAATTTTCTGTTTGTTAAAGCTATAGACAGTGACCAAAATCACCGTTTAGCTTCCAGTTATTTCTGTTCTAGCAGCAGTAAACCTCATACAGCTTACCTCCCAATGTACTTGCAGGGAACCACAGGTGTCTGTACTGTCCACAATCTCACCACCTCGATAAGCAACCCAGGGAACAGTTTTCTGCACAGCTTGTGCTGTAACTTCAGTAAGACCAATTTGGAAAGGAGAGCATGAGCTCCCTCCACCTCTGTGCTGTGCAGGTCTGTCGAGGAAATTACAGCCTTGCTAGGTACACAAAGCAATTTAACAAATAGATTCCAGGTGGCCAGACCTGTATTTTTACACACAGCATCTGACACATACACAGGATATTATGCAAGCTCACTCACAACAAAATAATAAAATGCATTTTTTTTGTTTTACATAGGTGAGTGAAAGCCAAATCTAACTGAACTGCATGCAAATGATTTTTGCCCTTTGTTCTGTACCAGTCTTAATTCTAGACATAATTATAAGCATTTTTACGGTGTTATGGACTCACTGACATCTCATGGAAAATATTGACAAACTCTCAATGCTGGGAAAGAACCAGACCCATTATGAATTATAATGACAAACAACCTCAAATATACTCTAGTGGAAACACTGATCAAAACAATTTTGCCTATGTTTCACACTTAGGATAAAAATCATTGGTATTGATTTTCCTGTAGAAGAAGAAGGATAGACATGTGAGTATCTAATATTATTGGAAGATATTTTTTAAAGTATTTTACACATTTAAGATTTTTAAAGTAAAAATATTTGTTACAAAACTAAGCATAATATTAAAACTGTAAGGTCAGTTTCTGAAAACACTGTGAAATCAAATAAGGTTGTCTTTTGAATTCCAAGTGATGAAGACAAGTATTTGAAGTGCAATGCAACACCTCCAAACTTAGTTTATGTTTATGCTGTATGAGTGCTTTGGTCCTATTTACTTCCATTTTCCAGGACTTTTACCATCTTGTGGGTCTAAAATCCTTCAGACACCATAAATTAATCTAACTTTCCATAATAAGTGACCCAGGCAGATGCAGGACAGTGACACTACTGTTTGAAGAAAAGCATTTACTGCCACATTGCTGTGCAGACTAAGTCACTTATGCTGAAGACTGAGAGAGACATTTAAGAGGTTAGATGTGCTTAGATATTTCCCATACAGGGTGCAGAAAATCTGAACACAGTTTTGTACAGCTTGAGGAGTATGCAATCCCAAAGGATCACTGGACTGTGGACTGTCCTTTGCAAAGATGACAAGAGCAACTTTTTGTCAGGGTAGGCATTTGTTTAACTATGAAACGTGTTATGTGCAATTAAACTTTTTCACATTTTATATAGCAAAAGCAGTACAAACAAGGTAAAGAAACCATGGAGTTGGACTACAGCACTGGCTTTACAGGAAGATCTCCTCCATGAGGTGCCCATGGGCTGCAGGGGAGGATCTGCTCCTCCACAGGACTCTCCTGGGCTGCAGGGAGCTGCTGATCCAGCCTGGAACACCTCCTGCCCCCCTGCCACTATGACCTCCGTGCCTGCAGGGCTGTTTCTCATACTTTTCTTTCACCCACACCTCTCTCACACACTGTCACAGTGTTTTACTTGCCTTTTCTTAATGATGTTTCCCCAACTGAGCCCTGCAGTGGGGCCACTGGAACAGGCTGGAACCAGATGTGTGTGACACAGGGCAGTCTCCACCATGCCTCACAGAGGGACCCTGCAGGCCTCACCACCCTGCTGCCAACACCAGAGTACCAGCACCCCATGAAGATACGGAGAATCTTGATGCCTTCTGGAAAATTCCCAAAAAGAAGTGAATAAATTTTACACCACTTCCTTGCATTTTAATGTTCCCAATATTGAGATTGCTGAGATTGTTTGTTTTGGCTTTTTTTCTACTACAATTTGTGAAAAGCAAAAGCAGGTATGCCCCTATCTCCAATGAAAATAACCATAAAATTATGGCTATTAAATGTTATACATTCTGTTCTGTATTCTACAGATGTTTCCAATTATTTCTGAGGCTAAATGGTAAGGCATTTATGAACGAAAGATAGGATGCTTTGTTTTTCCTAATTTGAGCTCAAAATCCTTTGTAACAGTGACAGACAGAAATAGATGTAGGACATAACCTCAAATCATAAGAAGCATAAATCTCTTAGTCATTGAATTCAACAAATATATATGAATTTTAAATAATAAATTAATGGAAGTAAAAGACATTAAAAGTGGCTAGACAGAAGGATGCCACCTCTGGCGTAATTTACAGATATCATAAATCTGACAGCACATAATCCTTTTTTTTTTTTTTTTTTTCCTAAGAAGAGGAGTAATTAATAAATTAGGAATAACCATAGAGTGAAGGGTACATTCTGATTTATTTATTCCTGTAATACTCATAACTCTAAAAGTGAGCCATCTTTTTAAGACTTAACTCCAGTAAACAGTGTTTTGCCATTTGTGCAATTAATAAAATAAATTTTAGTAGAGAATGAGTTAAACAAACAAACAAACAAACCTGTTCTCAGGAATGAGGAAAAGGAAAAGCAGGACATAAGGAATGGACAAGCAGAAACTGATGGAGGAGAGTTTAAAAATAACAAACATGAAAAAATTCACTGTTATGTCTCTTCCTATGCCAGGTGGTACATTTCAGATGGTGGTTTTTGAGGTGAAGACACACAGGAGTTGACCTTGATAATCTAAATAAAAGTTATATAAGTTTTCCTTTCGACCTGAGTCAAATAAAAACAGTTCCTAATTGCAGACAAGGTGAGGAATTTCTCTTGACTACAGTATTTGCAGCAGGTCTATTATTTAGGAAGAGATTGTATAATTTTTTCTGTTTTCAGTGTGTCTGGAAGAATGCACAGAGGAACCATAGTCTATAACAACAGCCACGTTAGTAATAACATGGCTAATTAATAGCAATCCATGTATACTATATAAAATCTAACTTTCTTTCGAGGAGCCAGAAGCTCTGTTCAGTAATCACTTAGAGCAAAAAGGATTTTGCACTTTTAAATCTCAGTGTCTAAGTTCTAGATGATCAGCATTGTATGACTTCAACATCTGTGCACTCCAAGTGGTTCCAAATGCTTTTTTAAAAATGTTGTGGGCTTTTCTGGTGGTGGTGTTTTTGTTTTGTTTTCTTTTAAATTGAAATTATTGAGGCAGTTTAGCAGAAAGCTTATGTTGCTATTTTTAGTTCCACTTTAGATTAAAATTAACCTCCTTGTTCATTCAAGCAAACCTACATCACTAGATTGATTATAAATGGATTGGTGACAGTAGTTGCCGTTTTACTGGCAATGTTGAAGAGCTAACTAGAAAGGCACAAAGGGCAAGATTTACAAAGTGAACTTGGATACGTAGCTGTCTTGTTAGCTGCCACTGGCAATTACAGAATCAACTTATCTACTACTTACAGTCTTAAATTCCTGTTCGTGAATAACTCTGAAGAGACTTTACATGTAGTTTGAAGTTTGAAAGTGGTTTATAAAACAGCTGTTCTTATCATTTCACTTATCTACATACTCTGATTCAGTAGGCATGCTCAGAGTTTCTGGAAAAATAATGCCAAGAAACTTCTCAGCAATTTTTTAGAGACTGTATATAAGACATTCAAGATCAGATGAAATTCCTTACTTTAATTTTTAAACCAGAGTATGAATTTGTTCATTTTCCCACTCTCTCCTTCCTTCTAGGTAAAGCAGCACAGACAGCAGGTTATTTCTTCCTACCCTGTTCTGCTTTATACATACTAAAACACTTGTTACAACCAAAATATAGCAGTGACTCCATGGACAAATGAATAGGACAATCACCAGTGCTCTAATTCCTCATTAACATCCTCATCACTGCAGACACATTTAACAAGAGAGATTTTCCCTCACATTAATATACCTCAAAGACACATACAGAAGAAAGTCATGCATAAAAGCATGCTTTTCACGGCTGAAATGAAGATTAAAATTAATAGACTATGAGAAACTAAATTTTATTTTGAAGAAATGTTCACTGTGACTATCTAGTGTCCAAAGAAGGAATAATATTATGCAGACAGAAAGACTTCTCTCTCAGCAAGATGTCAAGTTACTGGAGTAATCAAACGTTGTTCATGGTGTCTCTTAGTAGCTTAGATTGACTTCCTAGTGAGTCTTCTGTATAGCTGTCTGCCTCCTGTAATAGTCATAAAGCATGTAGTTCTTGTATATGTGTCTTTATATCATCAAGGTTCTGAGAGTGCTACCAGAACTTACTGCCTCTGCTCAATGTCACCTGGTCACCTCCCTACGCTCATGGGACCAGGAGCTTTTTCAGCCCAGTCCTTGTCTGTTGATCCCTGCCCCGTCTGTATGGATGGCATGGTAGTCTTCAGCCCTGCCCCTGTCCCTGTCCCTGCCTCCTGTGAGGACCTTGGCTCTACTCTGCAGGTGCCTCATCTCCAGGATGGACCCTTAGACACCCACCTTCTTCTGCCTCAGTCTAGAGCATCATCCGGGCTCTGGCTCTGGTTCACTGCCTTGCCTCAGGCTGTCAAGGACAACATCACCTGCCCTGTGCAGGCCTTGGGTGGATGTCCCCTGAAGAGAGCACAGCCTGTGCTGGGGTCATCCTCAGCCAACTTATATAACCTGTGAGTTTAATTCAGATTTTTGAATTTCATTAACTACATGTAGATGATATTGTGGCACTGAGGAATCTCAGACTAAATTCCTGCTGGAACTGTAGCTCCAACTGGCTTCTAAGCGATATGTCCACCAAAGTTCTGTAGAGAAGGTAAAAGAAACATAAGTGAATTCAGGAATCAGGAGAAGAGCAAATGGAAGCAGGTGTTTGATCTCCAAATGAGGTTCATGATAGCTTAAAGGAACAATTCACCTATAGGGAGTATGTCAACAAGCCCTCACTTGAAGGAAAAATGAGATAGCAAACTTAGTCTTGAGCTGACAGAGAAAATCTTGGTCTCTGAAGGTGATTGTCTGCATATTTCTCAAACATATGTTTAATAGGCAGAAACTAATAGGCTACATTCAGAGTATATGGACAAGTGTCTGTTACAGTTCCTCACTTCTAGGTATCCAAGTGTGAAAACAAAAGTTTTAAAGATATCACTGATGTAACCCTGAACTGCCTTTTCCTTTTTCAATGAAAAGAACATTTTGGGACTAAAATTACGCAGTAAGTAATGTTGAGTTCCATTCTGAATGCGCAACCAGCCATCCATGGTCTGGGTTTCATGGGTTATGACCACTGTGCTAATATCAAGAACCACTTTAAGATTCCTCTTCTTTGGATAGCTGACCCTGAAGATTAACAGCCAATTCTGCAAAGATCTTGTGACTTTCATATATGACATAAAAAGAGTTATCTTAGCATAATAAATTGGCTTGACCATTTCAGTCTGCTGAGTATGTATTTCATGAAAAGTGCAGCCTCTTCAATAAAGGCAGCAGAACTAAGTGTTGAACAAGCACCTGTTTCCTCTATGAAATATTTAGTTGATTCTGAGTAACTGACTCAACAATCTCACAACCTCTGTAGCAATCTCACTCAAGTCACTGGAAATGTCAAAAACCAGCAAGTTAGAAAAATATTACCTGTGGCATAAATTTCGTACTTAGTCATGTACATGCTCAAAGACCAAGTTTCTACTACAATGCCAATAAACAGTGCCACTTCTGCTTAGTGCCATGTTTCTGCTGGCAGACATTTGCAGTGTCAGTGCAGTTTTCAAAGTCAATAAGCTGCTCAGAGATCATCAGCTTAACGTGGAACTTTGACAGCCCTCCAAAGCAATTTTACTGGAGTGGTCTAAATCAATAGCGGACACTGAATACATCTCAAGATAGAACCAACCTAAAGGACTAACAAAAATATGAAAGTGTTACCCCAAAGAAGTTAAATATGTAAATACTTTATATACTGTCTTAGGAGGAAATAAAGTCATATATTTGTAAACACAAGGCGAAATTCCTCCCTAACAGAAACTAGACATAGAACAGACCCATTATCTTCCAGCAATTCAATATCGTCTTGGCTAAAGCAGGTCCTTTTTTGATCACCTTCTGAAAAGTCTTGATTATAGTATGTACTTTGTGGCAGCAAGACACCTAGGAAATGGGCATGGCAAAGCCAAAATGCCTTTGAGGATCTGGAACAACATTATTTTCCCTAGATTTATTCTTTTCTTTAGATATGCAGTTCAGTGGATTTCTGAATTTTATCTGATGGCAAACGAGATGTCCATGTCCATTGAATTTTTTTTTAACATTTTATACTTTCAATAAAATATGCTCCAAAATGTGTTTCTGAAATGCAAGTGTTGGCTTCCATTTGTCATAAATTAAACTCAGCTTGGTAAATGGAATATTTGCTTATTCAAAATATTTTAGAAGTTTCTATCATTCTACTTGGTTTCACAGTTAAGGCATGTCTACATATATTTTATTCCAAACTACTCTCCTACTACTCAATATGAATATTTTTAATGTATATTCTGTTGTTAAAACATACTGATGACCACTGTGACACTCTATTTTGATAAAGAGAATAGAGCAGTCATTTTTCTCACGTATTTGTTTGAAACTCTCCTGTCAGTTTATAAGCAATGAACCTTATTTTCTGTCAGATCTGCAGCCTTAGGCGCTTTGCTTGTTTAAGAGAAAGGTTTTTCCTTCATAAAAGAAAATATAATTCTTTTCTGCTCTCATCTGTGTTCTGGTTTCAACATACACATGAAGAATCTGGATGGAGCAGAAACTTACAAGTTGCTAATTTTTTTTTCATTTAAACCTTGCATTTCAATAGAGCACTACTTAAAAGAAGTTCCGAAACTACTGTCCATTCAACAGATACCTCATATCAGAAATCACGATAATAAGCAGGAAAATCACGCAGAATCACAGAAACTTAGGGGTTTGAATGGACCTCTGGAGATCATCTAGCTCAAAGTGTTGCTAAAGCATATTCACTACCATAGGTTGCACTGGAAAGTGTCCACACAAGATATGAATATTTCCACAAAAGGTAACTGCACAGCTTCTCTGGGCAGCCTGTTCCAGTGCTCTGTCAATCTCAAAGTAAAGAAGCTTTTCCTCATGTTCAGGTGGAACTTCCCATTTCCAATTTGTCCCCATTGCCCGTGGCTCCATTACTGGGCACTGCTGCAGAGAACCTGGCTCCATCCACTTGACTTCCACCCATTAGATATTTTTAAGGGTTGGTTTTGGAAGGTTTTAGGAAATGTTATACACTAATAAAGTCACGGGATAGTTTTCTGAAAAGATATGGACCAGAAAGAAGCACTGTTCTCTAAGTAAGTCTTAAAAAAGTTTTAACTAACCAGACATCCTCCACAAATCCTGGATATTTAAAACTCCTCTGGGGATCTAGTTTTCTTCAACTGTAAAACAGTAACATTACATAGTAGAAAACTCTTCAGCTGCTATCTGATAACAACTTGATATTTTGTTTGTTGATTCTAGGTTTTGTATCCCATATTTAGTATATGATATGATGAAGAGAACTGTCTTTTTAAAAAATCATCTGTAATAATGAAAATAACAAATTGAGAAACACTTTGCCTCAAGAGTGTGGATGAAAATCTACTGTTATAAGGGGACAGACAATATCAAAAGATAGTGGATGAGGGACAAATTTGATGAGACGCAGTTTAGTTGTTGATTGTGTGTAAAACAGTACTCTCAGGTACTAAATTCTGACAGACAAAATATCGAAGTGTAAGTCAATTTTGATATTTAACTTGAACAAATTTAAATAGGTCAAGGTGTAAGTTCCAAAGTAGATCATTGTTATTTATCTGGAGCTGGCAGAAAATAGCGTCAATAAATCTTGTATTTCAGTTGACTTGGCATGTTGCTTTCCTTTGTATCAAAATGAAATGATTTTTTTTTTTGTCCGACTTGGCTTTAAAAGTGTGTTTCTTTTTCCTTGTTTTGTTTTGTCACCCCAAAAAAGTTTTGTTTTGTATTTGAGTGTCTCCATATGAATTTAGTCAGGCAGAAAGAACAAATCAGTGACTTTGAAGCAGCAGCAGTCTCCTGAAAATGACAGGACCTGGGGACATATAACTCTCTAAAGATACACAGTCATCTTTAAAACTGTACAAAATTCTTTAATAACTGTTCACTGCAGATATATACTTGATATGGTAACTCTAAAGAATGTTTTGTGTTTTTTTTTTAATTGAAGAATAGACTTGTTAAATAGAATGATAATGTCAGAAAATCATAAATTCCAAGCCAGAATACCTAAAATTGAATAGAAAATTATTTGGCATGTTTCCTAGTACCACATATTCATGTAGAATATTCAAGAAATTCAGAGAGGAAGGTTAATTCATAAAGTAGATTAGGAATTTAAAACAAGATCCAAAAATGGTAGGGATGTCGTGAAAATGTTGTAAATTATTTCAATACAGGACCACCACCAAAGCTTTCAAACTCAGGGATCTGTTGTGGGTGTTTCCAGAATGTTATATAGCATTCTGAGATTTTTATCTTTTCAATACATTGGAACGTTACTAGAGCATCACTAATTATCTTTGTGCTTTCACTTGCACAATGATTATACTCTTTAAAACAAAACAGCAAAAATGACAATTTTCTGTGTCAGGATAATAAAGTCTTCATGTTCAATTTTTCTTTCTTTCTTTATTTTTTTAATGGAGAAAGGTATAATCATCTTTGCTAATTTTAACAGTCTGCTGAGAGGCTTAAAATAAGTATGTACCTGGAGGATATACATTAAAGAGCAATCTCAAGCATTTTTTTTACCCTGGAAGAGGTGTTAGGTTTGTGGGTCACTGATTCAGTGAGTCTGAGAAGAAAGCAGGTGACCTGAACAGTGACTCTTAATATAGATTGAGTCTGAGGTTGAAGGGGAGCTAGTTAGCCTTTGCAACACTATTATATACACACTAATTTAAGAAAATTCTGCTTCCTGAAGTTGTCACCTGTCTCGCTCCAATTTATAGGAGGGAGAGGAGGTTCTTTCATATATGTATATCCAGCATGAGATTAAGAAACAATGGTTCAAATGTTGGTTCAACCAGTTTATTACAAATCTTAATCAGGAAGATGGGAAAGGGGAGGATGGACGATTTAGGGTGATGGGGAAGGGAAGGTGCATGATAGAAAAGATAGAAAGAGGCAAGAATTATGTAAAGCGGGGATAGTCACCACCAGGATCCAGCAGCGGTCCCGCTGCACAATGTTCTGACGGTCAGGAGCAAAAGCACAGGGGAAGAGAAGCAGCAGCATGGCCAGTCTTGGGCAGCAAGAAGGTGCAGGTACTGAGTAGGTCCAGGAAGAAGTCCAGGAGGAAGCAGCAGGCCTCCAGTAGCAGGCCCTGGAGAGTCTGTCAGCATGCAGGCCTTCCACAGTGAGGGATCTGATGGCAGACACCTTCTTGGGGCGGGGGGGTTGGGGGGGAGGAGAGCAGCAGTAGGGTGGCTGGCCTTAGGCAGCAAGCAGGTAGAGCGCAGAGCAAGTCCGGAGGGAGAGGCAGGTTGTGAGGCCTCTCATGTCAGAAACCTTCTTGTTCTTCTTCAGCATGCAGGTCTCAGGTCGTGAGGAACCTGTTGTCAGAAACCTCTTCTTCATGAGGAATCTGTTGTCAGAAACCCTCTCTCTTCTTCAGCATGAGGAATCTGTTGCCAGAATCCTAAACCCATGGTTGTTAGTCCCTTTTTTATCCTTCTTCTGCAAATATGGCATTCCTAGGTGCTTGGGTAACAGTCATGTGCAGCACGCCCTGAGATGGCTATTATCTCCCTCGAGATAAACCCATAAAAAAGACTGCTTCCTGGCTATTAAGATCTGGCTTATCTCACTCCGTCTCTCTCTCTCTCTCTGTCTCTCTCTCCCATCCTTGTCCATCTGTGTCCCTCAGACAAAAGATTTCGCAACCCCTGCCCAGGACTTGTCCATCTGTGTTCTCCAGACAAAGGATTTCTCAATCCTTGATCAGGACTTGCTTGGACTTCTTCATCTGTGTCCCTCAGCAAGCTTTGAGACAATGATGAAAAAGAATAATCTCTTACATCACCATTCAAGGCCTCTCCCATACCAGAGCATTCTCTTCCTGAAAAGCTAGTTTGTTCTCTAGCAATGGCTCAAAAATATATGTTTGTTTGTTTGTTTGTTTCCTGCCTGAAGGCTGGCTATAAAGGCCAATGAGAGGGAACAACTTCCCATTACTTCCAAGAATATTAGTAGACTGCTTATGGCTGAAGTAAGCAGTGGGACCTTCATGTTCTGGGCATGCTTTCCATAGTTCTCTGCTGTTTATGGGGACAAGAGCAGGGTTTTATTTGCAAGCATTTCCAAGACTTCTTAGGACTCTACTGAAAATGAAGTTAAAAGCATTTCTTTTTGCCCCTTTTAAGTTAAACTTCTTTCCACTTGGGACATTCCTTCTTTTGTCCATTTATTTCCTCAGGTTTCTGAAAACCTGCTGATGAAAATAGCTTTCTTCTCATTCCCTTGTGGCCTCACATGAGATGTGAGAAAGGCTGTGGATGGTCTTGGGGGACATTCCTTTCTTAATAACTGTGCCTCAGAGGCAGAAAGGTAGTAAATAAAATTCTGATGTACCTATAGCTATTTTAGGTTTCTAGAGCCTCTAAATCAAGACACATAATGATCTGGGCCATACTTTTTTAAGTAAATTGAAAATTGGCAATTACTCATTATGATCTTCTGTTTGTCAGAGAGGGAAATGGCAGAAAAATGAGTGAAGCAAAATCTGTGATATTGGCATCACCATACTAGGGATATTAATCTACCTCGTTCATAGTAAGGAAACCATGGTTGGGGTAGCATTTTGTAAGTCCTCATCTCAGGACTCTCTGAAGAACCACTGGAAGTAAGAATCATAAGTAGAGTCATCAGCTAATTATTGGTTGATAGTGTATATACTGAAAAAGGTCAAACTGCTGGTTATGAAAAACTCAAGGAATAATCTTGGATAACTAAAAAAATAAAAGACTAAAAATGGAATACTGAAATACATTGTTTTGGAACTACAGTTTTTGTCTCTGTAGAAGTGAAATGACTTTGGTTAATAGAAGCATCCCTAGGAAATCCAATTAGGAAAGCTAGTCTCATCTTCCCCAGTCACCTAATTCAAAACATTTTTTTACAATTTTTTCCATGATTTCTTTCAATATTACTCTGTAAACAGTTTTATATGAAATAAATCAATTTCAACATAAGATATGCAAACAGTTCAGTATCTCTTGCAATCCAGATGGTAATTGCTCTAAGAAAGAAGAAAGTTTCAGAAATAGAGACAGAAATTTAGCATTTGCACTGGGTCTCCAATACCCTATCACAGAATCACAGAATCACAGAATTGTAGGGGCTGGAAGGGACCTCTTGAGATCATCTAGTCCAACCCCCTGCCAAAACAGGGTCCCTAGACCAGGTTACACAGGGTTAGGGATAGGATTACCCTATCTTAGTTGGGCAGTCACTTGGTTGGAAAAGGAAATGGAGATCACCTTATTTCTGGAGTAACATAGGATCTACCTCATTAAAACTTAACAATGTTGGACCTAAACTTTTGTTGTTTCTAGAAGTGCCTGAAAAAGATGTATTATAAAATACCATTTTTAAAATTAGCTGATGACCAAAAAACAAAATCTGGAGTGAACCTGAATTGGCCTTTTTTTCTCTTTTATTTTTATTAGGACTTCCTGAACTTTTTTTACCAAAAATATAAATAATATCACCATAATCATAATTTTTGTTTCATAGGGGGAAAAATAGATACATTACTTTCCTTTAAAAGATTGACATATTTTAGATCTGGCCTTTTTTTTTTTTTTAATCAATTTTACTGAATGTTGATTTATCTTTGCCTTGTTTTATGGTAGGAAAGACTAAAGCAGTGGCCCTTACATTTGGACTAGAAAGCAGTGAAAATACTAATTACTTTTTCAGTTTCTTCAAGTGAATTTTTCTTATTTATTATAAGCTCCAACAATATAGTGACTCAATGCTTTTCTCATGTAGTTTGGTAGTTAAATTTTGAAGGTCAGAGTAACCCACGCCTAGCTCAGTCAGAGGCTGGAAAACACTAGATGAAACATTACATGTGACTCAGTGTGCTTTCTATCAGGAGTTAGTGCCAAGAGCACAACAGTAGGTATAGGTACTTACTGTGTTCCGGTTTCAGTAAGCTTCACTGTGATAATTAATTCATGAGACAAGAAAGGTATACATGATTAAGGTCATTTAATCACCAAACAAGTGAGAAGTCTCTTAGTCTCCTGTTATTTGTGTGTAGGTTGTTATTTGTAAGTCCAGGTTCAGAGGGGTCCTAGAAACCAACGGCTGTTTTAACATAACTTGTGGCTAATAAACAGATTTGAGTAAAATCTAAACAATGCATTAGAGCCCTAGCCTTTCTTTCATATTTGGTTGCTAACCGTGGATATCCTGATTCAGCATTGCTTTGCATTTTTGCACAGTTGTTTATGCTCCAGTTCAGTGTCTGAAGAAAGATACCTTCTCTAATTTGAACAATTTACTATTAAACTTTTTTTTTTTTTTTTTTTTTTTGGTGCCATATCAGCGAATGGATATCTAGGCAATTGATTTATGTTTTGATGGCCTATAATGTTTTACTTTCCGCTTTTCGTTAGGCTTGGTAGGCAACATCTGAAACAGTTTATCCATAAGACATGTAAATCATTTATTACCTGTATAGCCAGTAACTACATCTATATTTATTACTGTAAAAACTTTTGACCCAAGTGACTAATTATATGAAGTCATAAATAAATGTTTATCCAGAACAAAGTACCTCTTAGAGTGTATTTGAAAGTTGCCTAGAGTAGGCTCGGCAAAAAGAACTTTTTAAAATATTACCTCTAACCATGAACTAATATTAAAATACATTTTATTTACCATCACTTGAAAACCAGTCTCTGCTTTACTGTCATAGGTTTGTTTGATATGTCAGGAGCTGTGATAGAAGATGTTGCCTAGGTAGAAGCTTGCTGCCAAAATATACAACATCTTATTCAAGCGCATGATGATAAGACAAACTTTAAAAAAAAACATACTGATATTATGTTTAACAGGACTTCTCAGTGCACCTTGGTGAACCAGACTTATTCCAACTGTTTAAAGGAATGGGAACCTAGAAAAGGGTTCATAATAAAGGACAGTGTAAAATTTCAGAAAAGAATTCAGAAGTCCTTGCATGTACTGGGGCTGATGATATTCAGTATCTTTATCAATGACATAGACAATGGGATTGAGTGTACCCTCTGCAAGTTTGCTGATGACACCAAGCTGACTTGTGCAGTTGACACAATAGAAGAACTGGATCTCACCCAGAGAGACATGCGCAGGCTCGAAAAGTGAGCACAAGAGAACCTAATGAGGTTTAAGAAGGTAAAATGCAAGGTGTTGCACTTAAGTCAAGTCAATTCCAGATATGAGTACAGACTGGGAGAAGAGCTCATTGGGAATAAACTTGCAGAGAAGAACCTGGGGGATAAAAAGCTGGGCATGAACCAGAAGTGTCCAGAAAGCCAGCAGTATACTGAGCTTCACTGAAAGAGGGGTGGCCAGCAGGGAGAGGGAGGTTATTGTCCTCCTCTTTTCTGCCCTTGTGAGATTCCATCTGGAGTACTGCATCCTAGCCTGGGCTCTCCAGTACAGGAAGTATGTGTAGCTGTTGGAGCAGATCCAAAAGAGAGCCACAAAGATGATCAAGGGGCTGGAGCACCTCCCATATGAAGCTAGGTTGAGGGAGTTGAGCTTGTTTAGCTTGGAGAAGAGAAGGTTCTGGGGAGCTCTCATTGCGGCCTCCTAGTTCTTGAATGGAGCTTACAAACAGAAGGGAGATCAACTTTTTACACAGCCTGATAGTGTCAGGACAAGGGGGAATGGTTTTAAATTAAAAGAAGGGAAATTTAGGTTAGATGTTTTTACTCAGAAGATGGTGAGGCACTGTCATAGGTTGCCCAGAGAAGTTGTGCATGCCCCATTCCTGGAGGTGTTCAAGGCCAAGTTGGATGGGATACTAGGCAGCCTGATCTAGTGGCTGGCAACCCTGCCCATGGCAGAGGATTTGAAACTAGATGATCTTTAAGGTCCCTTCCGATATATTGTTCTCTGATCTCTCCATCCAGCAGCACGTTTTAGTATGTAGTCTAAATTTTTTCCCTCCCCAAAAATAAATAAATAAATAAATCGTTTCTCTCTACTCATTGTAGAAGTTATTATCAAGCTAGTAATGTAATTATGCTAAAAAATTTCAAGTGTGTTTGTTATGTCTGGAAAAGAGAACTTTCTTAAGTTCTACAGAAGTATTCAAAAGAGTATGGACTGAGTTCTTTATTGGCTTTTGTTTAATATAGCAGTGAGGATGTAATAAATACCTAAGGCAAGCATCAAATGTTATGGATCATCTTTGAGAATTCATGCAGATCAGGTGATACCCCAGATGCCTGAAGAAGGTGCCTTGAGGAGGATCTCCAGTGGTACACTATTAAGTGATCATTTTCAAAGCAGTCCATAGCAATTTAATGTATTTCTATGAATGGAAGCGCATACATGGAAGGAAAGAAATAGTATGGCTTCAAGCTGCATCTTCTTGTTTGTTAAAATTATAGTATTCTCATTAGCAAGGGGGGACATACATGAAATTACCTAAAAACAAGTATAGCATTATTAAAAGTAGCAGAACCAAACTACTGCAGGACTATGGATATATTTTATTTTCTAAGACTAGTAGTGTTCAGTATTTTTATTAGTAACCAGGAGAGTTTTGGCTGGGATAGAATCAATTTTCTTCCTAGTAGCTATTATAGTGCTGTGATTTAGGAAGAAAATAGTGTTGATAACACACCAGTGCTTTAGTTGTTGCTGAGTACTGCTTACACTAAGTCAAGAACTTCTCTACTTTTTCATGCTGCCCTGACAGCAAGGAGCTGGGAGGGGACACAACCAGTCCAGCTGATCCAGTCTCAGCAAAGGGATATTCCCTACTGCATGGGGTCATGCTAAACAATAAAACTGGAGGGAGCCTCTGCGTTGGTACTGGCTGGGCATCCGTTAGCAAGGGGTGCATAACTACACTCTGCATCAATTTTTCATATATTCCTTTATCATCGTTGCTATTCTTGTCGCTGTTACTATAACTATTATTATTTCATAGAATCATAGAATCATATAAAGGCCTGGGTTGAAAAGGATCACAGTGATCATCGAGTTTAAACTCCCCTGCTATGTGCAGGGTCGTCAACCACTAGACCAGACTGCCCGGAGCCACATCCAGCCTGGCCTTGAATGCCTCCAGGGATGGGGCATCCACAGCCTCCTTGGGCAACCTGTTCCAGTGTGTTACCACCTTCTGTGTGAAAAACTTCCTCATATGCAACCTAAACTTCCCCTGCCTCAGTTTAAGACCATTCCCCCTTGCCCTACCACTATCCACCCTCGTAAACAGCTGTTCCTGCTCCTGTTTATATGCTCCCTTCAAGTACTGGAAGGCCACAATGAGGTCTCCCTGGAGCCTTCTCTTCTCCAAGCTAAACAAGCCCAGTTCCCTCAACCTTTCTTCATAGGAGAGGTGCTCCAGCCCTCTGATCATCTTAGTGGCCCTCCTCTGGACCCGCTCCAAGAGCTCCATGTCCTTCCTGTACTGGGGGCCCCAGGCCTGGACACAGTACTCCAGATGGTGTCTCACAAGAGCTGAGTAGAGAGGAACTATCACTTCCCTCTCCCTGCTAGCCACTCCTTTTTTAATGCAGCCCTGAACACAGTTGGCCTTCCAGGCTGCAAGCGCACACTGCTGGCTCATGTCCAGGTTCTTGTCTACCAGGACCCTCAAGTTCTCCTTCGCAGGGTTGCACTCAAGGAGATCTTCCCCCAGTTTGTATAAATACCTGGGATTACCTTGACCCAAGTGCAGCACCCTGCACTTGATCTTGTTGAAACTCATTAGGCTCTCATGGGCCCACTTCTCCAGCCAGTCCAGGTCTCTCTGGATGGCTTCCCTTCCTTCCAATGGATCGAGTGCACCACTCAGCTTTGGTGTCATCGCAAACTTGCTGAAAGTGCACTCGATGCCATCGTCTTTCTCATTGATGAAGATGTTGAAGAGCACCAGTCCCAAGACCAACCCCTGAGGAACATCGCTTGTGACCGGCCCCCACCCTGACACAGACCCACTGATAACAACCCTTTGGCTTTGTCCAGCCAGCCAATTCCTAATCCATCGAACAGTCCATCCTTCAAATCCACACCTCTCCAATTTAGAGAGAAGGATGTGGTGAGGGATCATGTCAAAGGCCTTGCAGAAGTCCAGGTAGGTGACATCCACTGCCCTTCCCCCATCCACCGAAGCTGTCACTCCATCATAGAAGGCCACCAGATTGGTAGGCATGATCTGTTCTTGGTGAAGCCGTGCTGGCTGTCTCAAACCACCTTTTTGTCCTGTATGTGCTTTAACATAGCTTCTAGGAGGATCACTGAGTACCTCAGCTTTTTCTATGTCTGAGGAAGCCAGGTCCCCATTGCCTTTCACCAGAGAGGGAACACTTTCCTTGGCCTGTCTCCTCCTGCCTATGTACCTGTAGAACCCCTTCTTGTTATCTTTCACATCCCTTGCCAAGTTCAGCTCCATCTGTGCCTTGGCTTTCCTAATCCTATCTCTACACACACGGACAACAGCCCTGTATTCATCCCAGGATACACAACCCTGCTTCCACCTTCTGTACATTTCCCTCTTTTCTCTCAGTTTAAGCTGCAGGTCCTTGCACAGTCACAATGGTCACCTGCCTCCCCTGCTTGACTTCTTCTGCTGGGGGATGGAGAGCCATTGCACTCTCAGAAGGGTGTCCTTAAAGAGCTGCCTGCCAGCTTTGTTCTGTACCCGTGCCCTTAAGGACAGTCTCCCAGGGGATCCCACTCAGCAGTTCCTTGAGCAGCCAGAAGTTTGATCTTCTAAAGCGCAGGTTTGCTCTCCTAAGGCACATTTCCCCTTCCTTGTCTGTCCTATTAAACTGTCTTTAACCTAACCCTTGAAATTTAACCTTTTTCCATTCTCTTCCCAATTCATTTACTGGGGGGAGTGAGCAAATGGCCGTATGGCACTGAGCTGCTGCTGGGTTGAAACACAACTTGGTGGGACACAGTGATGAAAAAAATGTTAAAATAACATTGATCCAGCACAGGACTGAGTCCTTTTGGAAAACAACCTTAGAATGCAAAATTATCTCCTTGGTTTGCCATGATCATCAGTTGCAAAGTTCCAACACTAAGGGTAAAACAAAATGGATGATACTTCTAAGTAGCCAAGAAGGTGAGAGTGAAATTTCACCAAGAGGTAGGTAATGAGCACTAGTGGAAATGGAAAGGCTTCTTCTGAGTATTTTACAGCAACACTTAGGAAAAAATTTAGACTAGTTAGAAAGAATCAAAATGAGAACATCAAAATCACTTAAAAAATTATAAAATTCAGATGTGAGGATGGGCTAAAGAAATTTTGTCTCTGATTAAATTAGAGAAGACAGCAATTGAATCTTCCGCTATAGAAGGTTACTATTAATGAGAGTGATCAATTGTTTTTTATGTCCCCTGAGTGCAGTACATTAAGTATTCAGCTTAATTTCCAGCAAAGGATATCTAGGATAGATCAGAAAATACACTTCTGACGATAAGGATCATTAAAATTAGAACAGTCTGTTTAATAGGCTGCAGAAGCAGTATAATTTCAAGTCTTAAAAGAAATCATACCAGCTCCTTTCAGAGAAAGCTTGGCTGTATGTAAATTGTCCCAAAAGACGCTGATAGAGGATCTTTGTTTTTTTGTTTGTTTTGTTTGTGTGTGTGTGTGAGTGTATGCGTGTGTTTTCCCCATCTTTCAATTCTACATGTTTGGAAGGTTTGTACTGTTGCCTTTCGCAGGCAACCGTGATGTTCGTTGCTTAGGGGAGCCTGCGGCTTGGCCATATACCGAGGTGACACCAATATGATGAGCGGTAAAATGGCCCTTATTCACTACTAAAACACAGCTTATATACATTTTTACCTACAAAACCGTGCTGTCATGTCCCACTCTGATTGGTTCATACCAGACAACACCGTGCCCTATTTGGCCGTCTCCACATTCTTTTCTCATTCTTCTTCTTCTCCTGTTTTCTCTGCATCAAGGTCAGCACGATAGCACTGTCTCTCTATGCTTAGGGAGAGGCCTGTCCCATACATCCCGTGTCCCCGCAAGACGCTTACTACAACATGTACTTAGAAGATAAAATCACTTTTGTGTTTGAGGTTGTTTTTCGCATGACAGTTTTTCAGGATCATATCCACTTTATCCAGCAACGTGGGAGCTATTTGGTTTATATAAAATTCCCCCTATATTACTCATCTATTGACATTGCAGTATTAATAAAACCAGTTTCTGTTACTGGTAATCATTAAAACATAGAAAGTTGCTAAATAAAAATAGTAAAGAATAAAAATAGTAATAATAAAAAAGTTTCAGAAAGTGTGAGGGAAATTACTAGGGAAAACAATAATTGATAAAAGCTACATTTAGCTAAAAAGGATGAAATTATTAACAATTTTATAACATATGAAGCATTAAAGGGAATCTTAATATAAATATGATGTAGTAGTTAGTGAAAAGGCTTTAGAAAAATTATTAAAATTCCTGTAAAGAGTGAAGAAGAAAAGAAAACAAAAGAAGTCAGCTTTTGTAACATTACCTGAGGAAGAGTTATGATGTAGACAGAACATCAGAACATCATCTAGCTGGAAGGGAAGGAATAGAAGCTATAGGCCATATCCAAGAAAGAAACAAATAAGTTTTAGAACAGCATGCAATTCTTAATTAAATCATGAGTCATACTGAAGCTATCAGAGACACAGGAGGAAGACACAGAGCAAGAAGAAATTATATTTAAGTCTTCCATGATGAAAGGACCAAAACAGTTCAGAATCAGCAGAGAAGGAAAAAAAAAAAAAAAAAAAAAAAGGGGGTTTTAACAAAAGCAGAACAGCAGAAGACAAATGTTTTTAAATGATCCACCAAGATAGATCTGGAGAGCAGAGCTTCATGGTCACAGAAAAAGACCACGCCATATCCACCTGCAAATCTTGGAAGTAGTTTATCAATGTCTTGCTTAGAGTGAAGTGAATGGGAAGTGAGCAATAAAATTTCACTATATCAACTTAGTAACATAATAAGAAAACTCTGCTGATCTTGTTAGTACAGGAGAGATGTTATTATTTTGTCCCAGAAATATTGGTGCTGCCTCTTTTTAATTTCCTACCAGTCAAAAAAGGAAAATGATTTGATTAGCTACTTTACTAATACTTATAAAATATTTTTCATTTAGCATTGTGCAATAAATATTCAGGTTGCAGCCAGGAAGTCTAGACAATGTAATGAAAATAAAGGACAATGTTTAGGTGATATTACTTATTGAAACTTAGGGAAGTCAGTATTTTAAGAATTACAAACTGAAAATATGACAAGAAAATACCTTTTCAATTGTGAGAGAATGAGTAGAATTCTGATCTTGCTGTAGATGTCCCTGCTCAGTGCAGGGGAGTTGGACTGATGACCTTTAGGGTCCATTCCAACTCAAATGATCATATGATTCTATGATGCTATGAATATCAAAAGTCCAAGGAAGAATGTGAATGTGTCCCAAGGGTATAGAAATTATAATATCTTCCACCAAGTATTCAGACATAAGAAAATAATTTAAAATACTCAGACACTGCATAAACTGAAGTCAGTAGCAATTATCGCTTCTCTTCTTACAAAATGACTATTAAAACCTCATATGGAATACTTTATTCAATTTTAATTTTCTTACATTAAAAATGACAGAGATATTCTGCAGTTCCAGTATTGCAAATGAGTTCAATATTCTAAGATGTTATATTACAAGAACTTACTGCACTAAGTACCCAGGAAAGCCATGGAGTACAATTATGTGAGACTGAGAATTGACATACAGGTTATGTAAGTAAAAAATACTTATTTTATTTATGTAAGGAATGGAAAAAATATGTATTTGGAAAGAGAATAAATTTGAGAAAAAATCTTATGTTATGTGGAATGCATTTGAGAACAGAAGCATTTAGAGAAGAATGTGAAATACTGAGAAGACATGCATACAAGCGTGCGCACACACACGTATTTTGAGTTCAAGAAAACTCCAAACATAGGAATGTAGGTTGGTAGGTACTATTACTGCTAAGATAATCAATAAGACTGCCTTAAATGTTCAACCCTATCACACTGGCAGTTATAATTACAAGGAGATAGACAATCCTGAAAAAAAAAAAACAACTTCTGAATAAATAATTTCTTTAAAATCATAAATGGGAATTTGAAATAGCAATTTAAAAAACAGTTTTTCTTTCTTTCTTTCTTTCTTTTTACTTTACCACCTTTTTCTTTTTTTTTGTGCTCATTTTTTTCTATAATAAAAACACATGAAAAAAAGAACAAACAGGAAGTGAACTGATTTACTTAACTACATTTTGCTGAAATGCAGTCTCTGTGGTATTTCCTTCATAGACTGATAACTATTTTTATGCTTCTATGTTATCACAGACCCCACTTTCCTTTGATCATTGTTATATTAAAAAAAAAAAAAAAAAAAAATTGTAGCTAAGTTTTACCATCCATCATTCTTTTCTTATTTTGGAAAAGAAACTGTAGACAGTGCTTAAAATTTCAGTTCAGGAGAAGAAAAAGTGTTAGGACAAACTTAATAAAGAAACAAGATCCTCTGAGGCAGCTTTTGCAATCTGCAGAAGAGAAGGAAATTAAGAAAAATTATACAGCTGCTTCTGGGTGCCCTATCAAAGAAAAATGCAGTATATTTCTATGTAAGAAAGGTGCCCAGCATTCTCTAGAACATAGAACACCATCAGCTGAACAGCAAAAAATTCTAATTGCCTCTGAGTTAAAAAGGAAACATCTGAAAAAAAGCCTTACACTTTTCCAATCACCTTTATAGAAAGTCCACAGTGGCATCTGCAGTGGAGCACAGTATTTCATCTATACAAACTGAGCTCATCAGTTTAGCCTGATATCAAAAGAGCATCATTAAATTACACCACAGATATCTTGCATTTTTTTATTTTCTTTAACTACAAATACTGATGATTCTGTTTATTATACTTAAAAGACTTGTATTCTTTTTACATTCTGCCTTGTACTAGGAATAGATTGCCACATTTGTTCCCATTACAAGCTATTAACTGGAAATTTGTAATAGCGAATCAGTCCCATCATTGCTCTTTCCTATAGGTGTTCCCTATGAATCTGAAGTTTAATCTTTTCATATTCTTAATCTTACAATTTTATCATTAGTACAACTGAAATTCAATATGTAAATGAACAATTTTAACCACAGGAGAAAAAATGAAGCCAGCCAATTGTGGACTTAACGCTTCAGGGAAAGAACAAGAAAGACTGCACTTCATGCACAGGGCCTTACATGTTCAAAGTGCTGTATGAGCATTCATTAGAGGAAAATGTCTCCTTTCATCCTCCCATGCTAATTACTGATAGAAGTAGCAAAACGTTAGCAGTATTAGTGCATATGCACTGCACAATATAGTACCCTGTCATGTATTAATTAGCAAGAGAGTGAGAGAGAAAACTTTTACTGAAAATTTTCCTACAGAGCAAAAGCAGCAGGAGAGGAAAAAGTGTATCAAAGTTCTTGAAGGCAGCAAAATGTAAAACCTAGATTGAATAAGTAAATCTGAAGAAAACTGCTAGTTGTTTTCTGATTTGGGTTTACTTTTTTTTTTTTTAACTTTTTTATTATCTTTTGTCATCATAGCGAAAGAGGAAATATTTTTTAATGACAACTTTCCATTCAACTTCATTCAGCAAGCCTGTATTCAAAGAGCAAATGTCTGCTGTCTGAACTTCAAATAAATTATATTAGTAAATTCTCTTCCATTATAAACCTGTTTCTCGTCCCCACAGTGAGCTTGTAAATCACACAAATTGACCAATATGCCTTTCTCAGATGCTGTGCAAAGTGAAGACTCTAAAGCATTTATTAGAATTTCTCTTTTCCTTGAGAAAGTCCCTAACTGGAATTTTAACACAATTTTCTACTGGTTTGTTTTATTTCAGAACTCTGTGACATTTCTTTTTCATTTGAACAAATTTTCCCACTAATTTTCTTCATCAGTGAGAAATGCAAAACTTTTATCATACTTTTAAGAATAGTATCAGTTCATTTATATGAACAAAATCTTATTTTCTGTGTTGATTTTGTTTGTTTGTTTGTTTGTTTGTTTAATTAGTTAACTTTGCATTCCACTGGTAAGTTATGAAGGAGGAAAACTGTCTACTGTTGCAAAGGAGGGAAAAAAGGACTGTTTTTGTTTTGGTGGTTTCTTTTCCTGTAGGTATATAAATTTAAAGTTAAAAGTTAAATAGTTTTTATTTCCAAACTCTACCAGAAAAGCTGTAAATAAATATGCACTCTTCCCCCTCAAAGAAATAATGAATGATCAAAATAAAATAAAATAAAAATAAAAATAAATAATATTTTAATATAAATATTATAAATAATAAAAAACCTTCTAAATAATACAAAACATTTTGTTTCAAAACAAGTATATTCATTAAAGAAAAATACCAATTTTTGTACCTCAGTTGTATGTCTTTCAAAGCCACACGTAGAAGCAGCAGCTAAATTCCTAAATAAAATGGATACTTAGTCCAATAAGACATGGTTTTTCTCCTGTTTTCTTCCCTGAAGATTGAAATCTTAATGTTAGGGGATACTATTAAAATGTAACTGACATCTGACTTCTGAAATTTTTACTCACATAAGGAAAGATGGAATATCCTAGCAAAAGTCAGAACTGATTAAGAAAACAATGCAGCCATGTGGAAAATCTTATTATCACATATGATTAATACAAAAAAACAAACAAAGATAAAATAGAGTAATGATGTCATGTTTGTACACCCACAGATGCAAAGGTATGCCTAACATTACCAACTGATTCAGTGAACTAATATACTATACATACTAGTTATGCACATTTGTGCTTACTGATTTGTCAGAAGTCTTCCTTTCTGCCAATGAAATGTCTCCTTCCCTCCCCTCCCCTCTCCTCTACTCTCCTCTCCGTTTTTTGCCTTCCCTTGATTTTCCTCACTTTATTTCTTTCCAGAGTCCATTTCAAGAGGATTAACTGTTGCCAACTGATATAGCACAACTTTTCTGTAAGTACTTCATAATCTTTGTCTTATTAATGTCTATCCAAACTACACAGATATGTGGTATATTTTAGACAACTGAGGAGTTAACATGCACAGTTTGTGGGTAAAGCCCCAGTAGACATACATCAACTACATAAATGATTGATAAATATAGGTAGGTATCACTAATAAATAACATTAATCAATATCTCTGCACATTTTAAATAGCTAAATTTAGGACTCTGTATTCTGTAATAAGTCACCAGTCTATGGAGATAGCTTTGGTAGTTTTCTAGGTGGAATTTTTTTCCTACTAATTATCAGTCTTTCCCAAGGGAGCTCCAAATTCATGTCTATTGTAGAAAAATATTGGATTATATAGCAGAACAATGTCATGAATTTAAAATTTAATTTTCATCTCTCTATCACACAGTAGCATGCACCTTGTTTTCTTCACTGACTAGAAAAAAAAAATCCCAGCAGATACTTTTAGACTTGCAGGTGACAAATATTGAATTTAATTATATCAGAATGCAGAAGAAAAATCTCAATACCAAGAAAAAGACATCCCCAAAAAAACCACCTCTTTGTAGTATTTTTTTTCCATATAAGTACCTGAAATTGAATCATTTTTGAACATATTTTATTCTGACAAATTTAAAACTAATTAATTATACCCTTCTAAAATCTCAAGTTCTTAATGCTCGGTTTGCTGCTTGCAAAATGTACTGTCTTAATGCACTGAAATTTTCTACTACTGCAGCAATCATATTTTGCATATAAGTGATATTATTTATTTATGACATTTCAGTTGATATGGTAACATTTTGTACTTTGGAGCTGGAAAGACAGCAAAAAATATATATATTCAGAGGATATATTCTTTTATATCATATATCATATACTCACTTGTATCTTATTGATGTTGTTAGTATGACAAACCTCCAAAACATTTTCATGATACCCCACCTAGAATACTGTGTTCATCTCTGGAAACTGGTAACCTTGTCCAGAAGAAGGCCTTGAGGTTGATCAGAGGGCTAGAGTACTTCTGTGATGAAGAAAAGCTGAGAGATTGTTCATCCTGGAGAAGAAAAGGCTCCAAGGAGACCTTACAGAGGCCTTCCAGTACTTAGAGGGGCCTACAGGAAAGATGAGGGGGGAATCTGTTAGGGAGTATAGTAGAAGGATAAGGGGTAATGATTTTACAGTAGAAGAGGGTAGATTTATGCCAAACATAAGCAAGAAATTCTTTATACAGAGGGTGGTGAGGCACAGGAACAGGATGCCTAGAGAAGCTATGGGTGCCCCATCCCAGTGTTCAAGAGCAGTTTCTATGGGTCTTTGGCCAACTTGGTCTAGAGGAAGATGTACCTGCCTATGCCAGTCTTTTCCAACTTAAACCGATCTATAATTCTCTGATTTTCTTACCTAAAAGAGAACATTTAAATGTGTGAAACATCAATTAGGTAAAATACTGAAGATTTCTTTCTTGTTCCTGATATGTTCATACAAAACAAATGGACCTATTTTGTTTCCAATTTTCTCTCCATTCCCACTGTCAGAGGGAAGTGAGTGAATTTCTGTGTTGTGCTGAGATGCCTGCCAGGTTCAACCACAGCACTATTTAAAGAAGATTCAAGAGACACATCTAAGACCTCATGTTACCATTCATCTTACTGCCTGTTAAAAATTTTAAGGTGGCTTTACTTTCGTTGACTCCACATTGATTTTTTGAGGGCTGCAAATTTTTCTCTACAGATTAATCTCCAAAATGCTACATCTAAAAATAATATGTATATATATCTATATATATATGGGTAAGCAAAAGAAATGTTGTCTAAAATCAAAATTACCCATAAGAAGTTGTCTGACAAGATACTTTTTTTGAAAATAATATCATAAAATTCTACTCAATTTTTATCACAAAGCTATTGAGATCTAATGTACATCATCCTGGGGATCCCAGCATCTGTAATAAAGGCACTGAAAAATATGAACAGCCATGTTAATCACTTATGTATTTTCTACTACTAGAGACATTACCTATCAGTAACTTTGCTCCAGTTCTGCACTGTGCATAGTGCCAAAGTTTCTTGGGTGACTCACACAACGTTAACCCTGGTAATACAGTTCAGTTTGCATTTAAAGTAGTTTTTTTCTAGTCAGAGAAGCTAAACCGAGAAAGTGAAGGCACTGCTCATCTATCAGTAGCCTTACATCAAAAATCACAAGAGGAATGCAAGAGGGAAGGGGACCTTTCATCTAACAGCCAGTGATGCACCACTGAAACTGGCAGCCAGATTCTGTTCAACACAGGTTTTACAATCACCTTTTAAGCTGAGGTTCTGGAAGATCCAATGTCCAGAGCTTTAACTAAGAAGCCGTGGCAATGAAAACAGCCTGTGCAAGCTGGGATGAGGGGCACTCAAAAGAACAAGGAGGTGAAGATCCTCACAAGAAAACATTTCATATCTTCATATCATGTTTCTATGTCTTGTCACAACGTGTGCAGAGAACTAAGACATGTCTCAGGATCCACTCTAGCCATCCATTTCAAGTAGAAATAGCAGCTTATTTACATTTTTAGAAAATATGTGAATAAAGATGTTGAATGTCATCTAGACCATTCCCTGTCCCAAAGGCAGGATGGACTCAACAGGTGGTTTTGATGTTATCAATAAGGGTCTGCAATCAGGCCAGCATTGCAGCATCTGCTCTAATACGAAAGGCTGACATGTAAAAAGGTCTAATCACAGCAATGAAAATATCCTTCCTGTGTTTTCTCTTCCTTCAGAAGGCCAGTTCCTCAGTGCATTGTTGACACGGGTCTCCACTGCAGTTCACTGCTAGTTTAATCTTTACTAGTAATTTAAGTCTGGATAAGACACAATCAAAAGAAAAACTTATGAGCATCCAGTGGTTAGCCTGCTTTCAAGTATGGTTGTGGTTTGTGCTAAATAACCTTCTCTTGAACTCTGTTCGAAAGATAACACAAGCCAGAGACATTTCATAGCAGGCAAACAGCAGATCCTGTGGTAATATGTGTTTAGTTTCACAAATGTAAGTTGTATTGTGCCAGGACCACAGGAAAGGGTGTGGTCAAGACTTTTGATATTAGCACAGTTATAGTCTTTGGGAAAATGAGACAATTTTCCTTCAACTTTAGCATCCTTGGTGCTCTGAGATCAAGCAATTACTTTGTCTCATATCACCAATGCTTACTACTGCTGAAACAGAAGTACACACTTGTCCATCTGTAAACACATATTTCCAGCACTGCAGAATTCAGCAATCATGGATTTTGGGTATTCAGACCAGATCCAAAGTAAGCCTATATCTGGTCCTGAAATTTTTAATGTTCTACCCCAACAACTTCTCTATGCTACGTAGTAAGCATTCACAGATTTACATTGTCTTTGTGGCTTTTTTTTTTTTTTTTAAGTGATGTTGCATTCATATCCTAAATCCTCTAGTGCACTGTGAAATATGTACTATTAGTCCCATTTCCACATTCACAGGATTTCACAACCAAGGTAAGGCACCTTGACTTCATGAGTTACATATTAAAAAGGCACATTATAGTCATGGTAAAGTGAATAAAACCGTACTCCCAAGGTTGCCTGTAACAAGAAGACACAAGTATAGCAAGGCACTTATTTCTTTTTCATGAGAATATTATGAATTACAATAAAGAGATTGTGATTATATTCAGCTGTGCAATAACAAAATTTTGAAACTATTACTAACCATTGATATTCTGTTCCAACCCACTCTATCTCGTGGTTGAAAAATTCCTCTAAATCTGCCCAGGGCCCTCCATGTGTTTCATAATATTGACTTCTTCCAACTCAATAATTGTGAGTCATCTTCCCATCAGTATACATATATAACATTCCAATAACATCTACAGCAACCGTTTACACTGAGAATTAATATTAGAAGGGTGACATATTTTTAGTCAAGTTTTACTATAATTTTGCTGCTGGAAACCTCAGAGAATGGCATCACTGTAAAATGATAAAGCTCCTCGTGGAAGATCATCTGCTACTATGTGGAACAGCACTTAGAGGACTGCTGTGTTAAGTGGCCACTAAGAGCATAATTAACAATTTCACTCAGTACTACTGTTATAATCTGAGAGCCAAATTAGACTTGAATTCCAAGATATTACTTCCAAAACCGTATACCAAAGTGAAATGTTCCTTAGCCATCTTCTAATGAGCTGCCAACTGCTAGTTGCTTCTAGAAAGTGGAAATCAACATCCAGGAATGCTTAATGGAGAACTGAAAAAAAAAACAACAAACAAACAAACAAAAACAAAACAAACAAAAAACTCCATGAGAAATGAGAAAAAAACAAACAAACAAACAAACAAGGATCACCATAGCCTGAGATTTGTGATTATATTTTCTCTACATACCTAAGCTTACCTTTACTTCTTACTGCATCAGTTTACTTGTGAATATTCTAAAGCACTGCCAAATAATTAGCATGAATCTAACAATTCACTATTTTTTAGTGACTTCAAGACATTTGTCCTCACACAAAATCCTGTGAGATCAGATCATCGTTTCAGTTTCTCTTGGTCCACATCTGACAATGTTACATCATTTTATACTGACATCGTCTGCATTAGATTTTGCAAACTGTAACTGCAAAGTCTGGGTGTGTATTAGCACTGATGTTGAATAGGCAAATACATGTTACATATAATAAACTGCTGTCTGTCTATATATTTTGTCTTAGTAGCTAGGCAGATCAGAAACTCAGGCATCTGCTCTATCAGATCAGCTTTAGAATTTGCTACAGTCGCTAGAGGATTTGGCGTCTTCTAAAATAATCAAGGATTCATGAGATTCATAAATACCATATTATGGTTTAACAAATGATTTTTTTCTCCACCAATGACCCTAGCCTGTCTGGGAACTGAAGAACACTGTTGGATAAAAAATAGATACTGTAATGGACTGCCTGAAGGGAGTTTCACCAGAGATAGAAATGAGGGAAGAACTTTTCCATACATTGTCATAAAGTTGTAAATTATATCTTTGCTTAAATATCATGATCGTGATTGTTTGTTTTGAATATTGTTTGTGTCTCAATGAATACTAAAAGTTGTCATTCTCAGTAACTTTGTTAATTGCACAGAATTTCATGCTGTGAGGAATATCTAAGGAAAAAAAAGAGCTTAAATTAATAAAAAAATCTGCATGGTTTATGGAAGTTACAGTAGTTTATATCAGCTGAGAATCTACCACAAAAATGAGGGTGACTAATAGTTGTGAAGTACACTTCCTTTTGTAAATTGTGGAAGACACAAACGTGATACTTTTAGAAGCAATACTGTAAGAGACAACTTATGCATACCTGACACGAATGGTGTAAGACATTGAACTCTGAAGTGCTGCTTTTCCTTGCTTCCATATCAGTGCATTGTCTTATATTTTACTCATATAATATATGTTATTATATTGTATTATCTGTTTTTTCTTTTCCTTTATTTACGTAAGGTGATTTCTCCTTTACATGGCTTGTTTGTTCACCTTGATATTTTTAGGTTCTGAACATTTATTCTGGGAATATGTTTTGTTTGTCAGGATGAGTCATGCTCATCCCCTTTCATATAAGTACATAAGCAGAACAGAAATGTCCTTTATGTCTTAAGAGCAGGAAGACATTCTCTTGGTTGCATGCAATTTCTTTCACTTAATAGAGCTCTTATCTGAGGTGAACAAATAATAGGAGCCACTTTTTGACAATTGCACAGGTGGGTTTTCTATTGTTTTTGATATAGTATCAGTAGATCTATTATAATTTACACCTGCACTGCCTTCTTGAATCATCCTTCTCTGTACAGTAGGCAGAAGAAAGTATATGAGTTAATTTCTTGAAGAAGTGACAATGAGACAATCTGTATTGCAGAGGGACACCTCCAAAAGTATACCCAAAATACAGCTCCCTTAGAAACTGTACATTTAATCTTAGAGATATCTATGCTTCTTCATTCGCAAGTTTCCCAATAAAAAACATTAAGTGGTGCCTGAAAAGAAACAGGAATAATATCTTAAGCAGACATGATATTCTTAAGTGAATCATTTGCACTAATTTTCAGGTCAAAAAAGAATGTACGTTGAGAAAGACTCTCAGCTTCTCAAGCAATAGTTAGCTTATTCATAACCACTGCCTTCATAAATACAGAAAATAAACAAAGTTAATAGTAGAAAATATCATGGACATCTCTCCTGAGTCTGTGGGTCTGCACATTTACCTCACACCTGACTTTAGCTCCAGACAAATAGTGAAGGCAAAAAGGACCATGGAAACTAAAACTAAAAGCAAGCGTTGTGTTTAGAAAAGCATGTATCTGTCTCACTGATGAGACATTCTATCAACAATAACTGCCAACTAGAAAGAATATATTGCCCCAAATCTTTTCCAAATCAAATACATTCTTATAATTTGTTTTAGATTTAGGGTTTTTTGTTTGTTTGTTTGATTTTGTTTTTGTTTTTTCCTTCTGCAAGCTTGGACATATTGAAAAAGTGATTCAATTTTGTTTTCTAGTCAAATTGCTTTCTATAGTTTTCATGCTTTAGTTAAAATTTTGCTGAAAATTCTAGAAGTGATTTTTTACCTAAAGAAAAGTAAATATGGCCGTTTATCTTTTTTATATTATTGAAATTTTTCATAGTAGATTTTTTTTTTCTTTGAGGTATATATTAAACAAAATTTGGCAGTATAATACCTTTTCTAAGGGGACATTGAAGAATTATAGTCTTAGTGGGCACAAGACTATAACCTCAAGCTCATGTAGTTACAATTAAGTATATTTAATCATAGATCTAGTAGATCTGTTTTAGCTCTTTCATAAAACATCTAGATAATTATCCAAATAAAATCAACAAGAACACCTCCACACAAAAATCGGAATAAAGATGCTAACTTCTATGAATCATGTAAGTAATATGGACCTCTTATGGCAGCTCTACCAGCTGCTATATATTGTGAAAAAAACATAAATCTTTTCTGGGTCTTTACTTACTTTTTAAAGTAGGGTACAGAGAATGTCAGAAAGAAAGAAAATGCTTTTCACCAGAGAGTGGTTGGGCACTGAAAAAGACTCCCCAGGGAAATGGTCACTGTCCCAAGCTGCTGGAGTTCAAGAAACATCTGGATAATGCTCTCAGACATACAGTATGACTCTTCTTTGGTCATGTGGTCCTGTGGTTCTGTGTAAAGCTGAGAGTTGGACTCAATGATCCTTATAGGTCCCTTTCAATTCAGGATATTCTATGATTCTATGAATGAAAATGACCCAAGCACTGAGATCCTAAAGCTCAAACAGCAAAGGCATGGCTTGGGTCCTCATGCCTGTGCAGTGTAACGTAATTGTCAACATGCAGTTTAGATCTTGATTCTTTGTTTCAGATATGGGAACTGCCCACAGTGAAGATCCTGTAATGGTTCTGAGTCCATGAGTAATAAAAGTAAAATGAAATTCAGGAGTCTGAAAAACAGTTGAGGTAAGCGTGTCCCCCAGAGAAGATTACTCTTTCTGTTTCTACTGTTGAGGGCAGAACATTATTTTTTATTTTATCAAAACGAGGGTATTAATCCTGCAGCAGAATATTTTGGAGTTTTTAGTCCTTTGGAGCAGAGTGGTTTTTCTTGTGGAACAACTTTGCTACATACTCTGTGCAATATACAGATTAAAATACATGAGGCAAGTACATATTCAAGGACATAAGATATGCATGATGGAATAAAGGACAGAAGTCACAGTAGCAGTAGTAAAGGTGATCCTCTTAAAATCTCTCAGATCTGGGAGATGTGAGGAGGGAAGCTTCTTTTAAAACAAAAGGTCATTTCATTAAAGCAGTCTACAGCTGTTCTCCTAGGCAAACTCCTCTGACCTCTACATTTCTTCCATACTCTCCCATTAGCATCTTTAGAACTTGAAATCAGGTAAAAGAAAATGCTTATTCTGGAATGCTGAATGATTGGGTTTCCATTCTTTTTCTTAAAACAAAACAAAACAACAACAGCAACAAAAAGTCAATGCTGGAGTATGTCTCAGGGCAGTATGGAACATATTATGGGATGTAAGGAAATTTTAGGATTGTACAAGTCTTATTATGAAGTTGTATAGAGGAAGAAACAGAAATGGTGAGAAGGATGGATCCAGGTGATCTGGGGAGGAACAAGTGTATGAAAATAGAGAAGTAAGGTGTTAGAAGGACCAGTCATGTATAACCAGTTTCTAATTGCTCACTGGCTATATCCTGCTCCTGATCAGTACAGTCCATCCTTACTGCTAAGTTCCACTTACTAATTCTTTTCCTAGTGTAGATGTGGTACGTAGGGACCTGGATTAGTGGGCATGGTGATAGGTTGATGGTTGAACTAGATTATTTTAGAGGTCTTTTTCAACCTTTATGATTCTATGATTCTTTTTTTATGTGTATTTGTGTATGGGAGTCTGGGTGCCCACAGCTGGGCTGGTACAACAGGCCAGAAAACAGCTGGAGGGATCTGAGTGTGTCACACCACATGCCAGCCTCGAATCCCTGGGATCCATGTGTCTGTGATACCAGCAGCCAGAGTGAGTGTAGGTACACAGGTAAGTGAAAAGTAATCTGAATGAGGTGGCAGCCTTGAAGGCTAGTTTGTACAGGCGTCAGCAACTGGGAAGACTGGGCTCCAGAAATAGCTACTGAGCAGAGCAAGTGTTTGAAGCAGCTGCTAGACAATCCATGTGGCTTGTGTATATTCTCACTAACAAACCTCTACCCTTATCAGACAAGAATCTCAGGAACAGGGTGAGTCCATTAGAACTGTTCATATTTGTATGAGTGCTGTGGTTGTGCTGTAGCAGACAATTTATACATGATACGTGTACTCTGTGCATGTGTGCCTGCAGGGGACAAGCTCAGTCTCACTGATGGTTGGACCTGAAGGCATGGAGCTGCTGCGTGTCCCCACTGAGATTTTGCAGTTCTTATCAGATATGCCTACTGCTCCACTGGGAACTCTTCCCACAGACCCATCCAGTGTGATCCCTATCATTTCTAGAGCCATGGATTACCAGGAAAAAGTTCTCCATCCTATGGGAATGGACTACATTTATAAATGCTTTGCTGAGGGGCCTAGACAGTAGCCTGTGGAGGTTTTTTCCGTACCAATATCCAGGCACCTTCATTCATCTGCTCCCACATGCCCTTTCCCTCCTTCAGCAATTTGTGTACCACTTGAAAAGTGTATCAGTAATTATTTCTTCCCCAAGACATTCACAAGTGTGTTAAGCAGATTAAAGCCAAAACTTGATCCCTGTGAATTAAAATCCATAGCCACTTAATGAGGAATTCTGCTTGTAATTACGCTGAGGCATTATTTTAATAGACTTTACGTACAATGCGCATTTTATTCTTTTAGGTTATTTACCAGGATACTGTACCATATCAAGTCAGTGACAGAAAGCAAAGAGTATTACAGTACTTTAATAAGCCAAGAGAAGATCTGTTTTGCAGAAACCTGTGCTGATTTTCATTAATTAAATTTTTATCTTTTTTTAAATATTAATGTTTTTCCCAGGCTGATTTTAAGATGACAGGCTCACAAATAAATTGTTTATTCTATTAATTGTTGTTTTTTTTAATATTGATATTACATTCATCTTTCTTCCAGATGTTTCCTGAATGTCCTCCATGCTTCAGTACAACCTTGAGAGCGTAGAGAAATCCTCTGACATTTTTGTATGTCTTTGATACAGATTACATAAACATGCTGATGGTACATCCAAGCAAGAGGAGAAAGCTTAACATCCTTCAAAGTAACTTCTGTAATGGAAATTTTGTTATCATCAACTATGATGAGACTGTATTATCTGGCTGTTTTGCAAAAGAGAACAGAAATGCTGTAACAGCAAAAGTTTTAAATTTGTTAAATGACTATTATTGTGAATTCATTATAATTTATTTTATTCTGTGTTCAAACACACACAAAAAAAGCCACAACCCAAACATACCATCAGCCAAGTATTTTCCTCATTGATTTGCTGCCCTGGAAGCTTAGAGTCCATGATGTTGAAAAGTGTGCTGAAATATTTTCACCATGATGGGCACGGATGGCAAGGTTCCCAGAAGGCCTCCTCAAAGTCTACTGTCACCGTAGCCCACTGCCAACACTTAGCAGAGAAAGGCACTGAAACATAAATTTCACCAAGTAGCTGAATGGCTGTAATTGCATGCAGCTCAGTTTATTATTTCTCTACTTTTACATTGTGGTTGTTCAAATGTACACTGGAACAAAATCAGAAAAGGACCTAATCGACTAAACAAAATCCACACAATAGACACTTTAACTTCTCCAGCCATCTTAAGGCTAAGTAAAAATTACACCTATCCACAGTGTAGAAAGATATCTTGACTGTATTGATTCCAATTTCCAGACTGTACATTGGTGAAGTAATATTTTTATTAATCTAAGATGCCAGCTTGTAATTCTGTTCATCAGAAGAAGCACACATAGTAATCCCAAGTGATTAAACTCCATATTTGAAGTGATAAAAAAGGGATAGGGAGAAAGGGGAAAAAACAGAATGGGACAGCCTGGAATTTATGTGTATTTTATATTTAGGAGCATTTTGTTTTGTTTTGTTTGCTATCATTTGTTAAATGATCTTGAAATAAGCTTACAGAAAACTGCAAGTACAAATGGAAAAACAAACAAACAAACAAACAAAAAAACATTCTAACATTAGTGAACTATTATAAAGAGTTTGTGGCTATGCTTTGGATTTCTGAAGCAGGTTTAATTCTGTAAGAGTGACAATTTCTACTTCAAAAATTTTGGATGCTCAGACAGTTCTGTTTTTCTGGTTCAAAGAGCTCTGAGCACTGAAGGTGACTATTGATACCAGAGAGGATTCAGCAGTATCTCAATTGTCATCTGGCCACTATGCTGAAGGAGCAATCATGAATTATATGCACATTTTGCCCATTTTTGTTGTTACATTTTCTTTCCTTTCCCTTAGGAGAGCACAACTAATGTCAGTTGTTTTATGATGTAGAAGCTCTTCTAGGACATGATGTTCTAGTTATTTACCTTGACTACACGTATTAAGTGACCCGCACATTAGTTTTAATCTTCAACATCATAATTGATATGTGTTCTACTAAGGACAGCTTGTTGTGGTGAGAAATCTGAGGATGAGACATTTTGCAAAAAAAAATCTAGGTAGAGTTTCCCCAGGGACTCCTTAATACGGTGAAAAATGTTACCTTTTGAATAATAATTTGTTTTTCATTGAATTAGCAGAATACATTTTTTCCCTTTTCACACTTGAAATGACTTTTTTTTTTTTTTTCTTCCCCTGGATACATTTTACATCAGAATCTAATTTCACAGGGAAGTTTTCTGTTTAATGCATAAGCGCAAATGAATGTAGTTTCCTGGAATTCTTTGAATCTTAAATTTTGAAGATTGTTTAAAATTTTGTCAAATATTTATTTGGATATTTTGCTCACTGAATGAATAAAATTATTAGCAATATTTTTTTACTTTTTATATAAGTATAAACCTCAAATACTGAAAAATAATCAGCAAGAATAATATTTTAAACATGATTATATTTTTTTATTTATTTTTCAAGGCAAGTAGGATATTTATTCAACATTCACACCTTTGAAGAGAGAATTTATCTTAATATTTCTGATGTAAATCTAACAGAACGGAAAACTGCTGTAGCAGGAATTATACTTGACTGCATCAGGAAAGATACTTTAGTTGTGGAACCCAGAAGCAAAGATGGGATTTAACCACAAGTATGAGAGTTACATATATATTGAAAACTTCTTGTCTTCAAAGAAGGATCCATAAGAACAATAGTGTTCCATCACGTCAAAAGTATTGATCTAGTGTTAGGAACAGAAAATATATATATTTTATGTATATATATATATATAACATATATATATATTTTCTGTTCCTAACATATATATATATATATAATATATATATATAATTTCTGCATTTAAAGTCTAGTACATGTTAAAAAGGATGAGTGCATGTGGCAGAGGGGAGGGAAGAATAGGGTAGTGGGAGAGAGGAAGATGAGCTAAAAGGCAACTGCCTGTATATAAATGTATGGCCCATTTAACAGAGGATTTTATGATCTGCAATTACCTGTACATCTCATGAGAGAGATTTTCCTTTCATTCTAGCCATCAGACTCAAACAACAAATGCATGTGTCACCCATTTAGTCTTATCGCTACCACTGATCCAGGCAGAAAGATGGTATCTTGAATTGTCAAAAACCGCTAAAGTCTGTAGTACTCTTATTATATTTTGTCTAAACTTGTACAAACAGTTATGTAGTACATGTTACTTTATGTTATTTAAGTATTGATGAAATTTACATAGTGCCATAGCACAAAGTGGACTGGACATTTAAGCGTATAAAAAAATTACTGCTGGCAGTGTCAGTTTTTCGATATAACCCAACCCTCCTGGAGTCAGAGGTTTGTGAAGTCTCTAATTTTCACTTACTGGGGCTTGAAAACAGCATGTCTCAGACAGTATATTTTACTAGAGCACAGAGTGTGACTACTTTGTTCTGCAGCTACTTAGCTTTCATTAAAAATAAAGCAAACAAACAAAAATTGTTAATACATAAAAAAAGACAACTTAATTAGAACCAGTAAGGCTAACATTAGGGAATTAACTGCAGATGGGTTAATGGAAGGAAGTTTTCCATGTTATTTAACTAAGAATGCAGGCAGTTGTAAAAAAATATACAGACAAATTGGAACAAATAACAATTATAGTCCCACGTGAATGGTCCTAATCACCTTTGTGAGTGGATATCTCAGAAGCTCAGAATATAAATCACTCAATGATACACTCTGTTTAGCATTTGGTGTGGTCACGATAGCAATTCACAGCTGATATCGTGAATGTCTAGATTATCTACAGAATAACTGAATTGTATACTGACACTGCCATAGAAGTATAGTGATGTAGGTAGCTGTAAAAGTTAATAGAAGTGTGATAAATATCAATGCAGTTATCTTGTCCTGAGAATAAAACTGTTACATGATACATTATTATTTGCTAAACAATCAGACTCCGTAGTCTACCTCTGGCTCTGTATCACTGGAAAAGGGAATGCAAACCTCTCAGTGGGGTGCTTATAGTAAACGTTCAGTCCTTCAAGCAACCTCTCTGTTTATAGCAGAATTAATGGTGATAAGGTCTTACTTCCATTTCCTGGAGAAGGTTAGTAATTTAAGTAAATGTCATTTGAGAAACATCCTGTATTTTCAAAGCCCAGGGAGTTTCAGCTTGGAATAGGTACTGCCAAATACATCTCATAGTGATAAAGGTCTTTCATGTCCAAATTGATGATACACTTGATTGAGAGAGCTTGGAGCTAACTTAGTGGGCATGGTGGATTTGGTTTCCATCCTTTCTTTACTTCCTTTCCTCCCTCTCTTCTCTCTCTTCCTCTTCCTCTTTCTTATTTGATCTCTGGATCTGAATTTTTTATTTTCTTTTCTTCTTTTCCTTTTTTTCCCTGTCATCTTTGTTCCCTACATAAATACAAAACAAAATTAAAGAAAACCTCAATCAGTGTATTTTCTTTCTGTAGTATCTCAAGGATTCACAGGTGACATTAGAAAACCACTACCACCTTCCATTTTGCAAGACTTCTTTCTGTAAGAACTGGTATCAGTGCTGCTGTTTAACTGATGGCATAGGCAGGCATAGTTCCTCCCTCACCTCTACATTCCTCATGAGTAAGTACAGTCTTCACAGACTTTGAAATGTTCAGGTAACTAGGGTCTCATCAGCTAAAGGCTTTGTCCCATAGTACTTAAAGATGTTTTGTTTAGGCTATGTATACACAGGAGTTACACAATCAAGCTCACTTTAATGGATAATTAACAATGAGAAACAGTTCTGCATCAGTCTCCAGAAGGTTGTATTTAGCAACAGGTAAGGATCAGACATCAGGAAGCTCTTTACTTTGTGGATGGCTGACTCAAAGGTCTGTTCCAACCTAAACATTCTGTAATTCTGTGAACATGTAGCTGCAGTGACCGAAAAAGGAGTTTCCTTGCATCTTGACTTCACACAAAAACATCTTCCCTCTCTGGCAGTATATTCAATATTCTGGATGAATTCAGCAGAAGTCCATCATTTTGAAATGTGTTGGTGAAAAGCAGTCATCTTAGACTTTCAAGTGATGAAGGCTGTTACTAGAAGAAGTGGGACAAGTGCTGGTATCCCAACTGATAGAACAGATATATTATTCAGAGAGATTATTGCTTTCTTTCAGATGTGTCATAATAGACAAAGGTAGTAATGAACAGCTTTATAAGATTGGCATATTAATATACAAATATTAACCTGCAGTTTCTTATGATTTCAATTAACAGGATCCTATCAAAGCCGGAGGGAACAAGACATGGACCTGTGCCATAAGGACTTTGCTGAAGAAAGCAAGTGTTGTTTGACTTGCAGAGCTAGTAGATTTGCCTATTTTCTTCAGCAAGATTTCACACAGGTATGAACATCCCTAGAGATAAAGCACTCTCTGCTGAGTTTGCAAGGAGTATTAATTTCCTATCAGGTACAGCAATGGTTTTAAGAAGTGCACAAATGACAGCTGTGCACCAGCAATTTTCAGGAAGATGTAAAAAGGGTCTTCTTAGAAGAGTTTTCATGCCGTTGCTAATGCAGTTGAGTCTTTACTAGAAAATCGGAGTTGAAATGATCTATGCCCCATACACAGTTTCACAAACTCTCTCTCTTCAAGCATACTCACAAGATATTGAAAGCAATTTGACTAGATAGGCATGCAGTGCTTTTAGTAGATTCCAGACAAATGAGATCACTTTCAACTACAAATTTTAGTTATATATTGTGCCGTAAAAATGCAGTTAAATCATTATTAAATAGAATATGAGATTATGTGATTAATAAATTCCATTAGAGTAAGATTTGATTCAGGGAGGGAAAAAAATCTACCATATTCTGCTGTCTCATACTGCACTGAAAAATACAGTCACTTTTGTAATGTTTTTGGTCTGATGAAAGTGAATACCATGGGCTTAACAACGTTTCAGATGCAGCCATCAATAAGAACAATGTTGAGGACCATAATCAATAAGTTTACAAGACTTCAGTCATAAGCCACCAGGCAATCCATTTTGATTTAATCAGCTTTTCTATTTTTCAGGTAAAAAAGAGCATTTTTGGATCATATCCAAGCAGTGAAGACATAGTCATACAGTGTTTCAATACCATTTGTACAGTGTTTACAGTTTTTAATTCAAGACAGTATTTTAGCAAAGGTTAACATTATGTTTCCCTCATCTAGTTTATCCCATTCCTTCCCCTTTTCTGTTATGGCAATGAGAACTATTCTCTTCCTACTTAAAACTGGTTTATGAAATCCCCATCTCTGTGGATACTCTGTAGAAAGTTAAATGTTTAAAATATGCCTATGTGATAAAAGCACGTTTTGCTGAAATTACTCTGCCACAGCAAAGATACATTTCACAAGACACATTTCAACACTCTGAAAAGATGAAACATTGGAATTCTTATTTATTTTATTTTTCCACTATGCTGCTCTTAAGTATTTTTACCATGGTCTAGTGTTTGAGATGCTGAGTGTTCAAACCGACTAACTAAAGAGTATGGGAAGCTGCGGGTGGGCAATCACTGAGAATAAGATTTAGCTTTTTACAGACATGTCACAGAGATGCTTGTTTGTGTTTCCAGCAATGTATAAAAATATTTTTTTGCAAGTGAAGCTGAAATGCATTTCATGTATTTTGCTTACCTTTAAAGATAATAGATAATAGAATCTGTGCATCTGAAATACCAAAAATGTTTGTTATGCCAAAGCAATACTTTCATTAACAGCTGAAGAATTCTTCCCCTTTTTGTCATGGTCTTCCTCCTGGAACAAAAAGAGACACAAAATGGTGAATCCATGTGTATAGTCTTCCTCTTGTTTGTGTGCATTTCTACCACGCCTTTGGAAAAAATATTTAGAAATAGAACTTTTCTCTGGAACTACCATATTTACATACTTTCCAAAAGAAGTTGCATCTATGTATGAGGAGCACAAGCTGAGTGTATTTTTCTATCAGTCATAGATCTACATCAACTTCTACTAACTTCCACTTCCTAAAAGAATTTCATAGAATGGAGGAAGAATCTCTATTTTGATGACACATTGTCCACTCATCAGTTACGTACATAGTAGCAACTAATTAAATTACTAGCAAGACATCAAGAAGATACAGTGGGAACTACTTTTCCAAATCTATAGTTACATAATTAAGCGTCTGTACTCCAACTTCTGCCATTTTCTAAATGAGGAGCAGTTGCAGGCTGTATGGTGTTGCCGTTCTTTGTGAAATAAGAATTAAATGAAAACTTTTTTTTTTACTTGACTGCAATATTATAGAAGAATGACAGTTAAAAACTCTTCAAACATTCCTTTCTATGAGAAAATTGCTCTAGTTACAATAGGAATATTGTTGACTTTGAAGAAATGATGATTTCATTCCCTCAATAAGGGATTGGAGGTAAATGTGACAGAGAACAATGGTATGAAGTAGTTTCCTTCAGATGTCTTCAGGCTGATCATAAAATCATAGAATAATAGAATCATAGAAACACCAAACCACAGAATCATAGAATCACAGAATCATAGAAAAGCTTGGGTTGCAAGGGATCCCACGGATCACCAAGTTCCAGCCACCCTTCCACAGGCAGTGTTGCCAACTGCTAGATCAAGTACTAGGTCAGACTGTCCAGAGCCCCATCCAACCTGAACTTAAGCACCCCCAGAGATGGGGCATTCACAGCCTCTCTGGGCAGCCTGTTCCAGCGCCTCACCACTGTCTCAGTGAAAAACTTCCCCCTGGCATCCAATCTAAATTTCCCCTCCTTTAGTTTAAAACCATTCCTCCTTGTTGTATCACTATTTACCCATGTAAAAAGTTTACTTCCCTCACATTTATAAACTCCCTTTAAATATGATTACATACTCTTCCATTTCATAGTTGTTTGACCAGTTCAAAATTTCAAAATTTCAAAGTCAAAACTGAAACTATTTATCACACTCTACCAGCATCGGAACTAAGGCCTTTAATGATCTTTTTTTTTTTTTTTTTTTTTGTATTTACCTGTGCTCTGATGCTCAACAAAGGTTATATATTTTCACTGATTCTGGATTCCAATTGTTCTTCTTTCTTTGTTCTAAGAAACACACTATAGAAGGTTGCCTCTTATCTTTGTAAAACTCATTGCCTCATTTAATAGTTTTAATATGTTTTTACTTCTTTTAATTTTTAGATTTTCCCTCCACAATTAATCATAGAATCATAGAATCACTCAGGTTGGAAAAGACCTTAAAAATCACTGAGTCCTAGGGACTAATGAAAGATTCTTGTTTCCTTTTCCTTCACTTAATTGGAGTTCTAGATGGTGTACAAAAGGACTTCCTTTTTTGTCTCTAGTTTCTTTCTTCTAATGCTTTTTTTCCCCCCCATGAAATAATGGCCTCTCTACTATTGTTTTTATTTATTTATTTATTTATTTTTGACTTAGTAATGTTTACAATGATCATCTTAGTATTCTGCTTCATGTTCCAGTTTCACACTGCAGATATTCTAAGGAAAAGGCTGTAAAGAGAGGGATGAGAATTGAAATGCTTTCTTCTTGCTAAGGCTTGTTTTAACCACGTGAGAATGAGACAACAGCTAACATTTTAATATGATGATCTAGAGCCCATGACTTGAAAGACTGAAGAACAGAAGAGACTAACAGCTTTTCTCAGAATACTTTGCTACACTGCATTCTGAAGTCAATTTTTTATGACACCAAATACCTGGATAGAGCCTCCAGCACAATCAGTGAACTCTACTGCTGAGGTAAGGTCTTAAGCACTCAGAACTTATGGCACATACTTTAGTTCAAATCTGCTTTCTCCTTCCATTCTTCACTTTAAAGGTGATTAAACCCACAACCTGTGAAGCATTAGACAAAGGGAAAGTTAGCATAATCCACTGTTGACAGTCAAGTTTCCCTTGGGAAAGAATGTACTAAGAGTTACTTTAACCCCATTCCAGTCTTTCTATTTCTTCCCACTAACAGCAAAGATATGTTCTATTTTCTCAAATTCAAAACACTGGAAGTTCAGAGTAGCTACAAAGGGGAAAATTAGAAGCAAGTTTTTTTGTTTATTTGTTTATTTGTTTGTTTGTTTTGTCATATGGCACTTAGAATTGTGGATTTTTATTTTTATTTTTTTAAGTTTCTATATGAACAACCAACACTTGAAGAAAATCTCAAGTTTCATTTTGTTAAAGATATAGGTACATTTTAACACAGTGGAAAATATTTTCTTCTTAAAACAATGCTTCTTGCACTTTTTTTTTTTAATCTAGTTTGGCTTCTGCTGAAGACAATTTTTTTTTTGAATATATTAGACATTAATTTGCTGCTGGTTTAAGATTACTGTGCTTTAACTACAGTATTATTTAGAAAGATATCTAGTCCAAGTGAGGAATGAACGTTTCAGCTTTTTCTAATGTTTATTTGCAGAACGCAAATGCCAACCTTACCAGAAGTCAGATTGCATTCTGAAATTATTGTTGTTCCAATGCAATTAATTTTTACCTGAATATATTCAATGAAAGTCCTATTTAGGACTTTGCAACCTGGAAATCAGGTTGATGTCCTGATGGATCAGGATCAGGATGAACCCCAACAGAGTTCCAGTTTCAGTAGAATGCAAAACTTACTTCAGTTATGATGCAGAAAGGAATTTAAGTTCTAGTATAACATTTCACAGATTATGGACATTTGCTTTTTTTTTTTTTTTTTAATAAAATATTTACTTTATTGGTTAAACTTAGCTCCAGCATGCTGTAGTTATCCAATGGCAAAAAATTGACCATGGAGTTTTGCCTTTATTTCTTGGAGGGTGGACTTCTCAGGATATGGCAGTAGCACATGTTCAATATTAAACAAAATAAAAATAAATGTATCTTTAAAATCAAGCTGAGGCCTATCTTCTTAATGAAAAAAAAATACTTAATGAAAAAGAAATAAGTATGTACTTTTTTGTTTGAATTTGTTGGAATTGAAGTCTGCTTGCTGAGGAGGACAGATTTTTGCTTTTGTGGTTTTTTTTTTCTTTTTTTTTGGATTAGTTTTTAACAGTCCTCTTCATACAAACACAGATGGAGCATTCAAATGTCCTGATTGCTCACATGTCCTCATGATCTGTAGCCAGGATCTGGTACAAATTTTTTTAGCTCAGTCAAAACAGGACTTCATCTGGAAAGCAGCAGATGGAAGGAAGGGAAAGCATCCAACTTTTTAATCTTTTTTCTTTATTATTTTTTTCCTGAACAGATGTTGTTGAGATGATTGAGCTACAGAGCCACAAACCCAACCAAAAATGGATAAAGAAATATATACAAACATATGTTGATATTTGGTAGATGGTTCATTAGGCAGACTACAGTCATCTATGGCTGCCACGAATATCTACCTATCATATGATGGAAGTGACAAGATTTTTGCTTTTACTAGGCCTGAAAAAAAAAAAGAATTTTATGTACACTTTTGATTTTTCTTTTAGTCAGGAGAAAAACTAATGGCAACACAGAAACTTTAATAACTGTCAATGGATTCAGCAGAGGAGTGAGAAGTTGGTCAGCAGCAAGCAGTAAGGTACATAGAATAGAGTTTTACTAAAAGGAATATGTTATCAGACATAGCTCAGGTTCATGGATTTCACAGTGATCATGATGAAATAATTCTGATACCAATTATTAATCTTAACATCTTTAAAAAAATGCAAGATTTTGATGGCAGTTCATTCAAAGTAAACTGTAAATCAAGTGCGCGTCAGATTTATTTTTTTCTAAATCTCTCCAGTTAAATTAAATAAATGCCAAACTATGAAAACTATTAGTGTACTAATTGCAGCTTATTATTGTTTGTTCTATGTAGTAACTTCCCTGTTGGAATTCAGTAATTATGAAAAAAGAGGACCCCAACAGACATCTATTTTACACTTGAATGTTCAGAATTACTGCTCAACATTAACACTTTGTGTTGCATAAAAGAAGATAATGAAGGAATTTTATGGCTATATTTCTATTATCTTGGCTGAGAAGCCCAGAAATTGAATTCATTTTGGAGGGAATGGTTTATTGTCACTGTGCAAATAACAATGGTCTTAAAGAAATTATGCAGTACACAAAAAAGCTATATTTCCCTGAAAAAAATGCTTCCAGATCCTTCAATTAAAAGCATTAAACTGCAAAATATTATACTGTATGTTCTAAAGATCTCTAGTTCCATTCAGATCATATTTTATTGGCTGATTGGCAATTTATTGACAGATTTCTTAATTCTTAGAGGCATGAAAAGACTGCAACAGCACAAAACTGTATCGGTCTACGTAGAAGTTGTAAACGTAATTCTGTTTTAATTTAAATATATCTTGAAGGGAAAAAGAAACAAAAAACAAAAAACGAACAAACAAACAAACAAACAAAAAACCATGAGGAAACTCCATTTGAATACAAAGCACTGGAGCATCTCTGATTCTTTTATTTTTGTTCTCACCAAAAAACTTCCTACCTAAAGCAGTAATTGAGAAAATGTCTAGAAAAAGAACTGTAAGAATAGATAAATAGATGATATTAAACAAACAACCAAATAAACAAAACAAAAAAAAACCCACAAAAGAGTTCACATAATACTCGTTAATTTTACAGAAACGAGTATTTTACCAGAATTTTTGAATACCTTACCTTGAATAAATCAATTAGATTCTTTTTCTTTTTAATTGTTTAATTTTATAAAAGTTATAAACTCATCCACTACAGATTTCTTTATTAAAGAAAATGCATTGCTTCCACCACAGTATATATATATTTTTTGGATTCCATTAAAACTTGTTTGTATGTATAGCATTTTCTAAAGAGGTCCTTACTCTTGTCTTGCCAAGATACCAGAAACAGATAGAATTAATAAGGAAAGATGACAAAATAATCATTTTGTAGAAATTATGTTTGCCAGAAAAATAAATTTTAATATTGAAATCAAAATGACAATTTCTACAATTTAAAAATAGATCTTAAAAATGTCTCCAGAAACATGACACAAAAAAAAAAAAAAAAAAGAACAAAAAAGTTGAGATGGCCTAGAGAAAGCTACTTGTACATGTAAGAGCTAAAACCATAATTTTATCAAAATTAAAACAGAAAGATAGAATGGATTCATTTCATACAAATGGAAGGGAAGACTACATGGCAACATGGAAAACAGGAAGAATATAAGGAGGAAGATGAAAAGTAGTTTGATTAAACAGAAAGATAAAAACTTGTATATCTCTATAGCAGGCATGACCCAAAGGTCAGTGACAGAATGAAGATTGTAATGGACCTCTGCAAGTCACCACATCAAACCCCCAGGAATAACAAAAAACAAACAAACAAACAAACACAAACAAAAAAAAAAAAAAAAAAGAAAGAAAGAAACAACAACAAAAAAACCACGCAGGAAATGTAACAAAAACATAGTAAATAAAATTATGAGGATACAAAGCGTAATAGACGGGCAAGCAAAGGATGAGGAAATGGTGAATGACGTGTTTATAGTGATGCTGTATCAAAAACAATGTAATGTGATGAAAGCCAATCCAGAACAGATTTCTGGTTAAAGGCTAAACAGTAAGTCATTCAAATGGAAACAGTACAAGAAGTTTCTAATGTAATTAAAATTGTCTAAATAGTTTCATAATATTCCCAGAAAACATTATGATGTACAGAGAACAAAGCTGGATCACTTCATAAGATGAAACACTGTTTTAACTTCACATACATAATGAGAGAAAATATGTAATATTTCAGTCAGTTTTCAAAAGTCATACCACTGTGGAAGACACAATGTTAACAGGATTTCTGTGCTCTAGATTTAAGAAAGAGAGACAAAGCAAAACAATTGTAAAACTTTAACAAGATTTAATTTCAGTCTCCTGAACTCCAGTCAAGCTTGTGTACACAGATATTAGGCATTAATCATATGCTGGTAAACCAAAAAGCTCTGGTTTAAAGTCCTCCATGGAATTCAGCAGCAGAGTTGCCTCCTTTTTAAGATTAGGACTTAAATTTTCATCTGGAATCATAACCACTTGCATTCCCGCTGCCAGTGCTCCTTTGACTCCAAGTGGTGAATCTTCAAACACAAGACACTGAGAAACAAGGAGGTAAGGAGAAAGAAGCAAAAGTTATTACAAACTTTTAATATTCAATTAATAGAGAGAGAATGATACTGAATAAAAGAGGTTTATATCATCTCTTATTAGAACATGGCTAAACATCCAAATTGAAACATCTGCAAGGTAACAAACTTTAAATTAATTTCAGTTCAAAAAAGTATCAACACACATGTTCAAATCCTAACAAATGGTTATCCAGATGCTCCTAAGAAATTTCCTTTATAGCAATAGGTTTAAGCAGAGGCTTAATGTAAAGTTAAGCATGTGCTTACATACCTTTGTAAGCACGCAATTAAACTAAGACCAACATTACAACTTGTACTTACAGATGTTGCATTTCTTAATGTACACTGAGGTGGAAAGACTAAAGTACTTAGGTCAATATTAGGACTCTTGAGTGAGTGGAGAGTTAGAAATTATTTGTCAGAAGAGTACTGCTGAATAAATGGCCTTGTTTTATTTCTTTCAAAACAATGGTGACAAGAAAATCAGCAATTATATTGGATTGCTACTCTCAGAGAATACAGTTCAGTCAGGTTAAAGTTACATACCTTAAAACAGTCAAAATAATTGACTAGTGAAATTATTGACAACATGACATCAAAGTTGTTAAAAATAATTAATATATTATTTGTGCGAATTTTGTAGTTTAACAGTACAATACTGAATAAGAAATACAGTATTTTGAAAATTGAATGGCTATGCTTAAAAAAAAATGCATTCTGTGTTTTGGCATTTAAACTAATCTGGATAAATTACTGTAGCTTTTGATTATTGGATTAGAAATAGACTTTTCTGAAAAAAGCAAGCACTTAAAATCTAGTATTTTTAAAGTCCTAGCTTAAAGGTACTTCTCACTATTTGGTTTGATTACTATAGCAATTGTTAAATTGAAATGTTGTAAATTAAACTTACCAAATAAGAGAGGTGAAACATCCAACCTCTTTATATAGCATGCATTATCCATATACATATATAACAAACAAACAAAGTCTGGAAAAACTTTGAAGAAAACAACCAAAGGTACGTTCTCAGAGTTTCAAATTACACATATTATTGGAAAAAAATATTCATGTATGATTTAAAGAAACGATCATGAGCTCAGTCAACTACATAATAAATTAATATTTATTAAAAATAAATATGACTACCAAACATACAATCTCACCTTCAGTAGTGTTTGGTTTGCCTAAGTAAAATTTAGAAAGCTACTTCAGCATCTGATATAAAATTAGATTTTGATAGATAATACTTTTTCATACTTCCTACCACTGCAATATTTTTATCGATCTCAAAGATATTAACATATAGGAGTAACTAAAGTGCTGAAAAGTGTGTCCTCTCAATTTTTATGCATGTATCTGAATAACACTGGAGCTTTTGCAATTGGCCAGTGTACCATTTCACTGAACTTTTCATTTTTCCATATTATATGGGTAGAGTACATTTCAGCAAATCACAAAGATTTTCTAGACATGAAATGCAGTACTGAAGAGTTGAACTAATCAAATTAAATTGAAATATGTTTGCATATTTCAGAGTGCTATAATGGCAGAGTGAACTTTCTTTAAAAAAAAAAAAAAAATTGGTCAGTAACCAGTAACACTGAAAATATTTTTTTTTCTTTCAGCAAAAGCTGTAAGAGAGACAACACTAAGCATGCAGTGTGAGTTTTGAGGTAGTATCAGCTGAGGACCATAACAAAAGGCATGGAATAAGCCAAATGACATTTAAGCACCATTTAAAACACATACAAAACAATTTAAAGACGCACACATTTCAACTGGACTGTGAACAATTCATACATAGTCAAGTTGATCGCCTGGTTCGAACTTTTATATGTGATAAAACATTATGCTTCTGAAGTTCATTCTAGCACGAAATAAAGTAACTCTTCCTGATGTCATGCAGTCTTAAATTTGAATTTTTGGTCATAAACAATCCAAAGCATGGATTCAAGTATCCAGTATTTGAGACTTATGCTGACCAATGCTTTCTAACAGTTTTGTAATTCAGACTGTATTTATTAGCTAAGTTATTAGTAGTGTTACTACTGTTAACATCAAAACTTGCCACAAGTCATTTCAGTAATTCAATACTGATGCTGGGATAAAAGTACAGTGCTCTCCACAACCTCCAGCCACTGAAACTAT